>NC_134691.1:292472669-292787113 GCF_050947455.1 Rhinoderma darwinii | reverse complement strand
ATGGGCACTTAATATATTTTTCATACAGTGTATGACAGTATTAGTATGGGAACTGTTTCACCTATTTAAATGTATGACTTTGTATGAACTATTCATATGGGCACTATATAAACATATAAATATTCATATGGGCACTGTGAGACTATTTATTATGAGCACTTTATCGACTGTTCATATGTGCAATGTATGAATTATTTTATGTATCGGTAATAAATGAACTATTGGTATATCAGCTCTATATGTTACTATTCATGTAAGGGCGGATTCAGACGAACGTGTTTTGCGTCCGTGCCGGCCGCGTGGTTTTCACACGGCTCGCGCGGACCTATACAAGTCTATGGGGCTGTGAAGACAGTCCGTAAGTTTTGCGCAGCGTTAGTCCGCTGCGTAAAACTCGCGACATATTCTATGTTGCAGTGTTTTTCGCTCATCACGCACCCATTGAAGTCAATGGGTGCGTGAAAATCATGCATGCCCCATGGAAGCACTTCCGTGGGACAAACGTTATTCGCGCAATAACAGTAAAAGAATGAATTTAAACAGAAAAGCACCACGTGCTTTTCTTTTTACAAACATCCAAACGGAGTGTTATAAAGATAGCGGCTGCGCGAAAAGCACGCAGCCGCGCATCCATATAAACAGGGCACACGGAGCTGTCAAGTGTCTTTTGCGCACGCAAAACTCCACGGTTTTTGCGTGCGCAAAACGCACACACTCGTCTGAATCTGGCCTAAACATAATATATGTGGTCACTGTGAAATACAATCTGGGCACTGTGTGGATTATCTGGACGTTGTATGTATTATTTTTCTAGATACTATATGGTACTGTATGGCTTTATCTGGGCAATATATGTACAAATTATATTATTTTTCAAAATATAATATATATCTACATATACCTTATCATCTAGAGTAATTTTATATAAAAAAAAAAAACAAGTATATACAGAATACACATAAATTAAACCTTTCTGCTTATTTGTGTAATGTGTGGTATGGAAACTTAGGGAGTGCTCAGACTTTGCGGTTTATGTGCCGCTAGAACCTCATCAAAAATTGCATCTGAAAACCACATGCTTTTTTACTGCGATTTGGTGCGTTTTTTGATGCAGTTGCGTTTATTACAGCAGTCACATCGAAATACGCATTAAATTGCTGCAAAAATGCAAACGGTTTTCAGATGCTTTTTTGTTACAGTTTTAACTGCACCTCAACTGCAATGTCTGAAAACACCCTTAATGGGGTTATACAGAATTAGAAGAACATGGCTGCTTTCTTCCAGAAACAGCACCACACCTGTTCATTGGTTGTGTCTGGTATTGCAGCAGAGTTCCATTGAAGTGAATGGGACTGAGCAGCAATACCACACACAATTTGCAGAAAGCAGCCATGTTTACCCACCCTTTTAGGGTAGGAACACACTAGGCATAAACACTGCAGATTTTCCCCAACAGATTCCATTATGGAAAATCCGCAGCATATTACAGTAAGGGCATGACCACACATGGCGGAATTCCTCCGCAACTGTCCGCATCGATGCCGCACAGAATCTGCGTTGCAGATTCTGCAGCGGATCTGCACAAAATGTGCAGTACATTGATGCGGACTAGCTGCTGCAGACTGCGGGAAAAGTGCTTCCCTTCTCCCTATCAGTGCAGGATAGAGAGAAGGGACAGCACTTTCCCTAGTGAAAGTAAACGATTTTCATACTTACCGGCCGTTGTCTTGGTGACGCGTCCCTCTTTCGGCATCCAGCCCGACCTCCCTGGATGACGCGCCAGTCCATGTGACCGCTGCAGCCTGTGCTTGGCCTGTGATTGGCTGCAGCCGTCACTTACACTGAAACGTCATCCTGGGAGGCCGGACTGGAGACAGACGAAGGGAGTTCTCGGTAAGTATGAACTTATATGTTTTTTTACAGATACATGTATATTGGGATCGGTAGTCACTGTCCCGGGTGCAGAAACAGTTACTGCCGATCGCTTAACTCTTTCAGCACCCTGGACAGTGACTATTTACAGACGTCTCCTAGCAACGCTCCCGTCATTACGGGAGCCCCATTGACTTCCTCAGTCTGGCTGTAGACCTAGAAATACCTAGGTCCAGCCAGAATGAAGAAATGTCAAGTTAAAAAAGCAAGACGCATCCGCAGCACACATGACATGTGCATGACAGCTGCGGACTTCATTGCGGAACTTAGAATCTCCATTGAAGTCAATGGAGAAATTCCGCCATGAGTCCGCCACTGCTCCGCAACAGACAGAGCATGCTGCGGACACCAAATTCCGCTCCGCAGCCTATGCTCCGCAGCGGAATTGTACGCATCGTGTAAACGAACACTGCTAAATTAAAGTGAAAGTCAATGGAGAAACGGCTCCGCTGCGGATTAACGCTGCGGAGTGTCCGCAGCGGAATTTAAGTGGAATTCCGCCATGTGTGAACCCGCCCTAACAGCAGAGTGGGTGAGATTTGAACAAATCTCATCCACACACATCGGAAAATATTAGCTGAAAATCCGTCCATATATTGACCAGCGGTGCGATGCCGCGGAATCACTTCTTTTCTGTTGAGGGTTATCCCCATTGAATTCAATGGGGAGGTAAAAGCCGCAACAAAAAGCTATGTGTTGAGACTTTTGCAGCGAAAAAACTGTGATTCCGCCGTAAAAATCGTAAATGATTTTAGTTAAAATGAATAAAACACGTTATACTTACCCCTGCCGTAGTCTTAGTGACGCAATCAGAAGAAAAGAAGAAAAAAAACATTTATACTTACCTCGGCCACGCATCCCTCTCTTCTGAGCGCTGCTCGGCCTCCTGGGATGATGTTTCACACCATGTGACTGGTGCAGCCAATCAAGGGCTGCACTGGTCACATGGACTACAGTGTCTTCCCAGGAAGCCGGGCTACGCTCAGAAGAGAGGGATGCGTCGCCAGAACTACGGCCGGGGTAAGTATAAACTTTTTTTTTTCTTCTTTTCTTCTGCAGGATTTCCGTAGCAGACATACTGCCCAGACGGTATACTTGGAAGTTCCAGGGCGGATACGCTGTGTAGTTTTACGCAGCGTATCCGCCTAATGTGTGTGTTTGTACCCTAAAAGTGCAGTACCAGAGTTGTAATTTCAAGCTCTTGGACCATATTGCAAAATCTGTGATATGACCCCTCCCCCCCGCCTATCATGTGTCATTTATAAGGTCTTGTTCACACAGTACTTATTTGTTGCAGATTTTGCTTGCATTTTTTAAGCCAAAAGTCAACTCTTACCTTCACTAAAAAAGCATAAAGCCAAAATGTATGCTACAAAGGCCTGGTTGAAAAAAAATAAATGTGATATTACATTTACTGTATTGGATATGCAATATATATACATTTATGAAACAGCAGAGGCAAACTGCAGGTGGAATTAAGAAGCTGGTGCACAGTACAATTATGTTTCGGACGAGTCCTGGCAAAAAAGTACCATGGTGGTCCAAATAGGACCTGCTATTCAGGTGTTATTTTACATAGGTGACAGCAGTTCAATCATGTACAGTAGTTAAAGGGGTTCTTCATTTAGAAAGCCATGTCCATATGCCCTATTAGGTCATATAGACGTCATGGGGGGGGGGGGTCCACCTCTAGATTGGCGTTTTCACCTATTGCTTCTTCAAAATGAGCATATTTGGTAATTAATCAGGTATCCATTGGAAATATCTGTCTATGCGTCTGCATAGGAAATAGGCAGGTTATGCACTAACACTTCTTGATTCTCTAGGCAGGTGAGACTACAACTGCATAGATCATATCCTAGGGGGACTTAAACTTTTAGTATAGCAGTTCATCATCAAGCAGCATTAACACCAATAACAATGCATTATATACTGCTGAGCCTACAGGAAGATAAAGCAAGGCGCTATCTATAGCAGTCTGGCCATGGTGTGCCCGTGTAATGGACATTTTGTTGTTGAACATGTTTTCTGTGCCTTAAAATGTTGCTTTTTGCAGGAGCAGATGGAGTTGTTGGAGGTGCTAAGGGCTCATAAGACAAAACAGTGTGCCAGAAGTCCAATATGGTCTTGTAAAGTATTTTATATGATGCTGTGTTGTATTATATGACAATAATTCTATCTTTTATTTGCAGGTTATGTGACAATGTAAATATGTTGTACTGTTTCTTTAAAAGGGCATTGTTATGGCGGCCATCTGATTAGGTAGAAAGATATGCGGATGCAAAGGTATGCGCCATGGCGTTCCTTGGGGGAAGAGTGGACAATCTGAGGTGGTGGAGAGCCAAGCATGGCGAAAGTGGCTGTTAACCGGGCAGGACGCTAGCTGCTGGATTTAAGGGCCTGGAAAGAAATGGATGGTTGTTGCAGTGGGATCTCAGGAGGCACCCACTGAGCAGTTCAGGTCTAGGACTTGCCTGAGGTCCCCTACACACGGCCGTAACTTTAAGCCACAATTACGGATCCGTAATTGCGGATCAAAGTATGAAACCATTCATTTCTATTGCCCACGGACACCTTTCCGTATATTTCAGGGAAGGTGTCCGGGCCATAGAAAGCATCCACAAAAAATAGGACATGTTCTATTTTTTTTTAATTTTATGGACCACACTCCTATTCTTTATAATGAGAGCACAGCCCGCAAATGCGGGTTACTCTCCACAGCCATCTGTGCCTGTAATCACGGACCATGGCTACAGTCGTGTACAGGAGGCCTGAAAGAGGGAAGTGAGTACCGCCAGGGACTGTAACTTAATTGGTGTCCTTCACATCGCGGTCACATCTGTATTACTGACCGACCAGCGGTGGTCAAACCATCCCCCGTGACACAAGCTAAGACTATTACAAAGACCATCACAGTGTGCAGTCATATTACAAAAGACTATATTTAAAATTGTACTTGTGAAACTGCCAAGCGTTTGTGCCTCCTAGTGAGTGGAACCGTTAGGCTGGGTTCACACGAGCATGTTACGTCCGTAATGGACGGAACGTATTTCGGCCGGAAGTCCCGGACCGAACACACTGCAGGGAGCCGGGCTCCTAGCATCATAGTTATGTACGATGCTAGGAGTCCCTGCCTCTCCGTGGAACTACTGTCCCGTACTGAAAACATGATTACAGTACGGGCCAGTTGTCCTGCAGCGAGGCAGGGACTCCTAGCATCGTACATAACTATGATGCTAGGAGCCCGGCTCCCTGCAGTGTGTTCGGTCCGGGACTTGCGGCCTAAATACGTTCCGTCCATTACGGACGTAACATGGTCGTGTGAACCCAGCCTAAAGCTACTGAGCTAAAAAATTGCAAAAATATACCTGATGCGCAAATAACATCAATAGATAACGAAATAACAAATATAAATCTTTATTATCCCATAAGGGAAAAATTACCCACAAAATACATACATTTAAAACACAAATAATTAAAAACACCCCGGATTGGAATGTCCACCATATCCCATAATAATAGCCATGAAATATTACAGTGTTGCAACAGTGTTGTAATGTTATAAAGTATTGCCTGAAGATCAGGTATCTAGAATGATCAACTAGCTATGGCATAAGTATTTCACATAACTCATGTATGGGTATGTAAAGTCACATCAATATCTAAATAGGCTATTTATTTACCTGGGGTGGACATGATGAAAACTACCCAATCCGAGGACCACCTCGACGCGCGTTTCGCTTCCTTCGTCAGGTGAATATGCTAGTTGTTTCCCCTCTTAAGTACAGACTCAAATGAGGTGATGTTAATTGGCACATGACAGATCACGCCCATCTCCATGCGTCAGTCAGACCATCCGCGTCATGGCCGAAAGTTGTACCTAGAAACCAGGACTCGTTCTCAAGCCTGAATTGACAACTTCCGGTCTGACGCATAAGAGATCACGCGACCCGTACGCGCACCCATCAAGTACCCAGTGAGTGAAACAAAAAGTATATTATCGATAGAGGGAAAGTGTCATCTATAGTATCGGTTTATAAACAGCCAAAGACCTATGTACATACACATGAAATTACTTAATATACTAATAATAAGCTCTAGATAAATGAATAAATAAATAAATAGATATCAAATCCATGACTATAAATATTTCAATAGCTAACATATATATCCAAATTTCTATATCATTCCCAAAAATAGTCAGATACTACATCACCTATTGTTCCATATATAATAAATAAATAAATATAATTAATTACTATAGATATACCAATTTTAAGCATAACATCGTGTGTATTAAAATATATATATATATAAAAACCCAAAGTAATAAGAGGACCATAAAAAATCCGGACCAGACCCACAGCCATTAAATATTATAAATATAAAGTGCACAAGTGTAAGTAAATGGGTTCGTGGATGATCATCCCGATCAGAAAACCAACCTGAAGCTACTGAACTGTTGACTGTAACCACTAAGAATTGTTCCTCGTATAGTGTAACCATCAAGTTTGCCTCTTCGTGAGTAAAGTTCCTGTTTTGCATCAGTCTGTGTGTCTGTGAATTTGCCGCACCATTCAATTGCGCAGTAAAGCCATTGCCTACCTACCGCTCGCATTAATTTTCAATTATAATGATTGAATGTTTCTTCCATTTCCCATACCTACCTGATCGCTCCAGGTCAGATGACGGGAGAGAAAGTGAAATGCCCTCTATATGTGCTACTATGGCTGAATTCAGACGACCGTAGTGTGACGGCCGTTAAAACAACGTCCTTCACACAGACACATGTATTTCAATGGGCTGTTAACACGCCTGTTGTTTTAACGGACTATGTGAAGGGTCCGTCGAAAAATAGAACATGTCCTATTTTTGTCCGTTTTCACGGCTCCCTTGATAGACTCAAGTCTATGGGGTTCTGTGAAAGAGGGTCCCGCATGGGTGCAACTCGGACGTGAAAAACTACAGTTTTTCACATGGGTTTGCACTCATTCGTGTGAATCTGGCCTAATACTGATCTTTATTTCGCTATACTACTAAAAAATCTACATATAGTACTTGTTCATTTAACCCAGGGCTACGCTGAGACATTTTGTAGCGCTACTGATTGATTTTAACTATTGAGCTACAGCTGCAGTCCAAATGAATACATTGAGTTACATGCAATCTTGTGGACTGCAACTGTCCCTAAATAGTTAACATCAATCAGTAGCGTTACAAAAAGTTTAGGTGTAGCGATGGCCTTAATCTCCACTTAGCACATTCTACGGTGTTGAACCTTTTCAGCTTCTACTGTTTAATCAATGCACTTCCCTTTCTAACAAGTCTACAGTTACAGCAAGGCAGAAAAGTGATGTCCCGAGGGATCCCTTGTTCCCTAGTTTGTGTCTTGTAATTAAATATGTTTGTTTTTCTCTCAATTCAGTGCATGTAGATATATGTAATGTGGGTTACACTGCAGATGTAAGTTTATAATGTGGATAAAACTGCAGAATCAAGACATTATTCTCTAAAAACACCATTGCCGCCTGTTGAAGGTACATTCAGGTGTTATTATCAAGCAATATACATTAATCTACCAATTCTACTCCCAATAACTCATTCGGCATGTGTCATTTATTCCCATTGTAGCTCTGAATACAGAGCTAATGCTAATGTATTCCATTCAGTTATGTATTTATACCTTGTAGTACAGACTGATGCTGTTCTTATAATGGCATCTTACCGCTTTTACACCATGGGTAGCTTTGCATTGTGGGCTATGGCCGTACATAAAACATTGCCATGCTTCTGCCATACTCACATATAACCCTGAAATGCATAGGACGACTGGGTGTTACCATTCTCTTCTCAATGCAGTGTGTCCCTACAAACTTTGGATTGGCAATGATCATATAATAGCATCATCATCACATAGGAGTTTTTTGCAGGCGGAAAAATCTGCCTCTAAATTCCTTCAGGACCGAGTGGTCTGTGTTGAGCTGGCCTCCTGGAATGACATCTTGTCGCATGTGATGTTGCAGCCTGGGATTGGTTGCAGTGGTCACATGGGACAAAACGTCTTCCCAGGAGGCTGGATCAAGACAGACCAGCCGGGGGAGCAGGGAGCGCCAAGGGAGGTGAGTATAGTCTTTTTTGTGTTTTCGGATTCGTTTACATCTGCATTCAGCTTTTTGTTGTTTTTCTCTGTCATAGGAGCAGAACATCGAAAATGCTGGAGGCGCAAGTTCCATCGCATGACAGACACCAATGTCGCCCAGTGGAACTTTTTTACTTTATTGGGTTCCGTTGGGTTTCCGTCATGGTGTCCGTAGTTTTACCAAACAAAATAGCACATTTTTGGCCGGATGTGCGACTTCAACGCCGATGTCAACACAGCCAAAGAGGTGAAATGTTGTTTTTTTTTCTTCTAGCTGCGATATTTGAGGCAGGAAAAAATACTCCTTGAATTACGCCTGAAAAAACTTCTCCATTACGCCTACAAACATCTGCCCATTGCTTTCAATGGGTTTTACGATGTTCTGTTCCCACGAGGTGTAATTTTACGCGTCGCTGTCAAAAGACGGCGCGTAAAAAGACCCCCGCGTCAAAGAAGTGCATGTCACTTCTTGGGACGTTTTTGGAGCTGTGGACTTTCCCGCCTGCAAATCCGGATGGAAGATCCTCAGCAGGTACGCTACATGTGAACATACTAATGTAGTGGCACAAACTGCACCAATCTGTCAGCTCGCACATGATTGGCCCTTTGATGCAGGCTGGTGATGTTGTCATGATGTCGTCTCATCTAGAATAGACCTTGTCTTGCAGTCAGACTCTATTAATATATTGATTCAAAGTGCACAAACCTGTCACCTTACATATGATGGGCCATGTAATGTAAGCTGGTGGTGTTCATACAATTGAGAGAAGAGCCCTGTGGAAGCTGCGTTTATGAGTCATTAGAATGGGGTCTCATAGGGCGATCCATTTCTTTCTAGTAACTGTTTATTGATCTTGTGGGATTTATGACTTTTTCCTTCGCTTTATATTCTATGCACATGATCATTCATTTTCTACATTATTTATTCACATATATATTTTTATACCTATTGCAGGATGATATTGTGTTACTTGGTATTTTGAGAACTTTGCATAGGATCTCATTACGCACCTTCTTATTGTAAGGGGTGCACTATGTAATATTCATTACCCTGTTCGGGTTTTTTGATTAAATTTTTTGTTAAATAGATGATTTGTGTAATAATGATATGTTAGATATTTATTTGGAAAGTATTTGTATATTCATTGCAAGTGTGTATGAGATTATTGCAGCTTTTCTTTGCTGTATGACTTAGATTAGTTCTGTATTAACAGTGCGAACTAAATAGAGCTGCCAGCTCGCATACCGGCATCTCACTTAGATTTGACTAAGATGTGAAAAGCTTTATTGATATAATGGTGCTAATTCCAGAGCTGTCTCCTCACATAGAATTAGGATTCCATTGACTTTCTGGTGAGCTTGTTATGGGCTTGTCCTTGTACACAGTATGCAATCTGAAGACATAGCTGCAGTGTAAAGAATGAAGGTATGTTCACACACTTGAGCCGTTTTTTAATCAAACTAGCGTTTTTCATGGTCATTTTAGGAGCTGTTTTTCTATTGAGTCGATGAAAAATGGCTCCAAAATCAGCTCAAGAAGTAACATGCACTTTCTTTTTCGCGGGCGTTTTTTTAACACGCCTGTTTTTCAAAATGAACGCGTAAAAAAAACACCCTTTTGGAAAAGAATGCAGTTTTTCCCATTGAAATCAGTGGGCAGATGTTTGGAGGGGTTCTGCTTCAGATTTTTGGGCCGTTTACGTCCGAAAAATGGCTGAAAATAAGCCGTGTGAACACACCCTAAGGGTATGCCCAGACGTGGCGGAGTTCTTCCGCCACTGTCCGCATCAATGCCGCAAAGAATCTGCGTTACAGATTCTGTTGCGGCTTTGCCTAAAATGGGCATTAAATTGATGCGGCTAGCCGTTGCGTATTGATGGGAAGAGGGCTGCCCTTCTCTCTATCAGTGCAGGATAGAGAGAAGGGACAGCCCTTTCCCTAGTAAAAGTAAAAAGAAATTCATACTTACCCGGCCGTTGTCTTGGTGACATGTCCCTCTTTCGCCATCCAGCCCGACCTCCCTGGATGACGCGGCAGTCCATGTGACCAATGCAGCCTGTGATTGGCTGCAGCTGTCACTTGGACTGAAACGTCATCCCGGGAGGCTGGACTGGAGGAAGAAGCAGTGAGTTATCGGTAAGTATGAACTTTTTTTTACAGGTTGATGTATATGGTGATCGGAAGTCACTGTCCAGGGTGCTGAAACTGTTACTGCCGATCGCTTAACTCTTTCAGCACCCTGGACAGTGACTATTTACTGACGTCGCCTAGCAACGCTCCCGTAATTACGGGTGCACACACGTAGTTACCTGTAATTACGTGTGCACACACGTAGTCACCCGTAATTACGGGAGCCCCATTGACTTCCTCAGTCTGGCTGTAGACCTAGAAATACATAGGTCCAGCCAGAATGACGAAATGTCAGGTTAGAAAAACCAATATGCTCCGCAGCACACATAACATCTGCGGACTTCATTGCAGAATTTTGACTCTCCATTGAAGTCAATGGAGAAATTCTGCAATGAGTCCGCAAAAAAGTCCGCTACACGTCCGCAACAGTCAGTGTATGCTGCAGACACCAAATTCCGCACCGCAGCCTATACTCCGCAGTGGAATTGTCCGCAACGTGTAAACGAACCCTACTAAAAAGCTGTGGAAGGCAATGGAGAAACGTGTACACTGCGCAGAGCAATTCCGCCACGTCTGGTCATGCCCTAAGGGTATTTTTCCCTATTCTTCCCCCTAACAAAAAATGTATGCTTCAACCGCATCACAACTGTGATTTGTGAGGCCACCATAAGATATCTGGTTGGAAATTCTGCAGCATTACAGTAGCAGCAAAGTGCATGAGATTAGAAAATGCCCACGCTGCGGAAAAAAAGCAGCGTAAATATTAATAAATTAACCTGCATTGCGGAAGTTAAAGAGGCTCTGTCACCAGATTTTGCATCCCCTATCTGCTATTGCAGCAGATAGGCGCTGCAATGTAGATTACAGTAACGTTTTTATTTTTAAAAAACGAGCATTTTTGGCCAAGTTATGGCCATTTTTCTATTTATGCAAATGAGGCTTGCAAAAGTACAACTGGGCGTGTTGAAAAGTAAAAGTACAACTGGGCGTGTATTATGTGCGTACATCGGGGCGTGTTTACTACTTTTACTAGCTGGGCGTTCTGATGAGAAGTATCATCCACTTCTCTTCAGAACGCCCAGCTTCTGGCAGTGCAGATCTGTGACGTCACTCACAGGTCCTGCATCGTGTCGGCACCAGAGGCTACAGTTGATTCTGCAGCAGCATCAGCGTTTGCAGGTAAGTAGCTACATCGATTTACCTGCAAACGCCGATGCTGCTGCAGAATCATCTGTAGCCTCTGGTGCCGATGTGTCCTCGCTCGTCTGACACGATGCAGGACCTGGGGAAGTGACGTCACAGCGTGATCTCTCGAGAACACGGCTGTATCTGCACTGCCAGAAGCTGGGCGTTGTGAAGAGAAGTGGATGATACTTCTCGTCAGAACGCCCAGCTAGTAAAAGAAGTAAACACGCCCCGATGTACGCACATAATACACGCCCAGTTGTACTTTTACTTTTCAACACGCCCAGTTGTACTTTTGCAAGCCTCATTTGCATAAATACAAAAATGGTCATAACTTGGCCAAAAATGCTCGTTTTTTAAAAATAAAAACGTTACTGTAATCTACATTGCAGCGCCTATGTGCTGCAATAGCAGATAGGGGTTGCAAAATCTGGTGACAGAGCCTCTTTAAATCCACAGCATGTTTCTGTTGCGGGTTTTCCCCATTGAATTCAATAGGCATAAAAAACCTGCAACAGAAAGTGAAGTCTTGCAAATTTTGCAGTGGAATCGCAGCAGCATAAAGTCGCTGATAGGTTTCCTTTAGAAAGTTATAAAAAATAGGGGTAGATCAAAACTGGTGCAGAAGAAAACGTGGAGCCCATAAAACTTTTCCCATAAAATTAATCATTTTATTTTCAAAAGGGCCTCTGAAAAATGGGAGCTAGAACCTGATAAGTTGCATAGGGCCAGGGGTGTCGCAAGCCCCGAATCTCCCGCTAAAGGGGTTGCATCGGTCGCAGTTGCGACTGAGCTGCGGCTCCCGCACCACGTCTATAGAAATTTACTATAGTAACTGGGGCCTATGTCATAAAATACATGGGCCCCTGTTACTATAGTAATACCACTATACTCACCCTCCTTCCCGAGCGCAGCGGAAGTCCTGACGTCTTCTCACGTCAAGACACTGTCCGCCACGCATGACATCACGACACTGGATAGTGTTGGGACATCTGCTGCACCGAAGAGCTGGGTAAGTGTAACATCATTACTGCCTGCTGGGGTCGTGTATCTAAGCCTGATTTGTGGTAAGCTTAGATACAGGGTCCAACAGACAGCATCACACATGGGCTTAGATACAGGGCTCATGTGTGATACGGTCTGTTGCACCATGTATCCAAGCTTACCACAAGGCAGGCTTAGATACAGGACCCCAGCAGACAGTAATCTTATACTGTAAAAGATTACTGTCTGCTGGGGCCCTGTATCTATGCCTAACATGCTGCTGCTGCTGCTATGTTGTATCTGGCTGGTTATCAAAAATGCGGGGGACCCCATGCCATTTAAAAAAAAATATATTTTTATTAATTGGAAAAAACGATGTGGGCCCCCCATTTTTAATAGCCAGCCAGATACAACATAGCATAGGCTAATATTACCAAAATGGGAAGGCCCACTGTTTCTGGCCTTTCCTAGCCTGGTAATACCAGCCTGTGGCTGCCCCAGTACTGCAGATGGTCGGATACCAGTTTGTACCCGGCTCTTCTCGGTACCCCTAGTGGTGGTGGGTACTAGGGTAATAATTATATATTTTTTTAAATGTTAATAAACGTTGTGCGGTCGTCGTCCCCATTTTTCATAACCAGCCAGATACAACACAGCAGCAGCCTAGCATTACCAGGGTGAGAAGGGCCACTTTTTTTTGGCCTTTCCTAGCTTAATAATACCAGCCTGCAGCCGCCCCAGTACCCGACCGTCACTACAGATGGTCGGGTACTGGATCGTACCCAGCTCTTCCCGGTACCCCAGGTGGCGGTGGATACCGGGGTAATAATGGGGGTTAGTGTTAGCCTCTGAACCGGCTAACACTTAACCGCGTCTTAGTAATGGACGATGTCAATCTGCCAGAAGCTATTAATAAGGTGGTAGTTATAAAGTTTAAAAAAAATACAAGGACATAGAAAAAATATTTTATTGAAATTAAAAAAAACACACAACCCTTTTTAACCATTTTAATTGAGAATAAAAAAGCCGTAATCGAAGTAGTCCTCAAATTTGCCGTAGTCCAACAACAGAACCGGTAAAAAACACAAATACACAAAAAAAAACACATAAAAAAGCAAAACAACTCTTACACTTACCTTTCCTGGGTCCAGCGCTGGAGCCGCAATTTCAGTAAGCTGCACCCTATATCTAAGCCTATCATGTGTGATACTGTCTGCTGAGCCACTGTATCTAATCCCATCATGTGTGATACTGTCTACTGAGCCGCTGTATCTAATCCTATCTATAGCTATAGTTTTGTAATTTGTGTATAGGCTCAGATATGTGGAAGGATGGGGTTTTGCACGCATAGGGTCCCAACCCGAAGATGAGTATAAAAGAGTATCCGGCACACCAATTTCCTGAGGGTGCTGTATCTTGTCCCCAGTGATGATGTGGGAACATTGCATACAAGATCGGCATGGGAAAGTACCTTTTTTGGGAGTACTCAGGATAGTTTGGCGTTGTAATTTTTTGGTAGAGCCTGTGTCTGCCTTAACTAATTTATTCCTAAGATTTTGAAGTTTTTTTGTGCATGGTAAAAATGGGTGTTTGAATTCATCGATCTGGGGGTACGCTTCTTTAAGTAAGGGCCAATGTCTCCTTATTATGTAGTGTATTTTTTGTGAGCAGGGGTGGTAGGTATGTACAAACGGAATACGTTCGTTTTCTTTGTTGTCCTGACCTAAGTGTTTTCCCTTGCCTTGATCAATGTGTCAACAGGATAGCCTCTGGTCCTAAATTTTAGGGTCATTTCATTAATTTTTTGGGATCTGGTTTGCTCATCATCCACAATCCTTTGTACCCGGTTGTACTGAGATTTGGGTATAGAATTTTTTTATGGATTAGGGGTGGCAGCTGGTGTAATGGAGTAAGACATTTCTATCAGTTTCCTTAATGTGTAGGTCGGTAGTGAGCTTGCCAGCCCCATTTTTTATAACCCGTGTGTCAAGAAAGCTAATGGATGTAGTGTCATGAGTCATGGTAAATTGCAATTCAGGCCAAACATTATTGAGGTAGTTAGTGAACTCAACTAATTTATCCAGTGGGCCTTGTCAGATACAAAAAATGTCATCGATATATCTTTTCCACATGATTATATGTTGTTGAAAGTCAGTATGGGGGTAAATTAAGTGTTCTTCAAAACTGGCCATGTAGCTGTTGGCATATGGTGATGCAACATTAGAGCCCATAGCCGTGCCCTGTTTCTTTACATAGTAGGTGTCCTCAAAAAGGAAGTAGTTCTCAGTGAGCATCAGGGTGAGTAGATCCGTACAGAGATCAATTATTTTAGGATCTTTACCTGATCTGTTCATGATCCCATGTACTGGATCAAACCTTTGTTGTGTTGTATAGGTGTGTATAGACTCCATACATCAAAAGTGACTAGAAGAGTATCAGATGGGATCTCATTCAGCGTATGTATGGCTGTCAAAAAGATGCTGGTGTCTAGAAGAAATTACTTAGTGTTTTTTTATCAAGGGGTTTAGAAGTTTTTCCATAAAGATGGCCAGTGGAAACAATATAGAGTCTGTGGAGGCTACTATGGGGCGTCCTGGAGGGTTCTCGAGTCTTTTATGGATTTTGGGTAGTGTGTAGAAAACTGGTGTGATCGGATGTTGGTTGGTTAGGTAACTGGCTGTATCCTGATCAATGGTGCCCGCCAGCGTGTGCTTCTCTATAGTAACCCTGATTCTAGTGGCTATCTTATGTATGGGGTTCTGATGAATAGGTTGATTAATCGTTCTATCCCCCAATTGCCTATGGATTTCCTCCACATAAAGCGATTTGTTCATAATCACCAACGCTCCTCCTTTGTCCGCTGGTTTGATGACCAGGTCTTTATCATCCACCACTGAGGAGAGAGCTTGTCTGTCCAGACTGCTGAGATTGGCACTTGTAGTAGCCTAGGCCATCTATGTATCTAAGTCTATCATGTTTGATACTGTCTGCTGAGACCAGGTGGGTATGTGGGAATATATATACACACACACATACATACACACACACACACACACACACACACACACACACACACCACGATACTTACTGCTGGGGCCCTGTATCTAAGTCTATCATGTGTGATACTGACTGCTGGGGCCATGTATCTAATCCAATCATGAGTGATACTGTCTACTGAGCCGCTGTATCGAATCCTATCTATAGCTATATATACACACACACACACACACACACACACATGCACACACACACGCACACACAGGGCCGCCATCAGGAATTTCAGGGCCCCCTACAGCTACATTTTCTGGGCCCCCCTACCGTGGCACCGCCTGTTAACGGTACTCCGTCCAGTACTATATCATGGTACCCAGGGCCGCCATCAGGGGGGGTATTAGGGGTACTGATGTGAGAGGCCCGGCCAAACCTAATTGAAAGGGGGGCCCGGCAAACTGCCGCGACTTGCCTTTGGTAGAAAAAAAACAGGCCCCTGCAATGGGGCCCGTTTTTTTCACCAAAAGAATGTCATGAGCTGCGGGCCCCCCTTTCAATTAGGTTTGGCCGGGCTTCTCACATCAGTACCCCTAATACCCCCCCTGATGGCGGCCCTGGGTAGCATGGGGGCCGTCAAACACCGCCGCCCGTGCGACCGATCACGCGCACCACGCAAACTCCCGCGCATGCGCACCGGCGACCGCCTGGAAGCGCGCACCGAATTTTGAGGCAGATTTTGACCTGCCCACACTATCTTGCCGCGTTTTTTGCCTGCGGCGATTGAGGACAGCAGACAGAAAACGCAGCGAAAAATGCATTTTCTGCCTCCCATTGATTTAGATGGCAGGTCAGAGGCGGAACCGCGGCAAGAAAGGATGTGCTGCTTTTTCTTTTTTCCGCGACTGGCTCCCATTGATTTCAGATTAAATCAATGGGAGGCGGTTTTGGAAGTTTTTTGGTGCTGATTCTGACGCAGTGTCCGAGTCAATATCAAGGCCCAAAAACGTTGAACTGGGCCTTATTGTTAGGGCTTATTCAGACGAACGTGTAATACGTCCGTGAAACGTGTGTGATTTTCACGCGCCTTGCACGGACCTATGTTACTCTATGGGGCCGTGCAGACTGTCAGTGATTTTCACGCAGCGCGAGTCCGCTGCGTAAAACTCACGACATGTCCGATATTTGTGCATTGTTCGCGCATCACGCACCCATTGAAGTCAATGGGTGGGTGAAAATCACGCCCAGCACTTCCGCAGCCGTATAAACTATGAATGAAAACAGAAAAGCACCACGTGCTACAAACATACAAACAGAGTGTCATAATGATGGCGGCTGCGCGAAAATCACGCAGCCGCGCATCATACGCTGCTGACACACGGAGCTGTTATGGACCTTTTGCAAGCGCAAAACGCCACGTTTTTGCGCGCGCAAAAAGCACACGCTTGTGTAAATCCGGCCTTAGGGTAGGAACACACTAGGCATGAACACTGCGGATTTTATGCAACACATTTTATTGTGGAAAATCCGCAGCGTATCACAGTCGCAGCAGAGTGGATGAGATTAGAACAAATCTCATCCACACGCTGCAAAAATAATGGACCTGCCGTGTGGCTTTTTGGCTTTTTAAGTCGCATGTCAATGTATTCTGTGGAATCGCCGCTCCTCTGTTGCAGAAATGCTGCGGTTCTGCCGCAAAAATCACAAATGAGAAAAAAAAAAAAAGCCACTTTTTAAAATTTATAAAAAAGTTTAGACTTGCCCCGGCCGTAGTCCTGGTGACGCGATCCTCTATTCTTAGCGTAGCCCCGCCTCCTGTCATGACGTTTCATCCCATGTGACTGCTGCAGCGGTCACATGGTCTACAGCGTCATCCCAGGAGGCGGGGCTACGTTCAGAAGAGAGAGATGCGTCACTTAAACTACGGCCGGGGTAAGTCTAAACTTTTTTTTCCCTGCAGGATTCACGCAGCGGACACGCCTCACGAAACCTGCGCCACTATTTGGTGCGGTTTTTCTGGCGGAATTCCCTGCGGCTCCCGGGATAAGCTGTGTAGTTTTACTCAGCATATCCGCCTAGTGTGTCCCTTATGATGTCGCTCCTGGAGCTGCTGCCGGTCTCTAAATAGGCAGTTGGTCCAGTAGAATTTGGAATTATTTTTTTTTGTGAACCAGCTTAAAAAAATACAAAACTTTTGTGTTAGGGCCTGTTCACATCACTGTTCGCTTCCGCTCCGGGGTTCCTTCTGAGGTTTCTGTCGGGTGAACCCCGCAACGGAAAGTGAAAGTGATAGCACAGCTTCCGTTTCCATCACCATTAGCGCAGTCGACTGCGCTATTAATTCCGTCCGAAAACCAGCCGGAATGGTGACGAACGGAAACCATTAGCGATGTTTCCGTCACCATTGAGATCAATGGTGACTGAAACGGAAGCTGTGCTGTCACTTTCACTTTCCGTTGCGGGGTTCACCCGACAGAAACCTCAGACGGAACCCCGGAGC
This sequence comes from Rhinoderma darwinii, assembly GCF_050947455.1. NCBI lineage: Eukaryota > Metazoa > Chordata > Amphibia > Anura > Rhinodermatidae > Rhinoderma > Rhinoderma darwinii. The sequence continues at coordinate 292,769,255 of NC_134691.1, read as the reverse complement.
GGTGGTTCGTCACCATTCCGGCTGGTTTTCGGACGGAATTAATAGCGCAGTCGACTGCGCTAATGGTGATGGAAACGGAAGCTGTGCTATCACTTTCACTTTCCGTTGCGGGGTTCACCCGACAGAAACCTCAGACGGAACCCCGGAGCGGAAGCGAACAGTGATGTGAACAGGCCCTAACACAAAAGTTTTGTATTTTTTTAAGCTGGTTCACAAAAAAAAATAATTCCAAATTCTACTGGACCAACTTCCTATTTAGAGAGCGGCAGCAGCTCCAGGAGCGACATCAATATATTGACACACTAGGCGGATATGCTGAGTAAAACTACACAGCTTATCCCGGGAGCCACAGGGAATTCTGCCAGCAAAACCGCACCAAATAGCGGCGCAGGTTTCGTGAGGCGTGTCCGCTGCGGGAATCCTGCAGGGAAAAAAAAGTTTAGACTTGCCCCGGCCGTAGTCCTGGTGCCGCATCTCTCTCTTCTGAACGTAGCCCCGCCTCCTGGGATGACGCTGTAGACCATGTGACCGCTGCATCAGTCACATGGGATGAAACGTCATGACAGGAGGCCGGGCTGCGCTAAGAATAGAGGATCGCGTCACCAGGACTACGGCCGGGGCAAGTCTAAACTTTATCAATTTAAAAAAGTACCTTTTTTTTCTTCTCTTGTGTGATTTTTGCGGCAGAACCGCAGCATTTCCGCAACAGAGGAGCAGCGATTCCACAGAATACATTGACATGCGACTTAAAAAGCCAAAGCCACACGGCAGGTCCATTATTTTTGCAGCGTGTGGATGAGATTTGTTCATATCTGACCCCCTCTGCTGCGACTGTGATACGCTACGGATTATCCACAATAAAATGTGTTGCATAAAATCCGCAGTGTTCATGCCTAGTGTGTTCCTACCCTAAGGCCGGATTTACACAAGCGTGTGCTTTTTGCACGCGCAAAAAACGTGGCGTTTTGCGCATGCAAAAGGTCCATAACAGCTCCGTGTGTCAGCAGCGTATGATGCGCGGCTGCGTGATTTTCGCGCAGCCGCCATCATTATGACACTCTGTTTGTATGTTTGTAGCACGTGGTGCTTTTCTAATTTCATTCATAGTTTATACGGCTGCGGAAGTGCTGGCCGTGATTTTCACGCACCCATTGACTTCAATGGGTGCGTGATGCGCGAACAATGCACCAATATAGGACATGTCGTGAGTTTTACGCAGCGGACACACGGACACACGCTGCGTGAAAATCACTGACAGTCCGCACGGCACCATAGAGCAACATAGGTCCGTGCGAGGCGCGTGAAAATCACTGACAGTCCGCACGGCACCATAGAGTAACATAGGTCCGTGCGAGGCGCGTGAAAATCACGCACGTTGCACGGACGTATTACACGTTCGTCTGAATAAGCCCTAACAATAAGGCCCAGTTCGCAGAGTTTTTGGGCCTTGATATTGACTCGGACACTGCGTCAGAATCAGCACCAAAGAACTTCCAAAACCGCCTCCCATTGATTTAATCTGAAATCAATGGGAGCCAGTCGCGGAAAAAAGAAAAAGCAGCACGTCCTTTCTTGCCGCGGTTCCGCCTCTGACCTCCCATCTAAATCAATGGGAGGCAGAAAATGCATTTTTCGCTGCGTTTTTTGTCTGCTGTCCTCAATCGCCGCGAGCAAAAAACGCAGCAAAAAAACGCAGCAAGATAGTGTGGGCAGGGCAAAATCTGCCTCAAAATTCTTTAAGGAATTTTGAGGCAGATTTTTTTTTGCCTGCAAAATACTGTGTAAACAGGGCCATACATAAACAACACTTTGAGATAATTTACTCACTGTCAGAAGAGCTGCTCCCACTCCAGTCCTCTTCCGGCGATGTCTTCCAGAGGAGGTCTTCGGTCCAGACGTCCAGTCCTTCACCTCCAGCCAGGCTCCAGGTAAGTTTTGTCCATGTGTGTCCGCGGCTGCGCGCGCTTCGTTCGCGGGTGCGCGCGCGGCCGGTCGCGGGTGCGCGCGCTTCGTTTGCGGGTGCGCGCGCGGTCGATCGCGGGTGCGCGCGCGGGCGGTCTCCAGTGCGGGCGTTCGTGGATGCGCTCGCGAGTGCGCACGCGCGGCAGTTTCATTGTGCGCGCGATCGGGTGCGCGCGCGGGCGGACGGTTTGACGGCCCCCCATGACGAGGGGAGGGGGCCCGCAGCAGCAGCAGCAGCAGCAGCTCACGACATTCTTATGGTGAAAAAAACGGGCCCCATTGCAGGGGCCCGTTTTTTCCTACCAAAAGAATGTCGAGGCAGTTGCCGGGCCCCCCTTTCAATTAGTTTTGGCCGGGCCCCTCACACCACTACCCCTAATACCCCCCTGATGGCGGCCCTGCGCACACACACACAAGGATAATTACTGCTGGGGCCCTGTGACTAAGTGTAACATGTGTAGTACTGTCTGTTGTGGCCATGTATCTAAGCATATCATGTGTGATACTGTCTGCTGGGGCCATGTATCTAAGCCTATCGTGTATGATACGGTCTGCTGAGACCAGGTGGGTATGTGGGACTACCTACAGGGGACTACTGCATGGCACTGTCTACAAGGGGAATGTATGGCAGGGGGACTGTATGTGGAACCATACAGGGGGGTTGTGACACTACATACAGTGGGCATTGTGTGGGGAACGCTCTGCAGGTGTCTTTGATTAGAGCCCCGAGACATAACTTTGCTTGGGGCCTCAGAAATGCCAAATTTGCCCCTTAGGGTTAGTACAAGGATACTTACTTCTGGGGCCCTGTATCTAAGGCTACATTCACATGAGCATGGCAGATTTACGTGCGCAAAAAAATGCGCGTAAATCTGGTCATGTGCGTTGCGTTATGCATCAGTGTGCTTTGCATGTGGCATGTGTGCAAGCACTTTTTTTCAGTGTAATTGATGCGTGAAACACGGACAGCACATGGATGTTGTCTGTGTGCTGTCCGTGGTTTTCACGCACCCATTGACTTCAATGGGTGACTAGGTGCATGAAATACACCAATATAGGACATGCAGTGGGTTTTACGCAACGGACGCTCGCTGCGTGAAAACTCACGCATGTGTGAATGGCCCCATTGAAATCAACAGGTCCGTGTGCTGTGCGTTGTTTCAATGGACATCACATGGACGAGATTCACGCTCGTCTGAATGAGCCCTAAGTCTATCATGTATGATACTGTCTGCTGGGGCCCTGTATCTAAGCCTACCATGTGTGATACTGTCTGCTGGGGCCCTGTAGCTAAGCCTATCATGTATGATACTGTCTGCTGAGACATTGCATCCAATTCTATCCAACGGTGTAGATATAGGAGCCTTAGTCTCCGATACATATGTAAAAATGTACTTATTTTTCTGGGGGAGGGGGGTAAATATATGTCTTGGGCTTGTGCCCCTCATCTTTTAAGACCCTAGCAATGCCCCTGCATTGGGCAACAGTTCCACTTTTCCTTTGTGACACTTTTGATCCCAACTATTTATCACAACTGTGTAAAGGGAACCTGTCAGCAACTGTCAGACATGCGAACACCAAAGCATTATGTATGTGATTAAATGATCGCAGCTTTAAATCCACTAAAGGGACTTAAAAAAAAAAAAAGATTAATAGAGTTTAGTGAACAAAAAAAAAATAGATATAGAAACCTATACTGATATCTATGATCAGCACAGGAAAGAGACGGCACTACATTCTCTGCATCAGAAAGATCCAACTGTCTTTTGACAGCTATGTATTTTTGAACTATCGGGACACAAACAAGCATGCCAGTGCCTGTAACGCCGACAGCGGGTCCCGCTCCTCCGGTCGGTCCCCGCCGTTGGGTTTCGTATCTTGTCCGGCAGCCTGTTATTTCTCCAGGGTGCCGGTATATGACTGTGCTTCCTGTCCACTCTGTTCCTGTTCCTAGGGAAATTCTAAAGTGCCCCACTAATCCCTGCTGCTCTCTAGGACTATTTAAGGCACCTTCACTATCTCCCAGGTTCATGAGCAATGTTAGGACAACCTAGTGTTATCCAGCAAAGGTTCCTGTATGCACCTGATTCTGTCTACTACTGCTACCAGTTATCAGCCTGTATCCAGTTTGCTATTGCTGTGGTCAGCCTGCATAGTTATCCCTTATCAGCCTGTATCCAGTCTGCTATTGCTATCTGTTAACTGCCAGTATCCGGATACCTGCTACCTATCTGTGGCCATCTACCTGCCTGCGGTCAGCTGCCAGCTACCTGCCTGTGTTCTGGTGTCTGTTATCCACCTGTCACCTGTGACCCGCAGTTAAACTTGCATTCGTCAATGTACCATCTACCTGTGCCTGTCTTGCAACTGTTTGGCAAGCAGTTACTCTGCCAGGACCATCTAAAGAGGTAGCGACCTGGCAGCTTCCCCCCAGCGAACACCAGATCCCCGTATAGGGGTTAAGACTGGGAGGCTACTTAGACAATGCCTTAGAAGTGGCTCTAAGCAAAACCGGTGGAGTAGCCTAGTGGGTCCATAAACCTGCTAGTCATAATAGTGTCCTGATGGTTGGGGCAAAACAGAACAGCATTGCTGGCCACAGGTTGTCCACCCCTGCCCTACAGCTTACTGAGCTGCCCATTTCCCTTATGTAACAAGCTAGCTGGCATGAAACGTGCCTAACCAAAGGCCAAAGAGAGGGGCACAGGCATAGTGACCAGCTTTCTAGATGAAGGGAATGGTTGGTGCTGGACAGGTAAGATGACAGGGTTTAGGGAAGTACAAACAATCCTGGCATAAATAAATGTTTCACTCTTTCCAGGAATAATGCTGTATTGCAGGGATCCTCAATTGACAGACCACGGTCTGAACACAGACCGCGGACGGCAGTTATCCGGACCAGTGGCGCCGCTACCACTGGGCAGAAGCTCCAGATTTTTGGCCTGGAGCTCCGGATCCCCGGACGACTGCCACATTCAATTGTATCTGTGTCTTCAGCATGCCGATACAATTAATTACTATGGTGGAGCAAGGGGCTAGCTCCCTGCTCTGCCATTCACTAGGCTACAAGCCAAGTAAGACCTATAAGACACTGGGAAAGAGTCCCTACGCAGGCTGGCGCGTTGAAGTCAGTGCATTGAACCGACCTAGGAAAGGGTCCCGTTTTGGCATCTGAATGCGGAAACGGGGGTCAGGTGAGTATACGTTTTTTATTTCTTTGCGGGCACCATCTACAGGGGGTGTGGGGAACTATCTACAAGGGGGCTGTGTGGCACTATCTAAAAGGGGGGCTGTGAAGCACTATCTACAAGGGGACTGCATGTGGCACTATCTACAGGAGGACTGTGTGTGGCACTATCCACAAATCTTTACTACTGTTGTTCATCTCGGACCGTCACGTGACGTCAGAGCCCGGTAAGTGGACCTTTGCTAAAAGTAGTTGAGTACCCCTGCTCTATTCCATTTAATCACTAAATATTATAAAATGTCAGTGAAATATTATAAATTCCAATGTGTACTCTATTTCTCATCGAAGACATTTACAACTCTGTATGTTAATAAGATATTCATGTCTAAAAAAAAACCTAAACTGTTTTCAACTAAAAAATAATGGCAGCAAAAAGCATCAAAGCAGTAATGGATTATAGCGCAGCAATTTCAGAGTTGTGGACGTTTACTGGAAGGAGCAGAACATAATTCAGATTGCTCAGGCTTAACAACATGTTTTGCCTCTCGACATATCACTTGCATTTGGCCAGAACACGGAGGCCAGCAAATTTGTTTTCTATTAAACTAATATAGAAATTATAAATATAGAACACAGACCTCTCTGTGACACGAAACATTTCACAAGTACATCTGCTGACCTTTATCATTTTTCCAATGAAGCGCATTAGATTAACAATACTGATGATGGATCATAATATTACTGCTATCTGTAATGCTACAGGAACACGTATTAGTACTGTCAGTCAAGAATTTATTCCTACTATAGAGGGGTAAACACATCACAGGTAAAATATAAGGCTAGGTTCACTTCACATTTTTACATCCTGTTGAAAGGCACAGTTTTATATTTTGGTCAAATTTACATTTAAAAAGTATGTAACAGGACGCGGAAATGATACAGGCTCCTTTTTTCTTTCCTGTTGAAGAACAGGATTCAGGAGAAGTAAATGGCAACAGAATCCTGTTTTAAAGGTACTTTTAAAAGATACCTTTTGTCATCTTGAAAAAAAAACCAGTATAATTCAAAAGGATGCAAAAATGTGGTGAGAACCTAGCGTAATTGCACTTTTATTAACTTTTGATATGACATATCAGAAGTTTGGATTGGTGGGGGTTCGGGTTATAAGACCCTTACTGTCGCTAAAACAAAGGTGCAGACAAGCTCAGCTGAGCGCCCTTATTCTTCGGCTCTTATTGGTGTTCCTTGTTAGGCTGGAGAAAGGCTCCTGTGGAGTTGAAAGATAGCTGTTTTTTTTAATATACTTGGGATGTGTTAATAAACACAACTATATTTTTGCCATACTGATGCTGTCCTCAAGCTTTGTATGCTTGTTAGGCTGGAGACGGCTCACATAGAACGTCTATGTAAAATGTCTTCAGGCTGACGAGAAGCGCCGATTATAGCCGAAGATGCAGGGCGCTCAACTGAGATTGTCTGCACCTTTTTTTCAATGACGGTTGGGGTCTTATCACCTGAACCCCCACCGATACAAACTTCTGATATGTCTCTTTGACATATCAACAGTTTTATAAAAGTGCAGTAACACTTCATGTTCTTTTGGAGCTATTTCGCAGACATCGGAGTATTCCTATTCTAGCGTAAACCTCTTGGAGAAGTTGGGGGTGGATGCAGGGCAGTGCATTATTGCTGATATTGAGTACCCACCGGCGTCCAAGTAAAGCAGAAATTCAAGAGTGAGGAAGCTACAGGCTATGGTTACTTGAAATGCACTGCATGGCACAGCTGATCCATTTCATTAGCTTTAAATAAGTGCAGCTCCGGAACAATCTATTTTGAACTGTGACTCTATACTGGTTGGTAGGACATAAGGCTCCCTGTGGTAGTCCCTAAAATGTATCCACTTATTCTGTATATATGTTTGTGTTTTACAATCATTGTGCAATCACTTAACCGAAAAGAAATAAAACCCAAAAATGTCTGGAGGAGCAGCATTCATGTTGACGTAGGCATAGTATTTGTAACCCCCGCGGCCGCGGACCGCAGTCCCCTCTCATCCTGCTGACGTCTCCCTCCCCGGAAACGCCAGAACATGCGGCCGTCCTGCCCTGAAGTGACAACTAGGGTTCGCGCGCGAGCTCATTCCCGTCCTTAAAGGGCCAGTGCGTGCACATGTAAAGAATTTACTAATTACTCCCAGATCACCCTGGGCTATAAAAAGGGCCCTGACATTTCACTCCTTGCCTGAGCGTTGTTTGTATTCCTATGTTAGTCTTGCAAATGATCCCTTAGTCGTATCCTGTTCCCAGTGTCCCCGTGCCCTGCTACCTGTAACCAGTATGCTGTAATTGTTCCTGAGCCCTCTCTAGTGTTGGAGTCGTGTTATGCCGTCTGCTACGCCTGAGGTCATACACCACGTCTGGTGTCATCTGCCACACCTGGTACCTCCTGTCACGTTTTCCATCACCTGCCGTCAAAGTACCATCTGAGTCTAGCCTTGCTACTGTCTGGACTATTACAGGTACCCTTGTGCTTGGACTTTGTAGGGACTTGGTACACTGTTGTTTGGCCAGCTGCTACTCTGCTACGGCGGTGCGGCCTAAGTGGGTCCACATATCGTGACAGTATTTCTAGTCCAAATTATTGGACTGGAGAAGCTCTTTAAAATGGGATCAGAGATAAAGTATACGCCACATGTGTTAGAGGTATTTTGTGTTTTGGGTGCAGTCTCTTTTTAAATAATCAGGCTTTTGTACTGTAAAATGTCTAATAGACCATAATCCATGGCCCATACACTATTTGACCTCTCTCCACTCTGCTACGTCCTCAACCAGATACTTTTATTGCATCACTCTGCAATTTATATCCGTGTTGGCTCATATACTGGCTGGGTGACAGGTTCATGCAGCGTTATTCATATTCACCCTTGCCAACACAACGGTCTGTCTGTTCCCCATAACAAAATAAGCACTTTGTACCTATTGTGTCACTTCTCCTATTCCATATAGACTGTTAGCTCTTACGGGCAGCAACTTCTTTTCTTTTGTCTCATTGTTAAAATGAAAAGTAATTATGGCAAATTACTTGTTTGTTTTGCACCTTTCACATTGCGTTTTCCCAGAAAAGTTCCCCTCAATCATCAAACATACCCATAGGCTACCATTATACTGACGGAGGCCAAACGAGTGTTCTTTTGACCACCTTGGGATGGTATGCGTCAGGTATAAAAGTTTTTTTTTCCTGCTGGATAAAATAGCGTAGTAGACTACACTATTCTATCCAGAGGCATCCATTAAAAAAACATTTGTTAAATGTATACTTTTTTTTTAACATGGTAGCCTATGGTTGACAGATGCCACTGTATGGTATTCATCACGGGCATCTTTTCAATGTATAAGTTATGGGCTTCTCAATAGCTTTTCATGACGTATCCATTAAACGGTTGCCATTGTAACCTATGGGTAAAGGGTGCTTTAAAAGGATGCCTAACAGTGGTATTTGGCACCCATAGGCATTAATGGAATCCGTTAAGCTGATATGTCATAATAAGGATCATGAGAGTTCAATATGTATCCGTCAAATGGATACAATTACAGTTTATGGGTGATGGATGCCACTATTAGGCTGGCCATACACTTTAGATAGCTGTCGGCCGAACAATCGTTTGGCCGACAGCTATTTCTAAGGACTCCCTCAAACACATGTTTTTTCAATAGGAAGAAGGGAGAGAGCTGCTGCCAGATGCTTCTGCACCAGCTTATCTCCTTTCCAATAAAAGTATCAAGCATTTTGAAATTCAACTTGCCCGACCCTTCTCTCATGCAACATCTGCAGTCGGGGAGAGGCAGGATGCTGCCATAGACATTAAATTGTTGGCCGGTACCGCCGAAATCTGCAGGTTTGGCCGACATACATCTAATGTGTATGGCCACCTTTAGGCATCCGTCACATTAATCGGGAGCTTTTCCTGGCGTGTACATCAAATAAAGAGAACATTAAATGCACTGTGAAAAGAGCCTTAGGGTCTGCTTACATCAGCGTCGGGTTCTGTTTGGGGTTTCCGTTCATCTATTCCGTCAGAGGAATAGATGGACGGAAAGCCGAACGGAAACTATAGCTACCATTTGCATTACCATTGACTTCAATGGTAACGCTTCCGTTTCAGCTGGTTTCCAGTTGTTCTGTTTTTTGATGGAAAAAATAGCGAAGTCGACTACGCTATTGTTTCTGTGAAAAAAACGGAAACCTTACGGAATGGAAACAAGTGGACACCAATTGCAACGGAAGCATTACCATTGAAATTAATGGTAATGCAAACGGCTTTCATCTGTTCCTCTGATAGAAGGGTTGAACGGAAACGCCAAGCGTAACCTGATGCTAAAGTGAACAGGCTCTTACTTCCCCAATTGTAAAACGCCACACAATATTTTGGTTCTGTATAAGTAAATATAATTACTATTAATAATAATAATAATAAGAAGAAATTAACTGGGTGTAATGTCCGTGGCTGCAGGCTGTCAGCTCCAATCCCCCCCTGACAGCCGCAGCAACGACTTGGCAAGCGCTGGCACCAGCCTCCTCCTCAGTAGACGCCAGCGCTCGCTTCCACTCACCTCAGCTGGATCCTGTAGGGTGCGCGCGCATGCTCGTGCCCGCTCTTAAAGGGGCAGCGCGCGCACCGGACCTTTGATCAACCTTGAACCCTTGAGTACCCTGGACTATAAGAGGGGTCCAGCCCCTGCTTCTATGCCTGAGCGTTGTTGATGTTTCCTAAGTTTGTCTATGTGATGGCCTCCTAGTGTTTTCCTGTTCCTGTTCCCAGCATTCCATACTATCCTGGTCGAGCACTGTGCTGTGCCAAAGTCGTGCCATGCTGTATCCCAAGTCTGACCTGCTTCACCTCGCCTGACGTCTACCTGCTGCCTAGTCCAAGCCGAGCCTGCCCTGCTGCTGTCCGAGCTGCCACAGGTACCTATACAAACTATAGACATTGACCTGTGCCCTGTTGGCCAGCTGCCTTACTGCCAATGCGGCACGGCCCAGTGGGTCCACAGACCCTTCGTGACAGTACGCTCAGGCATGGACCCCGCTGGCCGATTCAAGACTATGACGACGTCTCAAGAAATGCGGGCGGATATGCTAGACCTCCGGTCTCAACAGGACCAACTCCTCCAGGCGTTGAACATTCTTGCACGTCGGGAGGTGGCATAAGCTGCCGTTCCTCCTACTACACCTCCCGGAAGTGTTCATCGCAAGGGTTGCTTTCATCATCTCTCTCCTCACTGGCAAGGCTCTTGCATGGGCGAATCCTATCTGGGAGAGACAAGGACCAGAGACACGTGACTTCCAAGCATTCCTCTGGACTTTTCGCATGGTGTTTGAGGAGCCTGGTCGGGTCTTATCTGCAGCGGCTTCTTTGATTAACCTACGCCAAGGAGACACCTCCGTGAGTGAGTATGCCATTCACTTCCGCACCCGGGCGGGAGAGCTGTTATGGAACAATGAGTCCCTGGTGGCTGAATTCTGGCATGGACTGGCTCCTAAAATTAAGGACGAACTTGCCGCTCGGGATCTGCCATCTACCCTGGATGACCTCATCCTTCTGTCCGCCCGGATTGATATATGGATCCGAGAACGCCTCCAAGAGGTTTGACAGGAGGGAGTCCTCCCCAGTCTGGCTCCTACCTTGCAGCAACCTCTGCTGTCCCCAGATGTCGATCCTCCCAAGGAGTCTGTGATGATGGACCAGTGTAAGTTATCTACCCAGAAGAGACAACGCAGATGCACTTCTGGACTCTGTCTTTATTGCGGCCTCGGTGGCCATCTTCTGCGCCTGTGTCCCCAAAGATCCCAAAGCCTAGGGTTGCTAGGAGTGACAACCTTGGGTAAGAATGGACTTCCGTCTAAATTGTCCATACCTGTGACCATAGTGTGAGAGAACGCATCAGGTCTCTGCGTATCTGGACTCTGGATCCGCTGCTAATTTCATCCGTAGAGACCTGGTGGACCTTCTGCAATTACCCACCACCCCTCTGGAGAGCCCGTTGACAGTTGCTTCCGTAAATGGACTACCTCTGCTAGACCCAGTTATAGCTGTGACCAAGCCGCTGAGGCGCCACTCTGAACTTCTGTCCCTCTATGTCCTATCCAAAGCTGTTAACCCTGTGTTGCTGGGCCTGCCTTGGCTCCGACTGCATGCCTCAGTCCTGGACTGAAATTCTGGAGAGGTTCTCCAGTGGGGCCCTGAGTGTCAAAGCCGTCGCCTGATGCAGATTAGTTCGGTTCAGCCTTCTCTGCCTCGGTCATTGGCAGGATTGCCGAGTCATTATGCTGCATTTTCGGACGTCTTCAGCAAGAGGGAGGCGGAGACATTGCCTCCACATCAGGCATATGACTGCCCTATTGAGCTGATTCCTGGTGCATCCCTTCCCCGTGGTAGGGTAAATCCTCTCTCCTTCCCAGAGACTCTGTCCATGTCTGCCTATGTGAAAGAGAACTTGGAGAGGGGCTTCATACAAAAGGCTTCCTCCCCGGCAGAAGCCGGGTTCTTCTTTGTCAAAAAGAAAGATGGCTCTCATTCGTTCTTGTATCGACTACCGAAGTCTCAACCAGATCACGGTGAAGAATAAATATCCGTTGCCACTGATCTCTGAACTGTTTGATCGTATACGTGGTGCCAAGATTTTTTCTACACTAGACCTGCGTGGGGCTTACAACCTAGTCCGGATTCGCCAGGGTGATGAATGGAAGACTGCATTTAACACCCGTGATGGACACTATGAGTATCTAGTAATGCCCTTCGGCCTGTGTAATGCTCCCGTGGTCTTCCAGGAGTTTGTTAATGACATTTTCCGTGACCTCCTCTATGTTTGTGTTGTGGTCGATCTTGATGACATCTTGATTTTTTCTCCAGATCCTATGACACATCAGAGACATGTCCGTCAAGTTCTGCTACGGTTAAGGGAGAATCGTCTGTACGCCATGTTGGAGAAGTGCGTGTTTGACAGAGATGCTCTACCCTTCCTGGGCTACATCATCTCGAATCGAGGTCTCGAGATGGATCCTGAGAAGGTAAAGTCTGTCCTGGAATGGCCACGCCATCAAGGCTTGAGGGCCATACAGCGCATTTTGGGATTCGCCAATTTTTACAGACAGTTTATTCCGAACTTTTCCTCACTGACTTCTCCCATCTCTAACCTTACTAAGAAGGGTATGAACGCTAAAGTGTGGACTCCCGAGGCAGAGTCTGCATTTAATAGCCTGAAGAGTTCCTTCACGTCAGCCTCCATCCTCCGGATGTCTCTTTGCAGTTCTCGTTGGAGGTGGACGCATCCTCTGTCGGTGCTGGCGCACTCCTGTTCCAGAGAGGTCACAAGGGCAAGTCAAGGGTATGTGGATATGTCTCTAAGCTCTTCACTTCCGCAGAACGCAACTACTCAATTGTGGATCAGGAGTTACTGGCCATCAAATTGGCTCTGGAAGAGTGGAGACATCTACTAGATGGCGCATCTCATCCGATCCTAATTTTTTTTAAATCAAACAACTGTTTATTAAAAGTACATAACATACATCCATTAGCCGGTATAGTGCATCACTAGTAGAAAATATACAGTATATAAGACATCATCTCTTTGGTCTCAGTATATACATTATACACTTTATACACACATCTCCACTAAAATCTCTACCTCCGAACATAAACTCCCCTTCCCACCCCCTCACTCAACCCTCCCCCCGCGCGTTATTCTTCCTTTTCCTTGGTGTTTCCCACTCTTTTCCACTCTACAGTCCTCCCGTGTAGCAGACTCCCTTGCCGCCTCAGTCTGAGAAGTCTCCTAATGACCTGCTGATCCATAGTAGTGTGTCCATTTGCCCCATTGCTTATCATATTTGTGTAGTGCCCCACGTTTCATATAAATTCTGTATTCCAAAGATACCGTACGATTAACATAACTCACTAGTTCAGAAACCTCCGGGGGATCCACTTGTAACAAGTATTTTGCAATCAGTTTCCTTGCATGATATAATACCTTTTTAATAAACAGTATTTCAGCTCTATCCTCTTCCACCCCACCCATGCAGCCGAACAGAAATATCTTAGGGTCCAGCGGAAAGTCTCTACCATGCACCCGGGTCACCATTCCTCTAACCTCCCCCCAATACCCGTGCAGCCTCGGGCAGCTCCAGAACATATGCTTCAGATCCGCCCCATCCAACGAACATCTCTGACCCGCCATCGTTGCTCTAAGCCGCATTTGCCAGAGCACCTTAGGCGTTCTATATACTCTATGTATAAGAAAGAGTTGCGACCTCCTATGCGCTACACTTATGGAAAGGACTTTCGGTGATTCCAGTATTTCCTCCCACTCATCTTCCGTCAATGTTCCCACATCCCTTTCCCTTTTACATTTGACCTCTGCCATCGGATCCCCTAGGAATTTGAGAAGCAGCGTGCCATATAGCAAAGATATAAGCCCTTTCGTGTCTGTTGCCCCCAGTATCTACTCCACCACCCCCATACTGGAACAGCTCAAATCCACCAATCGAGCCCGAGCTTGCGCTGCGTGTCGCAGCTGCAGGTACGGATAAAACAGCCTATGTGGGAGGCCAAACTCCTCCTGCAGTTGCGAGAATAACTTGAAAATTCCCCCTTCGTATAGCTGGCACACCAGTCGAACTCCTTTTTGTTCCCACTCCTGAAACCCGTCCAAAGTGTTAAATTCCCATAAGTATGGGTTATTCCAAATAGGCATTAATTGGAGCATCCTGTAACTCCCAGTATTCCCTTACATTCCCACCACACCTTATGGAGCAGTAACAAGTTCGGTTTTCCCCTCGCCTCCCTCTTCAATTTGTGGGATTCCAGGGCCTCTAGCATATCCATGCGCTGACCCAAGTAAAACAGCAGCTTCCCTCTGGAGTCCCAGTCGTCTCTATCTTTCCAGCCTGTAAAGTGTTGTAGTTGTGCCACCAAATAATATATCCATGCATTCGGGCTAGCCAAACCTCCCTGCTCCGTTGGTAACTGCAATTTTTTCAATTTGATCCGAGGGATCCCCCTTTTCCACACCAAGTCTCTGAACAAGTTATGTATCCTCCTGAACCAATACTTAGGCAACCACACTGGGGCATTATGCACCACATAAAGAACCTGAGGCATTAAAATAATTTTTATTAAATTCGCACGTCCCAGTGCTGAAAGCGGCAACCCAAGCCAAATTTTAGTCCTATCTCTTATTTTCTCCAATAAGGGCTTCACGTTTAAGGCAACAAATTCCTGCACCTTTGCCGAGACTGTAATCCCTAGGTATCTAAATTCCGTCACACAGGGTATAGTTACCCCCCTCACCACCAACGGCGAGCTCAGAGGGGTAAGTGGCAGTAGCACCGACTTTGCAGTTGATTCGTAACCCTGAGAACCTACCAAAGCTTTCTAACACAGTCATAACCGCTGGTAACGACCGGTCTATCCCCCTTAAGAATAACAGAACATCATCCGCATATAGGGCTATACGTTCCTCCAGGTCACCATACCTAAATCCTTCTATATCCGGATGTTGTCTCACGACATTCGCTAAAGGCTCAATTGCCAGAGCAAACAGCAGCGGGGAGAGCGGGCACCCCTGACTCCGACATCCTTCCGTTAGCTCTAATCCTAGCTACTGGTTGCATGTATAGTAATCGTATCCAGGTAATAAAGTTCCTTCCAAACCCCATGCGCTCCAGTACCGCCCACATATACCCCCACTCCACACTATCAAATGCCTTAGCGGCATCTAAGGACAGTACTGCTCTAGACCGTGTGTCATCAGTGTCCGCCTGTATGTTCAGGAACAATCTCCTTACATTAACTGCCGTAGATTTTGATGGCATAAATCCCGACTGATCTGGGCCAACAATGTTGGTCACTACTTTCGTCAGTCTATTAGCTAGAACTTTTGCTAAAACTTTAACATCGGAGGTTAATAAGGAGATTGGTCGATAAGACTCAGGCAATGTCTGGTCCTTCCCCTCTTTAGGAAGAACTACTATTGCAGCCTCGTACATTGACTGTGGCAGATGTCCCTTCCCAAAACTATCCTGGAACACCGCCAGTAACTCTGACAAAAGCACATCACCGCAGGTTTTATATAGCTCCACTGGTATGCCATCCAGTCCAGGAGCTTTTTCATTTGCCATAGAACTCACCGCTAGTTGCAGTTCCTCCAGAGTTAGTGTTACCTCCTCCGATCTTAATTTTTACAGTCCACAAGAATCTCACCTACCTCCAGACGGCCCAAAGGCTGAACCCTCGTCAGGCCAGGTGGTCACTGTTCTTTACCAGGTTCCAGTTTGAGCTCCATTATCGCCCGCCGACAAGAATGTGAGGGCCGATGCCTTGTCCAGGTCTTTCGAGACGGAAGACACCATGGAGATTCCACAGAACATTATTGATCCGTCTTACATTGCCTCTGTCAATCCCCTGCAAGTTGGGGACATTCCTCCAGGGAGGACTTTTGTGCGCCTGGCTGATCGTGGAAGAATCCTCCGCTGGGGACACTCCTCTAGACTGGCAGGTCACGCAGGGGTCCGTAAGAACCGGGATCTGATTGCTCGTCATTTCTGGTGGCCCACGCTGCCCAAGGACATTATGGACTTTGTTTCTTCCTGTTCTGTAAGTGCAGCCAACAAGGTCGCTCACTCCAGACCTGCTGGTCTGCTTCAGCCATTGCTTGTGCCCAATGCTCCCTGGCAGCATATAGCTATGGACTTTATTACGGATCTGCCTCTCTCTGCCGGATGCAGTACTGTCTGGGTGGTGGTGGATTGATTTTCGAAGATGGCCCACTTTGTTCCTCTGACCGGTCTTCCTTCTGCTCCTCAGCTGGCCAGGCTGTTCGTCCAACACATCTTCCGCCTGTACGCCACTTCATCTCCAAGCAGCATGATGACTGGGTGCAGTTGCTCCCATGGGCTGAATTTTCCTACAATAATCACACCAGCGAGTCCACAAGGAATTCACAGTCCTTCATTGTCTACGGCCAGCACCCACAAATTCTTTTCCCGGTGGCCGATACATCCGAGGTACCAGCGGCTGACTCCACTTTTAAAGACTTCCTGCAGATCTGGCAGCAGACTCGATCCTCCATCCTAATGGCAGTCGACCGCATGAAACGGAAGGCCGACACAAGGAGAAGAGAACCCCCTCAGTTTCTTCCTGGCACGAGGGTCTGGCTGTATTCCAGGAATATCCGACTAAGGGTGTCGTCATGCAAATTTGCTCCCAGGTTCTTCGGACCCTTCGAGATCCTACAGCAGATCAACCCTCTGTCGCCTACAAGCTTCGGCTGCCTCCTACCCTCAAGATATCCAACTCCTTCCACTTCTCCCTCCTGAAGCCGGTGGTTCTGAACCGCTATACCAAAACTCCTAGCCCTGTGGTTGCCTCCAGCGGCCCTTCAGACACCTTTGAGGTTAAGGAGATCTCGGACACCAAAAAAGTGAGAGGAAAGACTTTTTATTTGGTGGATTAGAGGGGGTTTGGTCCTGAAGAGAGGTCTTGGGAGCCAGAGGAGAACCTCAATGCTCCTACCCTTCTGAAGAAGTTTCTCTCTCGCTCTGGCCGCAGCTCTGGCACAGATGGAGATGGGTGCAGCAGGTAACGTGGCGGATGTCACAGGTGCCGCAGGTTGCGCCAGATGTGACGAATTCCTCTGGACGTGGCAGAAGACACAGGTCGTGGCGGATGACACAGATGCCGCAGGTTGCGCCAGACATGGCGAATTCCTTAGGACGTGGCAGATGACACAATACGTGACACGACTCCGACTCTAATAGGCACAGGAACAAGAACAGCACGGGATACAGGAACAGGTAACAGGGCACGGGTAACGACTGGAATGGGAAACACTAAGGGACCATTTGCAAGACAGACTGGGAAAACTAACAACGCTCAGGCAAGGATCAGAAGGGCTGGGGCCTTCTTATAGACCAGGAAATCATGGGCCGTTGATGATGATGATTTCCTGAAGTACGTGCACGAGCATGCGCGCGCACCCTACGGGACACAGCAGAACGGAGCAGAAGGGAGCGCTGGCGTCTCCTGGGAAGGAGATGGGGACCAGCGCTCACGGATCCATGGCTGCGGGAGGTTTGTAAACCCGACGGCCTGTGGCCATGGACGCTACAACCCCCATCTATTCAGCATTTATGAAATATCCATGCATAGATGATAAATGTTATTGGCTGGTGTACCCATTTTACATTTTCAAGGGTTTACATTATTTTAAATTACCATCTAAGTTTTCCCCTTCCATAAAAAGTAAAGAAATCCAGGAGTTATGCGGTGGTAGTTCAAAAAAGCATTTTGGACTAAATCCCAAGTTCACTTATTTCCTTTTTAAATAAATCTTTATAGTAACTTTGATGTTAAAATGACTACCTTGAAATGAATTAATTTTTTCTATGTTAATACATTTTACACTACAGGGAGGAATCTGGGAGAATAAAGCTGTTACATTATTACACAAGAGATGAATTTTAATAAAGATTAAAAGCTATTTCAATGAAATCCATAAAGTAAAGCAGAAATCCCGTGCTGTTTATAATAAATTAGTATTAAATCTTAGCACAGCACATTCCAGAGATGAGCCCTATTTAATTAAGATTATTTTCAGTCATGTTTGCCGTAATTACAGTTTTAAGAAAAAAAAGTTTTTTTACTCTTAATATACTTTGTTTTTCTTTTCAGAAATGGAAAGTACTGGAATGTCTGTAATCATTACGCCCGAATGTCAGAAAATACCTTTTGGCTGAGTGTAACCTGCAGTGTATGGCATTGGTAAGATGAGTATTATTCCATAAAAGAAGATTCCATAAAATAACTGCATACTGCCATATGAGGTCCCATATTTGATGTGTCTGAGGACCTTGACTACCTAACAAAACATCTACCTTGATGTCAATTCGAGATTTTAGCAGGAAATCCACTCAACCCAAGATCACGATTTCATAATCACAGTGCTGCCATCTTCTTTAAAGGGAACCCGTCACCAGCATTTCACCTATTGAACTTTACTTATCCCTTACTGGCCGCTGCTATCAAAATTTCATTGCCGTTATCCCCTCTCCTAAACTCCTCCTCCGACTGTAAATAACGGTCTGTAAACATGTTGCGCCTTTTATCGTAATAATTTGGTGTCCCGTTGGACGCTCACCCCAGAAGAGGACATCAATGCACAAGTGCGGGATTTTGTGTTCTGGGGGAAGGCAAGGAGCTGTCAATCAAAAGTAAAGAGGCGGGGTAAACTCGGAAAGACTTGAGGAATGAAGATATGACTCTTTTCAAACAAAGATTTGACTCTTTTCAAACAAAGATATGACTCTTTTATGCTCATTTGCATACGGTGTGGGAACACTCAAAAACTGAATACTAAAGCTACAGAGCCGACTAAGAAGACAATTTTAGGTTAAATAGAAATTATATTTCACCCACTACATCCAGGTATTGCTGGTTTAATCAGTAAAATGCTGGTGACAGGTTCCCTTTAAAGGGGTTGCCTTAGACAACCCCTGTGCATATGAAGAGGCGGAGTATGTCTTTAACTTGTTTAATACGATATAACTGTCTATTCAACCTGTTTATTTAACCGCTTAAAGAGGCTCTGTCACCAGATTATAAGTGCCCTATGTCCTACATAATGTGATCGGCGCTGTAATGTAGATAAGTGGTTTTTATTTTGAAAAACGATAATTTTTTAGCAAGTTATGAGCAATTTTAGATTTATGCTAATTAATTTCTTAATGACCAACTGGGCGTGTTTTTACTTTTGACCAGCTGGGCATTGTACAGAGGAGTGTATGACGCTGACCAATCAGTGTCATACCCTTCCCATTGTTCCAGCCCAGCATGATTGTGCAGTGAAAGAAGCTGGGCTGGAATAATGAGAAGTGTATGTCAGGGTCCATCTTGAGACCCTGGTCAGAGATGATATAGCCCAGGAAGGGTAGAGACTTCTCTTTGAACATGCACTTCTCCAGCTTGGCATAAATATGATTCTCCCTTAATCGAAGCAACACCTGGCAGAGATGACCCTGATGAGTCACAAGATCTGGGGAAAAATCAAAATGTCATCGAGATACACCACAGCACAGACATAGAGGAGATCACGAAAAATGTAATTGACAAATTCTTGAAAACACAGCGGGGGCGTTACACAGGCTGAAGGGCATGACCAAATATTCGTAGTGTCCGTCATGTGTGTTAAATGCAGTCTTCCACTCGTCACCCTGACGGATCCAGATTGGATGTAGGCCCCCCGCAGGTCTAGCTTGGAAAAAAAAAATGCCCCCCGTATGCGATCATAGAGTTCCAAAATCAACGGCAATTTGTACCTGTTCTTCAACGTGATCTGGTTGAGGCCTCGGTAGTCAATGCAGGGTCGAAGGGATCCATCCTTCTTTTTGACAAAGAAAAACCCGGCTCCGGCCGGGGATGAAGACTTTTGTATAAAGCCCCTCTCCAGATTCTCCTTAATGTAGGCCGACATAGACTGGTTCTCTGGCAAGGAGAGAGGGTATACTCTACCGCGAGGAGGAAACAAATCAGGAACCAAGTCGATAGGGAAATCGTATGCTCGATGTGGTGGGAATGTCTCTGCTTCCTTTTTGTTGAAGACATCAGCGAACTGAGAGTAAGAAGGAGGCAACCCTGACAATGACTGATGCGGAGAAGCCTGGGACGGATGGACAAGCACCAGACAGCGTTCGAGACGTTCGAGACACTTGGGGCCCCACTGGAGAACCTCTCAGGAGTTCCAATCCAGGACTGGGGCATGTAGGCGGAGCCAAGGCAAACCCAGCAGCACGGGGTTGACAGCCTTGGACAGGACATACAGGGAGATGAGCTCAGAATGAAGAGCTCCCACTTAATGGCTTGGTCACAGACAATACTGGGTCAGGCAAAGGCGTCCATCTACCGAGGCAACGATCAACGGTCTCTCCAGCAAAACAGTGGGCAATTGAAGAAGATCCACAAGGTCTTGGCAGATGAAATTGGCTGCAGAGCCAGAGTCCAGGTAGGCAGAGACCGGATGAGGTCTCTCGCCTGCGACGATGGTCACAGGAATAAACAGTTTGGAAGAGAGTTCTCTATTAAACGCCGTAGCGCCCAGGGTTGTCTCTCCAACCAATCCCAGGCGTTGGGCTTTCTTTGGTCTCTGGGAACACAGATGCACGACATGGCCAGCGAGGCCGCAATATAGGCAGAGTCCAGAGGTGCGCCTGCGGGGTTTTTCTTGAATGGACAGTTTAAGCCGATCCACCTGCATCGGAACCTCAGGCGCAGCTGAAGAACAAGGCAAGAGGGGTTGCTGGAAGTTGGGCGCCAGTCAAGGAAGCTGCCTCTCCTGTAGAATCTCTTGAGATCTCTCCCTGAGCTTTATGTCCACACGGGGAGCCAGTAGAATCAGGTCGTCCAAGGCAGCTGGGAGATCTCGAGCAGCCAGTTCGTCCTTGATCTCGGGCGAAAGGCCATACCAGAAGGATGCTACCAAGGCCTCATTGTTCCAGGACAATTCTCCTGCCAGAGTTCGGAACTGGATGGGGTATTCGCCCACGGAGGCGTCCTCCTGATGCAGTTTAAAGATAGCAGTGGCTGCCGACGAGACTCGCCCATGCTCCTCAAATATGGAACGGAACAACCGCACGAACCCCTGGAAGTCTCGGGTCTCTGTCGTTCCCATATTGGATTCCCCATGCCAGCAAGTAGAGATATAATGAAGGTGATCCTGGCTCCGTCCAAAGGAAATCTTCGGGCGTGCAGAGAGAAGTGGATTTGGCATTGATTCAGAAACCCCCTGCACGAACTTGCGTCTCCATGGAACCGAGGTGGCAATGGCAGCGAGAACCGAGGGTCCGAACTGGGACTGCCAGAAGGTGTAGCAGGAGGGTCAATCGGAGGAGCTTGAATAGGAGCGGTGAAGGAAGTAGCTAGCGCCCCTAGCTGCTGTGCCATGGAGTCTACTGCCACAAAGAGTTGATCCTGTCGTGCTTGCTGATCCGCCTGCATGGCTTGGGAGGATGACAGGCCCTTGTCTTGGCTAGCGGGGTCCATGGCCTGAGCGTACTGTGACGGGGCGGGGAGTGGACCCACTGGGTCGTACCACGTAGCGGGGTAGCAGCTGGCCAACAAGGTACAAAACAATGTCTATAGTTCGGAACGGGTACCTGAGGCGATGTAGACAGTAGCAGAGGCACGACTTGACTTTCACAGCAGGTGGCACCGTGGGTGCAGTGGAAGACACGACTTGACTTTCTCAGCAGGTGGCACCGTGGATGCAGTGGAAGACACGACTTGACTTTCTCAGTAGATGCGATAGCACGGGATACAGGGTACAGGCAGCAGGAACGGGTAACACTGGGTACTGAAAAACACTGGGAGACCATTTACAAGACAAACTTAGGTGTACAACAACGCTCAGATGAGGAACAAGTGGGCAGAGCCCCTTTTTATAGTCCAGCAGCCATTTGGGCTAATTATTTATGGGTGACAGCTGGACGCGTACTGGCCCTTTAAGGCCGTGCACGCGCTGGCGCGCGTGCCCTGCGGGAAACAGTCCGAGGACCTGGAAGTGAGTGCCGGCATCTCCCTGGAGGGAGCTGACGCCGCGAAGACAGATGTCCATGGCCGGGGCCGTCAGAGGGTAAGTCTGAACGACGGCCCCCGGCCATAGACGTTACACACGTGAAGCAAGGACAGACCCCAGAAGCAATAACTAATCCCCAGACCCCAGCAACGGACCAACAGTGAGTACCGCATTCCCCTTATAGTGGTCATTTTGCAGGGTAGTGGGCAGCTCCCACGTCGACCCGCGAAGGCGCAGAGCGTATCTAAATACCAACCTCCCGCCGCAGCCAAGGGTGACGGGGATAGCCTCCAGTCTTGGGGAGTCCGCGAAGGGTAGTGGGTAGCCCCACCGTGACCCGTGAAGGTGGCGTTGTAACCTGCCGTACCAAGTGTATAGGGAGTGTTGAGGTGCAGTCACTAGGAGAAAGACCCTACAGAGACCCCCCAACCTCAAAGCCGGAAGTTCGTCTGCTACCATAGTATCAAAGCCCTGTTATATATTGCCAGTGATGCAGAAAAGTTGAAATTATACTCGTTGTACCATAATCATCTAAGCAAACGCATTAGAAACAACTTCAAGTAGTGTCAGTGATTATTAGCGGAAGCCGTTACAACCCACCTATTTACCATTTTTTTCTTTCCTTTATCTGTAGTACTATTCTGTTCTATACTGTAATGGTGGTGAAATGCTACTGTACATTTGGTTATTCCAGAAAAAGGTGGGACATATGATCGCTACACATACCAGATGGCAGTTAAACTATATGGGATTGAAGGGAGTCTGTAACGAAATGCTCCGCGACTAAACGTCTGACACGGTAAGGTAGCTATGGGGTAATTGATTAGGAACATACCAGTGTTGAAGATGGTACTGCTTGTATCAGTGTAAAAAATATGTTTTATTCTGCTGCGCGAGTGTCCGTCGAACCAGCAAGTGTCTGCCATCTAGCGCTCCAACCACTTCCCTTCTCTAAGCAGTTGATTGACGATTGCTGTGATATCGCTGTGATAAATCGCTGTCCATAGGAATGCATTGAGTAGCATAAAAACCTCTTCAAAATCGCTCTAGTAAAACAATTTGTAAGTAAATTTTTATGTTGGGATTTCAATACTACACACTTGTCTGGAGTGATTTTTTTTGTAGTGATATAAATACTCTGCGTGTATCCCTAATCTATTGTATTCCTATGGACAGAAATATTTTGTAGTAAGCGATAAAAAGTCTAGGACTAGCCCCAGGCTTAAAGAGCACTATCGCCACCTGCTGTCTAAATACATAGCATTTCCACTTAGCTATAAATCCAAATTACATGCAGTTAAAAAGCTGCATACCATCTGGCGTAACATAAAACTTAGGGTGGGAATTCAGGAAAATTGTTAATCAGAGAGAGTCAAGCAGCTGCACAATATATTCATGTAACAATCCAGTTATATTAACAACTTAGAGACATAACCAGAAAGTTCTGGGCCCAGACCATGATCAAGTTAAAGTGTGGGCACACTTGCCAGCTGCACGTAAAAAAAACCTCAACTCAACGCCCAGCATGACCTGACAAATGATCACAACATGCTGGAACATTGGTACCAGACACACTGTCAGCTACTTAAGTAGAAAATGCAGGATAAATGCATGGGAGACATCAAACCGTAGACCAGACCTTAGAGGGGTTTTCCAGGGATACAAATTTTTTGTACTAATATTCTATGTCTGAATTAAATAAACTTTATGATATAAATTATATAAAAAATCGGAACATATTTGTTCCTATTCCGCCTTCCTCTGGCCGGTTCTGCTTCTCATTCATGTATTTTTTCTTTTACTTTGACACATGATCGTTATTATGCAGACAGACCTGTGTCCATACCTCACAGAGTATCGACACAGGTCTGTCATTGAAGCATAAGCAAAGAATGAACGGCGCAGGCATTGAGGAGGCTGTGGACCATTAGGATGCCTCAAACCCAGGTCTAGGTCAGAAGTCCCGTGTTTGAGGCATCCTATTGGATCACAGCCTCCTCAATGCCCGCCCCGTTCATTCTCTGCTTATGTTTCAATGCCGGCACCATTTACCATTTACTTCGCCTTCATGCTTATTTCTCTGTGCTCGTGCGCTGCTGGCCCTTTTCGGGGCGGCCAGTGTACGAGCACTTAGGAAAACTGAAAACTGCCTCGCGGGAAAAAGAAGCGACTTGCCCTATCTTCGGGCGTTTCCGCCTCTGACCTCCCATTGACTTCAATGGGAGGCAGAGAGAGCGTATTTCGCTGTGTTTTATGCCCACGGCGCTCAATGGCCGCGGGCGAAAAACGCAGCGAAAAACTCTGCGAAAATCGGCATGCAGGGAGAGGAAAATCTGCCTCAAACTTCCAAAAGGAATTTTGAGGCAGATATTCCTCCTGCAATATACTCCGTGTGCAGGAGGAAAATCCGCCTCAAAATTCCGTTTGGAATTTTGAGGCAGATTTTCCTCTGCCTGCACGCCGATTTTCGCTGCGTTTTTTGCCCACGGCCATTGAGCGCCGGGGGCATAAAACGCTGAGAAATATGCTTTCTCTGCCTCCCATTGATGTCAAAAGGAGGTCAGAGGCGTAAACGCCCGAAGATAGGGCATGTCCCTTCTTTTTCCCGCGAGCAAATTTTTCCGCTCGCGGGAAAAAACGCCTCCGCCTCCCATTGAAATCAATGGGACGCATTTTCTGACGTGGTTTCCACGTCAAAAAATTCGTCAAAAAACTCTGTGTGAACCCAGCCTAAATAAAACATTGCAGCCTTTTTTATCCACATATTTTGTGTTTGGTGTCTTTATTTTTGATTATTTTATATTGTATGAATTGGGCCTTGTGCCATCATGTAACCTATGGCCGTGATGTGACCTATGGCTCCTCCTACGACTATGGAAACGGTAAGACCCATGACGTCTATGGGAATAAGATCGTCTGCGGGAATGACGGCGACGACGGTCATAGGGCGAGAAACTCCTTTCAGAGTTGGGCTGCATCTTCTGTTGGTCCTGGAATACACCCTGGGTGCCCTAACCACTTCTTTGCAGGCCAAGCCAGTCTCATTAGAGGGCCGGATTGCGTGTGGCATATCAGGGATCAAGTCCGCAAAAACATTGCCATCTGAGGAACTGTCCCCATTAGGGGGCGACCTTATGTCATTCATGACTTCCCCCAGTGCAGGAACAGGTAGGGGCTGGGGAGGAGTACCAATTGCAGCCTGTTGACCCCTGCCAAACCACATACCTAGCCGACAAAGTGGCTTAGCAGACGGTGGGGGCATAACAGTAACCGCTGGAGTGGTGCTCATAAAAATGCGGGGCGGGGCTACAGTGCGGGCACTATCTACTGTGGGCACTGTAGTACTATCTACCGGGGCACTGTGGCACTATCTACATGAGCAATGTAGCACTATCTGCAGGGAGCACTATGGCACTATCTACATCTGTGGCACCATCTACAGCGGGCACTGTGGTACTATCTACAGGAGCACTGTGGCACTATCTACATATGCAATGAATGTAGCACTATCTGCAGGGAGCACTACCAACATCTGTGGTACTTTCTACTGCGGGCACTGTGGCACTATCTACTGCGGGCACTTTGGCACTATCTACAGGGGGCACTGTGGTTTTTTTAACACACTAATTCGTGTAAGTTCTATAGAGCTGTATTGCACGTAATAAGAAAAAAAGTGACATTCTGATATTATTACATGTAAGGGCCTGTTCACATCACCGTTCGCTTTCCGTTCCGGGGTTCCGTCTGAGGTTTCCGTCGGGTGAACCCTGCAACGGAAAGTGAAACCGCAGCTCCTTCAGCGGGGACCGACCACTGTGCCCCCGCTGATTAACCCCTTGGAAGCCGCGTTCAATAGCGATCGCGGCTTCTTATGGGTTAAAAGCTACCATGTAGCTGCAGTGTATTAGAATAGCGATCAGGGCCTACTGCCCTCAAGTACACTAGTGGGATAAAGTAATAAAGTTAAAAAAAAGTTGCGTAAAAATAAGAAAATAAAGGTAACAAAAGTAAAAATCCCCCCTTTTCCCTTATCAGTCCTTTATTATTAATAAAACTAAATAAATAAACAAACAAACTATACATAATTGGTATCGCCGCATCCGTAACGACCTGAACTACAAAAGTATTTCGTTATTTATCCCGCACGGTGAACGCCGTAAAAGCAAATAATGATAAACCGTACCAGAATCACAATTTTTTGGTCACTTCACTTCCCAAAAAATGGAATAAAAAGAGATCAAAAAGTCGCATGTACCTAAAAATGGTGCTGATCGAAACTACAGTTCGTTACGCAAAAAAGAAGTCCTCGCACGGCTTTATTGATGGGAAAAAAAACCCGTTATGGCTGCTAGAATATGGAAACACAAAAAGTACATGATTTTTAATAAAAAGTATTTTATTGTGCAAACTCCATAAGACATAAAAATAAAAACTATAAACATATGGTATCGCCGTAATCGTATCGCCCTGCAGAATAAAGTGAATATATCATTTATAGCGCACGGTGAACGCTGTAAAAAAAATAGAATAAAAAACAATAGCACAATTGCTGTTTTTTAGTCAACACGCCTCTTAAAAATAGAATAAAAAACTGATAAAAAAGCCGCATGCACCCCATGAAAACTACAATTAATTCCTCAAGGGGTCTAGTTTCCAAAGTAGGGTCACTTTTGGGGGATTTCCACTGTTTTGGTACCACAAGACCTCTTCAAACCGGACATGGTACCTAATAAAAAGGAGGCCTCATAATCCTCTAGGTGCTCCTTTGCTTCGGAGGTCGGTGCTTCAGTCCAGAACCACACTAGGGCCACATGTGGGATATTTCTCAAAACTGCAAAATCTGGGGAATAAGTATTGAGTTGAGTTTCTCTGGTAAAACCTTCTGTTTTACAGAAAAAAATGGAATAAAAAGGATTTTCTGACAAAAAATTTAAATATGTAAACTTCACCTCTACTTTGCTTTAAATTCCTGTGAAACACCTAAAGGGTTAATAAACTTTATAAATACTGTTTTGAATACTTTGAGGGGCCTGGTCTCTAAAATGGGTTGTTTGATAGGGGTTTCTAATATATAAGCCCCTCAAAGCCACTTCAGAACTGGAACCTTAAAAAAAAAAAAAAAAAAAAAAGAGAGGCTTTTTCTTATACCACACCCCGATGTACCATATAGCCGTGTCTAGGATGCGTTATGAGGCAATACTTTGCTTCTTACATTATACTGATAGTGAGCCGTGCCCACCCCGAGATGACCCCAGTTTTGACCGTTTGTATAAACGGAGACCCCCATTAGACCATTTCTGTGCCCGGTTTTCCAAAGCATACACCCCGAGAAGTGTATTTCTATTGATGAGTCCTTGGTACATTTTAAAGGGAGGCTTCAATTCCGCCAGTACCTGCCGAGTAAGAGGGCAAGGTATAGCGTGAAGATGTATAAGCTATGCGAGAGTGCATCAGGGTATACCTACAAATTTAGGATATATGAAGGAAAGGACACCAGTATTCAGCCCCCAGAATGCCCCCCCTTATTGGGAGTTAATGCAAAAATTGTGTGGGATTTGGTGCACCTACTGCTGGACCAGGGTTACCACCTCTACCTGGATAATTTTTATACCAGCGTTCCACTCAAGAGAGATGTCCTTGTATTGACAACAACACATGGCCACACCAGTACCCATGTACCTGTACGAGGTACCAGTACAGAGACCCCCAAACCAGACTGCATCCTGGACTACAATAGGTACATGGGAGGGGTGGACTTGTCAGATCAAGTCCTGAAGCCCTACAGCGCCATGCGGAAAACGAGGGTGTGGTATAAGAAGCTGGCCGTGCACATCATACAGATGGCATTCTACAATGCGTACGTGCTACGTCGATGTACAGGCCAGACGGGAACTTTCCTGGAATTTCAAGAGGTGGTTATCAAGAACCGAACCTTTAGGGACCAGGAAGGGGGGGGGGCATCCAGTACTTCTGGAAGAGAGGCCACACGCATCGTACCAGGGCAACACTTTCCAGGAGAAGTTCCCCAAACTGGCAAGAAGGGAAAAAGTCAAAAGAGGTGCAGAGTTTGCTATAAGAGGGGGATAAGGAAGGACACAATATAGCAATGTGACACGTGTCCCGAAAAACCAGGGCTGTGTATGAAAGTGTTTGAAAATGTATCATACATCCCTTGGTTTATAATTTACCCCAGTTTTACTTACCCTGATGCACAGCTTATCCCCCTCATCTTTCCCCTCTGGGCCCTGCTGTGTGCCCAGGCAGCTGTTAACAGCCACATTCAGGGTATTGCCATACCCGGGAGAACCCACATTACAATTTATGGGGTGTATATGTCTCCGGTGGCGCATGCTGGGCACAATATATCGGACACTGAAATGGCATATATGTATAGAAAATTGCAAATCTCACTCTGCACCATCTGCTGCGCATTATCTTTTACACAATACCTGTGGGGTCAAAATGCTCACTACACCTCTAGATGAATGCCTTAAGGAGTGCAATTTTTTAAAACGGGGTCACTTCTCGGGGGTTTCAACTGTACTGGTACCTCAGGGACTTGTGAATACATGACTTAGCACCAGAAAATCCCCAGTAGGCCAAATGGTGGTCCTTTCCTTCTGAGCCCTCCCATGGGCCCAAACGGCAGTTTATCACCACAAATCAGGTATTGACGCACTCAGGACAAATTGGGCAACAAAATGGTGTATTTTATTCTTTGTAAAAATAAGAAATTTTTAGACAAAACTACATCTTATTAGAAAAAAATAAAAATTTTTTTTTAATTCACAGCCCAATTCAAATAAATTCTGTGAAAAAACTGTGGGTTCTAAATGGTCACAACACCCATAAATAAATTCCTTGAGGGCTGTAGTTTCCAAAATGGGGTCACTTCTGGTGGGTTTCCATTGTTATGATACCTCTGGGGCTCTGCAAATGCGACATGGCTCCCGAAAACCAATCCAGCAAAATCTGGGCTCCAACAAACACATAGCGCTCCTTTCCTTCTGAGCCCTCCCATGGGCCCAAACGGCAGTTTATCACCACAAATGGGATATTGCCGCACTTAGGACAAATTGGGCAACAAAATGGGGCATTTTTTTCCCTGTGAAAATAAGAAATTTGGATAAAAATTACATCTTATTGGAAAAAATGTCATTTTTTAATTTCACAGCCCAATTCAAATACGCGCTGTGAAAAAACTGTGGGGTCAAAATGGTAACAACAACCATAAATTAATTCCTTGAGGGGTGCAGTTTCCAAAATTGAGTCACTTTTGGGGGATTCCTACTTTTTTGGCACCTCAACACCTCTTCAAACCTGGCATGCTGCCTAAAATATATTCTAATAAAAAAAAAAGAGGCCCCAAAATGCACTAGGTGCTTCTTTGCTTCTGGGGCTTGTGTTTTAGTCCACGAGCACACTAGAGCCACATGTGGGACATTTCTAAAAACTGCAGAATCTGGACAATACATGTTTAGTAGTGTTTCTCTGGTAAAACCTTCTGTGTTACAGAAATTTTTTTTGAATAAAATTGAAATTCAGCAAGAAAAATGAAATTTGCAAATTTCACCACTTTGCTTTAATTTCTGTGAAATGCCTAAAGGGTTAAAAAAAACATTCTAAATGCTGTTTTGAATACTTTGAGGGGTCTAGTTTATAAAATGGGGTGGTTTATGGGGGTTTCTAATACATAGGCCCCTCAAAGCCACTTCAGAGCTGAACAGGTACCTTAAAAAAAAGCCTTTTTCAATTTTCTTAAAAATATGAGAAATTGCTGTTTATGTTCTAAGCCTTGTAACGTCCAAGAAAAATAAAATAATGTTCAAAAAACGATGCAAATCTAAAGTAGACATATGGGAAATGTGAACTAGTAACTATTTTGGGTGGTATAACCATCTGTTTTACAAGCAGATGCATTTAAATTCAGAAAAATGCTATCTTTTCAAAATTTTCTCTACATTTTTCAATTTTTCACAAATAAAACACTGAATATATCGACCAAATTTTACCACTAACATAAAGCCCAATGTGTCACAAGAAAACAATCTCAGAATCGCTTGGATAGGTTTAAGCATTCCGACGTTATTACCACATAAACTGAAATATGTCAGATTTGAAAAATGGGCTCTGAGGCTTAAGGCCCAAACTAGGCCGCGTTCTTAAGGGGTTAAAGTCCTGGATAACCCCTTAAAAAAACAGAGTAATTTATTAAAAGATAAATGAATGCATGTAAACCACACCAAGAAGAACAATTACAAGCTTTTTGTCAGTTGTGGCTCTTTCATCAAATTTGAGCAAGTGTTTGCTCTATTCTTCAATTGCTTGTGTCTGAAGCCCATTATCTCTTATGTTGGGGAAATTCCTAGGAGTTCTCCAGTCATGCAAAATAGACATAAAACATTATATTGCCAATTCTACAGATGGAGCTGCAAACATGCAAGGACAATATAGAGGGTTTCTGCATGGTTGTCAGCAGAGTCACCAGGCCAAATCCTTGTCTGGAGCAGATGTCACCCCCTCACACAAAAAAATTATCTATATACATGTACAGTTATTAAATTATACGATTATACCAGATGAAATATTACCTACATACTGTTACTGAATAATACCGCCAAAACATAACCATATAGTGACTGACTAATAACCCCCTACTGTTACTGAACACAACTCACTATAATAAGACCAATATTACCAATAATAATACATTATAATGTCCAAATAATACCGCCACAACATAACCACATAGTGAATGAATAATAGCACCCATACTGTTACTGAATAATACTTCTACTACACCATAACGATATAGTGACTGAATAATACCCCCATACTGTTACTGAATAATACCACCACACCATAACCACATAGTGACTGTATAATACCCCATACTGTTACTGAATAATACTACCACACCATGACCACATAGTGACTGAATAATACCTCCATACAGTTACTGGATAATACTGCCACATCATAACCACATAGTGACCGAATACCCCCATACTGTTACTGAATAATACCTCCACAACATAACCACATAGTGACTGAATAATACCCCCATACTGTTACTGAATAATAACACCACACCATAACGATATAGTGACTGAATAATACTCCCATACTGTTACTGAATAATAACACCACACCATAACCACAGTGACTGAATAATACTCCCATACTGTTACTGAATAATACCACCACACCATAACGATATAGTGACTGAATAATACTCCCATACTGTTACTGAATAATAACACCACACCATAACCACATAGTGACTGAATAATACCCCCATACTGTTACTGAATAATAACACCACACCATAACCACATAGTGACTGAATAATACCCCCATACTGTTACTGAATAATAACACCACACCATAACCACATAGTGACTGAATAATACCCCCATACTGTTACTGAATAATAACACCACAACATAACCACATAGTGACTGAATAATACCCCCATACTGTTACTGAATACTACTACTACACCATAACCACATAGTGACTGAATAATACTCCCATACTGTTACTGAATAATAACACCACACCATAACGATATAGTGACTGAATAATACTCCCATACTGTTACTGAATAATACCACCACACCATAACGATATAGTGACTGAATAATACTCCCATACTGTTACTGAATACTACTACTACTACTACACCATAACCACATAGTGACTAGGGATGCACGGTGCATCGAAACTTCGATACTGTTTCGATACTGTGCATCCCTAAACGGTTCGATACCGCTATTTCCTGTATTTCGATACTGAGCTGCGCAGCCGCACAGCTCAGTATAGTAACACATGAATGTATGGGAGCGCGGCTGCGGCTGTGTAATTCAGCCACAGCCCCGCTCCTGAGTCATGATAAGTTCGCAGGGTCAGGATGATGTGATTCGGCCGGCGCTGCACTAATGATCTGCGGCACTGGAGACAGAACATGGCGGGCGCACTACAAAACACCCCCATGTTCTGTCCTCAGTGCCTGAACTGCCGCTCATTAGTTAAGCGCCGGCCGCACCTCCTTATGCTGACCGCGCGCGCACTTCCTGTCAGGAGCGGGGCAATGGCTGTATTACACAACCGCAGCCCCGCTCTATAACGGCAGAGATCAGAGAAACCTCTCATCTCCGCCGCTATTCCCCTGAATGCTGCGATCACAGCTGACTGCAGCATTCAGGAGAAAATGAGCAGGGGGGATGCCCCTGGATCGCGTCACAGGGAATTCCTGTGACGCGATCGAGGGCCATACCATATATGGGCAGACAGCCCAGGGTCTATTGACGGACCCCAGGGCTGTCTTACCATATTTCTTGTTGTTAGGGCATACTGAGGTATGTCCTAACAACTGCCTGTGTGCTATACATACACAGGCTAATGTACTGGCACATATCTGATATATGTCAGTACATTAAAGTTTAAAAATAAAGTAAAAACAAAGTATCGAAATTGGTATCGAAATCGCAATAGTATCGAAGTCCAAATTCTGGTATCGTGACATCCCTAATAGTGACTGAATAATACTCCCATACTGTTACTGAATAATACCACCACACCATAACGATATAGTGACTGAATAATACCCCTATACTGTTACTGAATAATACCACCACACCATAACCACATAGTGACTGAATAATACCCCCATACTGTTACTGAATACTACTACTACTACTACTACTACACCATAACGATATAGTGACTGAATAATACCCCTATACTGTTACTGTATAATACCACCACACCATAACCACATAGTGACTGAATAATACCCCCATATTGCTACTGAATGATAACACCACACCATAACCACATAGTGACTGAATAATACCCCTATAATGTTACTACTAAGGTAGGCTTAGATACAGGGTTCAGCAGACAGTAATCTTATGCAGCATAAGCTGGGGACATGTATCTAAGGCTACCACATGGTAGGCTTAAAAGGGGTTGTTCAGACACTAAACACTGATGGCCTATCCTCAAGGATAGGCCATCAATAACTGATGGGTTGGGATCCGGCTCCCAGGACCCCGCCAATCAGCTGTTTTGAAGGGGGTGTCGTGCTCGTACGAGAGCTGCTTCCCCTACATTTCCCTTACTTACTTACACTGTGAATCACTGACACATCCGTGTCGGCGATTCACAGTGTGAGAAAGTGACCGGAATGAAGGGGAAGTAGCACTCGTACGAGCACGACACCCCCTTCAAAACAGATGATTGGTGGGGTCCCAGTGAGTCGGACCCTTGACCTATCAGCTCCAGCAGAGTGGTATAGTACTTACCCTCCTCCCCGGCCGCAGCGGAGCTCCTGACTCCATCCAGTGTCGGGATGTTGTGCGCAGCGCATAGCTTTTTGACATCATGCACTGCGCACAGCGCTGTACCGTCAGGAACCAAGAGGGTAAGTACTGTCATTTACTATAATAACGGGGGCCCGTGTAGTTTATTACATAGGCCCCAAGTTACTATAGTAACTTTTAATGTGGTTCGGGCCCGGTCGCAATTGTGACCGCTGCGACCCCTATAGTTACGCCATTGCCACCACACCATAACCACAGAGTTACCGAATAATACCCCCATACTGTTACTGAATAAAAACCACTTATACAAAGATCAATATTACCAATATTAATATTGAAGTGAATGGGTGAAGGCGGCTGTAATACTGTGAATCGCCGCTACATCCATGTCAGCAATTCACACAGAGCAAGTAGAAATGAAGGGGAATCAGCACTCGTAGGAGCGCTGCAGCCCCTTCAAAACAGCTGATCGGCGGGGGTCCCGGGAGTGGGACCCCGACCCATCAGCTATTGATGGCCTATCCTGAGGATAGGCCATCAATTTTTAGGGACTAGACAACCCCTTTAATGCAAACTGTGGGGGGGGGGGGAGAGCTCAACTCCCAGCAGGTCCTGAAGGTCTACAGGTGTCAGGGCATGCTGGGAGTTATAGTTCCACATGGAGGGTAAGGGAATATTTTTTTTTGCATATTTACCTACTTGTGGAGACTTGAGAGGACTGAGGATGGACACTTTCCTATGAAGATGCTAGACTGACTCATTTGTCAGCTCAGCTCTGTGTGAGCAGTAAACCCGCCGCTGCGCTGTAGACAAAAGGCTGGGAATACATGCTCACGCAGAGCAGCAAGAAGCTGCACCGTGATAGGGTTGGAGTACGGAGGAGGCGGGGCTAATCATGGAGGAGGTGGGTCAATTATGGAGGAGGCGGGGCTTAGAACAGAAACCGAGAACTGAGGAGTTGTATCAGTGGTTGAGGAGGAGAGGCCGGGACACGGCCGTGAAAAATAAATATATGACAGCTAGCAACACTGGCTTGGCAGCAGCGGAGGCCAGTGCGCCACACAGTAGAGCGGCATGATGACAGGCTAGCGCCACCCAGTGAGAGGAAGAGGAGAGCAGGAATCGGCCCACAGCGTACACCGGCCCATCTGGCATTTGCCAGATGGGCAGTCCAGCCCTGGTGTGCACATACCCTCAGTATAACAAGAATTACCACACATTGCCTCCAAACATCTCCCCATTCATTTCAATGGGAAACACTGCGTTTCGATCCGACGGGGCGTTTTTTACGGGACCATTTGAAAAAACAGCCCGTAAAAAAAAAGCCCGTAAAAAGAAGTGTATGTCACTCTTGAGCCGTTTTTCATTGTCTCAATAGAAAAACAGCTCCAAAAACGTTGGTAAAAAACTCATAAAAAAACGCTTGATGCTTTAAAAACGGCTGAAAATTAGGGGCTGTTTTGCCTTGAAAACAGCTCCGTATTTTACAGCCGTTTTTCGTTTTGTGTGTGAACATACCCTTACTGTAGCTTCTGATTTACTAATATGATGCCCATTTTTTAAGTTTAATAAGTGTAAATGTTGCTGATTAAAGGGAATGTGTCGCTAGAAATTTTTTTTTTTCAGTTAAACAATTAGTATTTGAGTGATTACACATTGTTTTATTTTTTTTATTTTTTTCACAAGTCAGGAAATATTATAAATTAGATTCTAATTTATAACATTTCCATGTGCTGGCCACTAGAGGGAGCAGTGCCCAAAATTGCAGCATGGTCACTGTGGTAAAGCAACCTCATTGCTTTATGCTGCAAATTTGGGGTCGACACATTCTCCCCTAGTGTCCTCAAACAATCCCCCCTCCCTTCTTCTGGCTAGTGCCAGGAGAAGGAGGGGTTTGAATGTCTTAAAACCTCCTACACTGTGTGCTGCCATTTTCTGAGCGACTGCACAGTGCTAGGAGGATTAGATACACACGAACATAATACACAAGAACATAATACACACAAACATAAATTACCTGCTCCTGCTGCCGCCTCCACTGGTCTATGCTCCTCTTCCTTGCGCCTTCACTTTGTTGAACATATGGCCGGAAGCCGCGGCCGGAAGTCGTCATCTTACTGTCCGGCAGCGGCTTCCGATCCACATGAAAATGGCGCCAGATTTCGCTCTATAAACTACCTTCCTTTTGGTCTGTGTGGGAGCGGCGCTTGCACCGTTCCCACACAGACGGCGCACGCAACTGAGACTGGAACGGCTCCTGTTTGCATTCTCTATGGGGTTGTATGTGCCGTATTCGAAGAACGACACATACAGAGATGAAAAAAAAAATGGCAGCCCCCATAGAGAAGTAAAAGTCAGAAAACATTAAAAAGTAAACCATGAGAACACAATTAAATAAAATTTTTGAAAATATAATATTAAAAGCAATATGATAAAAAAACATAAAAAAATTAATGACACCTTCCCTTTAAAGAATCCCATCGTACACTTCTGGTATGGACCGATATTCCATAACATGAGACACTGTACATTCTCTGATCCAACAGGCCTCTCCCGTCAGAGATATATACATGTAAATATTAAATACCGCTGTCCCATCTCGCAGCATCTGAACTGACCCAGTGACTGGAGAAAGGCGGGGTCGTACAAGTGACGTCACGCGGTAGGAGGAGAGAAGGCCGCTCTATTTACGTTCTGCTGCTGTGATTCTGTGTTGTTGTGTGCTCGGGCCTCGTCCTCAGCAGCCAATAGCATCGCTGCCCCGGGGCCTGTAAACACCGCTCCTCCATACAGCCCTTCTTCTTCTTGTTGATTTCGTCATTGACCGTAGCGGCTCGGGTTGTGTTCGGGTAAGGAGTCATCCGACGAGCAGGGAGCAGGCGGGGCTAAGGGGTGCTCCGGACAAGAATGGCTGCGCAGGGCGCAGAGAAAACCCCCAAGAAGAAAACCGAGAAGAAATTCGCTGCCCGGGAAGAAGCCAAACTGCTGGCGAGTTTTATGGGAGTGATGAATATCATGCGCAAACAGGTAAGGAGTCCGGAGCGGCCTGCAGTGCTGGAGTGGTCGGCGGTCTGTGCTGTGTACATTACTGCGTTGTCTTCTATTTACTCCATTGTTATCTGAGCTCCACCTGTCATTTGCAGCACATCATGATCTGTAGCGGTTCAACCCTTGTAGGACTACGACTCCCAGCCGGGCATGACATCCAGCAGTTATCTCCCATGGGACTCTACTGAGTGGCCCCGTTGACCACTACTTTTGGGCAATCTGAAACTTTTGAGTGATTTGCTCTCTAGTGGATATTGACAGCTGTGTAACTTTTTCTCCATGTGTGTAAAACTGACCATGGACCTGCCATAGATCATGTGGCCTACAGCTATCCGCCCCAGCTCCCATAATACACAGGCTGGAGATAATCAGCTGCCCACACGTTTGGCACCACTTCTCTTGAGGACAAGAGATTGGTGAGATCTAGAACCTCGAGCGTTCATATAAATGCTCGTTCCCGATCATTGCCCTGGGTAAACAAGGCAACGATCAGCTGATGAACGAGCGCTCGTCCCCATGCATTGCTCCTTGTGAAAGGTGCAAACCAGTGCCGATCAATGAACTGTCTTGTTGATCGGCGCCCGTTTACACGGCCCATGTCAGGCTGTGTAATTGAACCCTTAGGCTACATTCACACGAGCGTGACAGATTTACGCGCGTAAATCTGTCTGTGTGCGTTGC
Source organism: Rhinoderma darwinii (assembly GCF_050947455.1). Taxonomy (NCBI): domain Eukaryota; kingdom Metazoa; phylum Chordata; class Amphibia; order Anura; family Rhinodermatidae; genus Rhinoderma; species Rhinoderma darwinii. The sequence continues at coordinate 292,732,425 of NC_134691.1, read as the reverse complement.
TTGTGGCATGTGCGTTTCGTGCACTTGCAAGAACTTTGCGTCCGTGGTTTTCACACACCCATTGACTTCATTGGGCGACTAGGTGCGTGAAAACGCACCAATATAGGACATACAGTGAGTTTCACGCAACGGACACACGCATGTGTGAATAGCCCCATTGAAGTCAATGTGCCCGTGTGCTGTGCGTTTCATTGGCCCATGTAAAAGAGCATTAGAGTCTGCTGGTAAGCAAGTGCCGATTGACATTGGCAGCGCATCTTCTGTTTACACCAGTGGATGTGCTGCCGACCATGATGATTTTTACTAACTTTTAAAAGATGCGATCGCACTCGTTTGTCAGCCAATTGCTGAGCCCTTTTAGACGGGCCGATGATCAGGAATGGGAAATTCATTCCCCTGATCGTTGGGCCCATGTAAAAGGGTCGGAAGGAGAACCTGTCTTTGAGCTTCTTGTTATTTGCTGTTGCTACATATTCTCTACGTTGCAGCATCAGGCGACTGCTGTCTCCATGACTCCCTGACAATTGAGTCGTCTGCATGTTAATGACCTCTCCTTACATAGATATCAGTGGGCGGCTACACACAGCTAAGCCCCTCCCAAAATGAAAATGAAGCTGCCAGTGTCAGGAGCGGATTAAGGGTACCATGGGCCCCCCGGGTACTTTTTCAGGTCTTGGACCCCCCCCCCCGAACTCCGAAGACGCTGTACCGTATATATTTGCAGATTTCTGTTTAGGCGGCCACAGACCTGGCACGGTTTTAATTTAGCTGTAAAAGCAGCATGAGCCATATAGAAGAAAGAAAGCAGAATACTTTGAGACACTGAAGTGGTCAGGAGCTTTCTAACTTTTTTATTTTTACGTCAATGGAGTGGTGTGTGAAGGATTATTTTTTTGCTGGAGGAGTTATAATTTTTATTGCCACCTTGTAAAGTACCATATAATGGGTGAATTGGAAAAAACTGAGATTCCTTCATGGTTTTTTGGGTTTAGTTTTTACTGTATATATTTACCTTCTCTTAAGGTAAAAGTAGATTTAACATATACTTTTACCTTAAGAGAAGATAAATAGATACAAACCCAGAACCAAGCTCAGTACATATATACATCACCAGAACCAAGCTCAATACATATATACATCACCAGAACAAAGCTCAGTACATATATACCACACCAGAACCAAGCTCGGCGCATATATACAGCCCCAGAACCAAGCTCGGCGCATATATACAGCCCCAGAACCAAGCTCGGCGCATATATACAGCCCCAGAACCAAGCTCGGCGCATATATACAGCCCCAGAACCAAGCTCGGCGCATATATACAGTTTAACCCCTGCTGTATAAATTTGTACGACATGAAACGACAACTCCCAGTATAGCCTGAACAATGGTTAGAATATGTTGGGAGTTGCTGTTTAACAAAAAAGAATGCTACCATCCGTCATCCGTCAGCAGATCATACAGTGACTACAGTACTGATTAGTTACAGGGAGAATAAACATTTACATTGAGTGACTCACAGGTGATGTCTCAGATTATTTTTCGTTCTTTTTCTCTTTTCTTCTCCATCCGGTCCAGACCTCTATGATGACTTCTCTCGGGCACGGCCCATTTATGCAGTTCACAGCTCGGATGTCTTCGGCTCCTCACTTTTCCAACATTTCCGCACCTGTAAACGAAGATAAAATTCTCATGATGCCACACTCTATGCTTCTAAATATAATAGTATCATAAAAAGAATATAATAGTACTATACACTGTACTCCTGAATATAATAGTACTGTTCTCCTGAACATAATAGTACTTTACACTGTACTCCTGAACATAATAGTACTGTACACTGTACTCCTGAATATTATAGTATTATACACTGTACTCCTGAATATAATAGTATTATACACTGTGCCCCTGAATATAATAGTACTATACACTGTTCTCCTGAAAATAATACTATACACTGTGTGTGTGTGTAGGAGACAGCATATCTGTAGCACTACGACCTCACAAACTATGAATAGGATTAGATACAGTGGCTCAGCAGACAGTATCACACATGATAGGATTAGATATAGGGACCAGCTCGCTGACATTGCGGTTCCAGCGCTCGATCCAGAAAAGGTAAGTATAAGAATTGTTTTGCTTTTTTACGTGTTACAAATTAATTATTTTTGTGTTATTTTACAGGTTCGGTTGTTGGACTACGTCGGATTCGAGGACTACTTCAATGACAGCGTTTTTATTCTTAATAAAATGGTTAATGAGGGTTGTGTTTGTTTTTTTATTTCAATAAAATATTTTTTCTATGTCCTTGTATTTTTTTAAACTTTATTATTACCGCCTTAATAGCTGCTGGCTGATTGACAACATCCATTACTAAGGCGAGGCTTAATGTTAGCAGGCAGAGAGGCTAACACTAACCCCCATTACCCCGGTACCCACCGCCACCAGTGGTACTGGGAAGAGCCGGGTACGAACCAGTACCCGACCAACTGTAGTGATGGTCGGGTACTGTGTCAGCCACAGGCTGGTAATATCAACCTAGGAAAGGCCAAAAACGGTGACCCTTTCCCCCCCCTGGTAATGCTAGGCTGCTGCTGTTGTATCTGGCGGGGTCCCCCCCCCCCCCATTTTTCATAATCAGCCAGATACAGGAAAGCAGCAGCAGGTTAACATTACCAGGGGGGAAGGGCCACAGTTTTTGGCCTTTCCCAGCCTAATAATACCAGCCTGCGGCTGCCCAATTGCCTGACCATCACTACAGATGGTCAGGTGCTGGATCATACCCGGCTTTTCCCGACACCCCTGGTGGCGGTGGGTACCGGGGTAATAATGGGGGTTAGTGATAGCCTCTGTACCGGCTAACACGAAGCCTCGCCTTAGTAATGGACGCTGTCAATCAGCCGGCGGCCATTACTAAGGCGGTAGTAATAAAGTTTAAAAACCAAACAAAGACATAGAAGAAATATTTTATTGAAATAAAAACCACCCAGACAACCCTCATTAACCATTTTATTGATAATAAAAACGCCGTCATCGAAGCAGTCCTCGAATCCAACGACCGAACCTGTAAAAAAAACACAAACACAACAAAAACGATTAGTAACATGTGGTAGGCTTAGGTACAGGGCCCATGTGTGATACGGTCTGTCAAGGCAGGCTTAGATACAGGGTCCAGCAGGCAGTAATCTTATACAGTACATGTGGTAGGCTTATATACAGGGCCCATCAGACAGGACATGGGCCATATATCTAAGCCTACCATGTGCTTACGTAAGATGCTTAGATACAGGGCCCAGCAGACAGGATCACACATGGGCCATGTATCTAAGCATCTTATATAAGCACATGGTAGGCTTAGATACATGGCCCATGTGTGATGCTGTCTGATGGGCCCTGTATCTAAGCATCTTACATAAGCACATGGTAGGCTTTGATATAGGGCCCAACAGACAGGACCACACATGGGCCTTGTATCTAAGCCTACCATGTGCTTATGTAAGATGCTTAGATACAGGGCCAAGCAGACAGGATCACACATGGGCCATGTATCTAAGCCTACCATGTGATTGGCTTACATACAGGGCCCTGCAGACAGCATCACACAATCTGTGATCCTGTATCATGGGCCCTCTAAGCCTGCAATATCGTAGGCTTAAAGGGATTGTCCAGTCCCTAAACATTGATGGGCTATCCTCCGGATAGGCCATCAATAGATGATGGGTCGGGGTCCGTCTCCCGGGACCCGCCAATCACCTGTTTTTAAGGGGCCGCAGTGCTGGTACGACAGCTGCTTCCCCTTCATTTCACTTACTCGTTCACACTGTGAATCGCCGACATGGATTCACCGTGTGAGCAAGTAACCGGAATGAAGGGGAAGCGCCAGCTCTCGTACGAGCGCTGCGGCCCCTTCAAAACAGGTGATTGGCGGGGGTCCTGGGAGGCGGACCCCGCCAATCGGCTTCAAGCGGACAGGGATATTAAACTTACCCTGCTCTGAACTACAGGATGGTAGTGACGTCATGCGCTGCGCACCGGAAATAGGAAGGTAAGTACTGTAGTTACTACAGTAACGGGCCCGCGGCTCCCGTTACTATAGTAACTTTTTATTGATGTAGTGCGGCCCCTATAGCTACGCCACTGTTTGGGTGAGCGGTCCCGCCTTCACTCCGGTTCTCTGAACCGGCTGTAATTTTAACAGCCGGTAAGGGAGAAAAGGGGCGAACTGGGCCCCCTTCCAGCCTCTGGTCCCGCGCACTTGCCCAGATAGCCCTCATTATAATCCGCCCCTGGCCAGTGTACTTAAATCTAATAACATGTAAAAATATAGGAAATATTATGTGATATTGAAAATTCCCAAAAATTTTGAAACCGGGAGGATGCGCCATAAAGCCTACTGACAGAAAAATGAAGGATTTGTAGATGTTAACATTTTTCAAGCCCCATCATCTCTGGTGTCCTATTAGTTTCTTGCAAGGGAGTAGTCATTATGGTTAAATTATGTGATGCTGTTTGGGTATATTTCCTTTACTGACTACGAAGCACTGCTCTATTGTCATGGCAGCATAGGCTTCAGCTGCGGCCTAGTAGGAGATTTCTGTAAAGGCAGCATTCAAATAAATGAAACTTTTGTAGACTTGTAGAACTCCATGACTCTGACTAAAAGCTGAATTTTTAGTTTTTGACTGGAGTGACCCTTTAAGTTACGTTGGTTTGATCTATATTTTTTTTTCTTCATTTCTACAGCCAACTGTAGAATTTTGCTGTCGTTCTGTTATAAGAGAGCAGTGCATTGTGGGAGCTCAGATGACAGTACTCTAGTTAGGCCTACACTGGAAACTAATAAATTTACAACCGGGCGTGACTTTTCAGTGTCAATTGCGGCGTGTCTCCACACACTGACAGTGTCCAATGGTTGTTAAATTATCTGTACGTTTCCAGGAAGAGTAACAGAGGTTGGCACAACGCAGAGTTTTAAGAAAAGCTGCAGTACGACTTGTCCACACGTAACGGAATTGCTGCAGAAAATTTCTGCAGCATTTTTGTTAAAACTGGCAGACATTCCGCTAAGGAAAAATCCTGCATTTTTTTATTTTATTTTTTTATTGCAGAAAATATTGCAGATTTTGCTGCGTTTTTTTTTCAATGCTGTGAGATGGTGACCTCTCCCCTGAAAAACGCAGCAATTCAGTCCACTTTCCGCAGCAGTAATTGACATGCTGCGGTTCGAAAAATACGCACCGCAGGTCAATTTATGGTCGAAAATTTTACACAGCGTGTGGATGAGATTTGTTAAATCTCGATACATGTGGACAAGCCGAAAAAAGGAAAAGGCTAAAAATCAGCGGCAGGTGGGCAGGGTGAGCCCGCATCTCATGAATACCCCGGACTCGAAGGTCGCAGTGCACGGCAACTACTAAACTAGTTTCAGTCAAGAAAAAATAGGAGGAATCCTCCAGCTCACCTTGATGCAGACCTATGCTGTTTGCAGCGCTCGGATCCTCGTGTCGGCACACGGTATAAGTGGAGAGAGAAAAATGGAAACGGTAGTTTCAGGCAAGCTAAAGCATGAGTAACACAAGGCTAAAATCTGCGTTCCTGTCACTACTTTATGCTGCTCTAAGGGTTTATCACCGTTGCCCTTCCGTTGAGGGAATCCATCGTGTTAACTCCTCAACGGAAAGGCAAACGGAAACCTCAGCTTCCATTTCCCTCACCATTGAACTCAATGGTGAGGGAAACCTAGCTTATGGTTTCCATCTGTCACCATTGCGACAGGGTTCCGTCGTTTTGACGGAATCAATAGCGCAGTCGACTGCGCAATTGATTCCATCCGAAACAACTGAACCCTGTCACAACGGTGACAGATGGAAACCATAAGCTAAGTTTGCCACACCATTGAGTTCAATGGGGATGGAAACGGAAGCTGAGGTTTCCGTTTGCCTTTCCGCTGAGGGGTTAACCTGACGGAAACTTCAGACGGAACCCCTCAACGGTCAACGGAAGGGCAACGGTGATGGGAATACACCCTTAGAGATGGTAGCATTAAGTAGCCGACAGATTATTTTTATATTTTATTATGCGTTTTACAGTAAATTATCTTTAGGGATTCTGTATAATTCTACTTCTTATTGGTGCTTTTCTTCCAGAAAACCTTGTGTGATGTTGTCCTTATGGTGCAAGATCGAAAAATCCCAGCACACCGTGTAGTCTTGGCATCTGCAAGTCATTTTTTTAACCTTATGTTTACCAGTAAGTTTTATCCTTTATGCGACTACTCTCCACAAGAACGCACGTGCTGCACACACATGTTCCACAACACCCCGTATCAGACGTTTTCATTATTACTGCCCAGTATTCTGAAATCGGCTGTGGCATCTTCGCCTGTTCCATAATGAGCATGCTCTACACGGAGTAGCTTGGGAATAGACACCATCTGGGGTTGTATAACAGAACAGCAAGTGCAAGAAGAAAGGCATTCCAGTGTCTATTGTTTATCCTAATCTCTTGCATGAATATATTTACATTTTTTTTTTTTTATTAGCAAACATGATTGAATCGAAGTCCTTTGAGGTAGAGCTGAAAGATGCAGAACCTGACATCATAGAACAGCTTGTGGAGTTTGCATACACTGCCAGGTACTGACTGAGTCTTCTGCTCGGCATTTGTGTAAATGTGAATTATGATTATTTATGTATGTGTTTTATTTTGTTTTAAAGGGAATCTATCACCTGACTAGCGGAGAGATACCACGTGGTCGTGGCTGCTAATTCTTTCCGCACATGAGTGCCTTGGCTGCGACCTTGTGTTGTCTTTTGGTAAATCAGACCGGATGGTGGCATAATTAAAAAACAAAGTACAATTTTGAGCACCGCCCTGAACTCCCATTGGGGCACCGTTTAGCAGATGCTGTAGCACACGCTGCATCAGAGTACCTAATAAATGTTCTTTGTAAAGTGATGATAGAATTACTTTAATAAAGGGTATTTATCCGTAGAGATCCCTTTAAATTAGGGCATCTTTAACATACGCTAGTAAAGTTAAACTAGCATGTGTTATTTAACCCAATAAATGGCTACCTAAAGAACTACTGTGGCTCCCCTCTTTTAAAGCAGTTGCAGCATCTGAACAACCCTCTTTTGTTTTGCAGCTATCCGACAATGAGCTGATCGCCAGTGATCTGGCTGCTGGAACTCCCTGTGATCAGCTGTTATTGTCAGAAGTTACTGGTGCCTAAGCATAACCTTTCAGGGTAAATGTAGTATTACAAGGCAGCCATTTAAAGCAATGGGCAACCGTGTAATACATTGTCGCTCAGAGTCCTCTTGATTAAGTGCTCCTTTTTGCAGTATCTCGCCGCTCTCACTAATAGAGGGGGGTGTTAAGCAGGGGACTTACCACTGATGTCTATATGCCCTGATAAGGCTTATGGAAAGCAATACTAAGGGAGACTCATATCCGCTAAAAGACTAGGACTTCTGGATTATATATGCCTTGAGTGGGTTTATTATTATTATTCATTGAAATATATACAAAAAGATTCAACTAATTGAGCCCTCTAAGGCTTTGTTCACATCTGCATCGGGACTCAGTTTATGGGTTTCGTATGGGAACCCATGAACGGAATCCAAATGAAAACCATAGGCTTCTGTTTGCATCACCATTGATTTCAATGGTGACAGATCCGGTGAAAATGGTGTTGTAGAAGTCAAACGCTCAAAATATATTAGACTGAAATTTTAAATAAGTGTTCCAACAGACACACTCGCCAGGAACTTTATCCAGCATCCTAAACAGGAGATTTCATACCGATATATATTGAGAGAGGAGAAATAACACGCCGACACTGCTGGTATGCTGAAAATACTCCTCTGGGGGTTTATTGCCAAACTCCATTACAATAATATCATTCAAAAGAGGTGTAGGCTTGAGGTTAACCAATCAGAGGCAATGTGACAATAATTCTGCTCAGCCAATAGCAGACCATAAGAATATTTCAAATACATAATTATAATTCTTCATTAAAATGCTGACATCCGGTAACACCTGGAAACAAGCGTACAATAGAGTGGTGTTAGATGTTCTTTCCCACGAGGGAGTTTGTTTAGAGAACGTCAAATTGTTGCACTTTATGTCTGGGCGTTCATCCAACCCGCTAGCTGTCTGTCATTAGTCGCTTCATCTTCTAGATCTCTAGATCCCCTGAACTTCAGGGGGCTGGTCAAACGGCAATTTCTTTGTTACAAAATGTCCTAATTCGTGCTTCTATATACCTGATCGATCACTTTGCCAATGCACATAATGTGTAGACGCAGTGTCCTATTTCTGTATGTGCAAAGATATAAGAATGTTCTAGTTTTTATTTGTATCCACAAATGCTTCTTATTACTTTAACTTTTTTTCTTAAAGGGGTATTCCCAACTTGAACTTTTATGGCATATTCATGAGATGTGCCATAAATGTTTAAGTTGGGAATACCCGTTTATTAAGCATTACAACTGCATCCTTCTCTGACTTAATTTGTTGACTTTTTTATTTTATTTTTATTTTTTTTTACAGAATTTCTGTAAATAGCAACAATGTCCAGTCGTTATTAGACGCAGCTAATCAATACCAGATAGAGCCGGTAAAACGAATGTGTGTGGATTTCTTAAAAGAACAAGTTGATGCCTCTAACTGCTTAGGTAACCCCGACTGTGGACTCAAACAGAAAATCTGATTATAAAATAAAGTGATCGTAGCAGATTTTATATTTTGGGCCGCCTTTTGGTTCTCTACTCTTACCTCTCAGTTGTACATACTTTTCTGTTTCCTTTCAGTAATCCAGAAGATCTGATAGTGAAATGCCTATCAGGTCCCATTGATTAAAGAAATCTTAAGGCCCTTTTACACCAGCCGACACTCGGCCGGTGCAGCGAGCGACGATCGAGACACGGAGCTATGGATGGGGACGAGCGGTCGTTACTCCGATCGCTTGTCCCCATACATTATTATCATGTCGGCAGCGCGATTCTCAATGTTTACACATAATAATCTTGTACTTTTTTAAAACTATAACGACCAGCAGATGATCGAGCGTTTGCTCGTTCATCTGCTGATCGTTCCCCTGTTTTACACAGGGCAATTATCAGCATTGAGCGTTATGTTAACGCTCGTCTGCCCGATAATCGTCCTGTGTAAAACACCCTTTACTATAGTACGAGTGTTTTGTGTCGATAATCAGTGTGATTATGGCAGCAAAACTATTGTTTCCTACAGGTACAGTGGATTTTATGAGTCCATGGACTAGAGGTGCTGTTTCTGGAAAAAAAAACAACTGTTTTTCTAATCTCAAACAACCAAAAGTTTACTGGGCTGCTTGACATTTCCCTGTTGCTGCACTGCAAACCTGTCCGAAGGATACAGGCACCGTGACTGGCAGCTTGTATTCTGTCACTCACAGGATGACATAAAATAGAGAAGACTCAGGTAAGTAAATTTCCTTCTCATGTGCATGCTTTTAGCTACCTTTTTTTTATTGTTTCCCTCCAAAACCCTTCATCAGATCAGCATAATATCAGGGTTTTCTGTCTATGGCAATTGGTATTAAGAGGAAGAATAACTTAAAGTGTAATAAGTAACATTTATCAGATAAGATGCAATAATAATAAGAACCCTGCCCAAAAGTTTACAATCTAGGTGTGGATTCAGTTATGAGTTTGTTAAAACCTCACACTAAGCCTTTGTTCTTTTATTTATTGTATATTACTTTTTGCCAAGTGTTTGAGTAATCATGGAATGCTTATTAACCGCTTAATGCCACATCCATTTTTTGGCCTGAAAGTGAACATTGTTAGGTTGTTAGGTTCAATTTTCTGTGCTGATGAATTTCTTAATATATCTTTAGAATGTTCTGTATCTGTCTATTCTGGGGATTTTAGCTCCAACTGCTATGTCTGCCTGCAGCCACCACTAGTAATTTTGTAATATATCTTTATAGCGGTCACATAAAATTTCTTGATTCAGCTCTTCAAATCCCCTGCACAGACACAGAATTAAAAGATAATGTTTTGGCTGCCTACAGACACCACTAGAGGGAGCATTGGAGCTTACTGCATACTGTCTTATAGTTGAGCTCTGTGTATAACAGTATGCAGTAAGCTCCCTCTAGTGGTGGCTGCAGACAGCCAGCATGTTATGTTTTCAGTCTGTATATGCATGAAATTTAGAACTCTGAATCAGAAAAATAAAGCTCCAACCACTATAAAGATATTAAGAAATTTATCAGCACAAAATTTTGACCATATCATATATATATATATATATATATATATTCTATAACAAAAACACTTTAACCATTTCACTGCCAAGGGCGTATTTAACACGTTATGACTTTAAACGCCCACCACAGCTACTGGCTTCCTGGCGCAATAATCGGGGCAGAGCAGTAGGGGAGGTGGGAAGCTACAAATGACAGCAGGAAGAAAGCTGACATCGCTCCCCTTTTACTTCCTCCAGTTACCCTAGGAGAGAATACAGAAACTTTTATTCATTTTATGCCCCCCCCCCTACAAACCAGAGAGGATATGTACTCGTCACTTTTTATTTATTTTTTGCCTCCTTTTTACAGGGGTGAGAAGATGAAGTAGTTATACATCTAATCATCCCCCCGAATCAGACCATTTGTCATCTCCATTAATCAAATGTGTATCGGCATCTGGATCTCTTTTGGTCTCTTCCGTTCTGGTGGTTTTGTGAAAATATATGGATGCATACCTGCCTTTATAAATTCTGCATATCTATTTTTATGCATTTTATTTACTAAACTTTCTGCTTTGATGCAAAATTGCATTTTATAATTCCCGTTTAATGTGTGTATGTCAAAGTGTGACAATTGTTGTGGCAGCTAAAGAGTAACGTCCCAAGGACTTTGATCATCCCCTGTGAAAATATGTATTGAGATTAGAAAAATAGATTTACTGTTCACAATCTATGTATCTTGATAGCGGTCACATTCTCAGGCATTCCCACAGGACAGCCCTGGCAGCTTTTCTTAGGCCCCAAGGGTCCATATAGAACCATAAACTCTGATGCGATGCTGAGACTGGCCGAAGACTAACAAAGGGACCGCCCTTCCTTAACTCCAAAAGGGGCCATGATCCGTATAAGAGGTTGAATGGCCAGACATCAGCGTTTTCTCCAATCCCAGTGTTTCATTTATGAAGGCGGCTGTCGGTCACAGAAATATTTTTTTTTTGTTTTGTTTTTTAATCCTTGGTTGTGACTTGAAAGGAATGCTTCCATCACGTTCTTGGTGTGTTTTTTAGGCATTAGTGTCCTAGCAGAATGTCTTGATTGTCCAGAGTTGAAGGCCACGGCGGATGATTTTATTCACCAACATTTCACTGAAGTTTACAAAACGGATGAATTTCTGCAGTTGGATGTGAAACGTGTTACCCACCTTCTAAACCAGGATACGTTGACTGTTCGTGCTGAAGACCAGGTATGGGACATAAGCTCTAGGTTGGCAGAACTTTTCCACCTGATGCATGTAGTCTACACCATGGTTGCCAACCATCTATAAAAGAAAAACCAAAGTGGCCCATGGATGGGTGCTGCAGGGTTTTAGATCGAATACAAGGAGGGGTCTAGGTGGTGTAATTAACAATATATTTATATGATCGCAGTATCTCACAGTATCTCTAAGGCCTCATGCGCACAACCGTGCAGTATTTACGGTCAGTAAATACCGCATGGACGAGCCGAGGAGTGTCCGCCCGCATTTGCGAGCCGTGCTCACAGTAATAAAGGAGCACGGTCCGTAAATGCAAAAAATAGGACATCACAGCCTGGACACACACCCGTAAATATACGGAAAGATGTTCGTGGCCGATAGAGATGAATGTGTCCGTATTTTTTTTTTCAAAATTGTTTTTATTAACATTTTCCAATAAGGGGTACAAAAAGTAGAAAGGGGAGGATGGGGGCTGAGAAATATACAAGACATTGAGAAAGATCAAATAATGGGATAAAACAATAAATAAAAAAGGAGAAAAATAAAAATAATAAAAAAATATATATTAAATAAAATTAAAGAGAAGTAAACAAAAATAGGGGGGGGGAGGGGAACAAAAACATAACAGTCATAACCGTTACTATTAAGCTCATTATATCCATAATTCCAATAAGTCAGGTGAGGGGATCTACATATCAAGCAAATGGAGGGTCTCCCCTTCTCGTCGGGTTTTCAACCCCAGTGTGACGATAGCATGGGCATGGAACCAGCCAAATACCCTGTGCCAGTCTCACCGATATGTTATCCAAAAGCTTTCTCCGAGAAGCGAGATCGCCAATAAGCAGATCAGAGGCGTGACCCCCGCAGGCATCGTGTCCGTATTTTATCCGCAATTACGGATCCGGACTGGAAGATAAAAATTAGTCATCTGCATGAGGTCTTAATGCATTTGTCAAAACTTTCAGGCTGTAATGTGGACATCTTAAAAATCCAAAGTAATTCTCTGTTTCAGTCAGACAAGCCAGGCTATTGTGTTCATATTGGTATTCTGAGCTATAGACGTGTCTTACCTATAATCTTTGTTTTTTAATTTGTCTGTGAAAAAGAAAAGTGTTTTAGAAGAAAGCAAAAAAAAGTAGATTGGCAGCCCTGGTCTATACTGTGTGTCCGCTTAGGCTTTGTCTGCGTCAGGGCTCCGTTCAGGGGTTCAGTCGAAGCTTTCCGTCAGGGGAACCCATGAAGGGATCCCTGACTGAGACAAACGGAAACCATAGATTTCCGTTTGTATCACCGTTGATTTCAATGGTGACGGATCCGGTGCAAATGGTTTCCGTTTGTTTCCATTGTGCAAGGGTTCCTTCCTTTTGACGGAAGCAATACCGTAGTCGACTGCGCTGTTCTTTCCGTCAAAACGACGGAACCCTTACACAACGGAAACCATTTGCAACGGATCCGTCACCGTTGAAATCAATGGTGATGCAAACGGAAACCTTTCTGTTTGTCTCAGTCAGGGTTCCGTTCATGGGTTCCCCTGGCGGAAAGCTCCGACGTAACCCCTGAACGGAGTCCCGACGCAGTGGTGAACAAAGCCTTAGTCGGTTGTCATTGTCTTTATGTAATAATATATTGTTATAAAGGTATTATAATGTAGGGAAGATTTAGATGGTGCTATATAAATAATTTTCTTTCCATTTATTTGTTTTAGGTTTATGATGCTGCAGTGAGATGGTTAAAATACGATGAGCCAAACCGACAACCATATATGGTGGATATACTTGCAAAAGTCAGATTTCCTCTCATTTCCAAAAATTTTCTAAGTAAAACGGTGCAATCAGAGCCTCTGATACAGGACAACCCAGAATGCCTGAAGATGGTCATCAGTGAGTGAAACCTTCTGTCTTTGCACGCTGTATTGTGAACAAATTCTTATAAAATACTTATTGCGGAATGCATTTGTCTTAAGGTTTCTTAGGACCCCAATAGCCTGGCTCAACACCACATAAATACCTAAATGCAGCCTGGCGCATGAATGCTAGCTGAAAGTAATTGGTGCAAATTAAATGGGCTGTTAATACGTTTAGAACAGTCCACGTTTTTGTACTAATCTGTGGCACGTTAAAAGATTCCGCAGCAGCCACTAGCCTGCTTGTTGACCGTTTCCAGGTAGCAACAGGAGTAAACATGGACTGAAAAATAGGTGAAAACAGAAGAACAAGTAATAAAAGTATATTAGAAGGATTAGATTAGGGTACATTTCACTTTTTCTGATTTAAATAGATAATGTTAATAACATGTTGAGCATCACTTTAAAGGGGTTTTCTAGGATTTTTACATTGATGTTCTATTCTTTGGATACCCTCAAACGCCCACCGATCAACAGGATAAAGGGACAGCAATGTTCGATGCAGTTTTTGTCTGCAGTGGCACAGTGACCTCCATACGAGTGCGGCTGTGCCTGGTACTGAAGCTCAGTCTATTCAAGTGAACAGGACTGAGCTGCAGCACCAGGATAAAGCATCAATGGAAAATCCTTAAAGTTGGTAAATATATTTCTTTAAAAAAAAAATGATATCAGTTTTTTGCGCATTCACTTACAGTATGTGTTCGTGTATAAAGTGTCTCGGATTTCAGTATTATGCTTGTTTTTTCTGTCTTGTATTTTAAAGTTATACCTTGGTTACTTGAATAAATTGTGAATAAATGATTCCCGGTGTCTTGTTTCTTAATAGGCGGAATGCGTTATCACCTGCTATCTCCAGAAGACAGAGAAGAGCTGGTAGAAGGTACAAGACCTCGAAGAAAGAAGCATGATTATCGAATTGCTTTATTTGGGGGCTCACAGCCTCAGTCCTGTCGATACTTTAACCCTAAAGTACGTGTTATTTCGAATTAAATTCATGTTATCCTTAAAGGGGTTATCTGGGATTTTTAAATGTCCTATCCTTAGGCTAGGCCATCAATATTACATTGGTGGGGATCTGACTCTTGGGGACACTTGCCGATCAGCCTCTTCATTGTTTACATGGATTTCATTTTTGTTTGTACTTGCACATGGCATTACATTCAAGTTACGTTACATTGCAGTGATATCCATTCAAGTTACGTATCCATTGTTTTCAGGGGGAAAAAAATACTGTGTGCAGTGCCATTTTTGCCCTCAAATATGATGAGCACTAGAAAAGAGGCTCCAAACTGAGCATTTAAAGACTATGTACAACTTTCGAAAGGGATATGTCTATATATATATATATATATATATATATATATATATATATATATATTAATTTTTTTTTTTTTTATTTATTAAAAAAAAAAAAGCCAGTTAGTGTGTTTGGTGCAACCTTTATAATTTGTTTTTTATTAAAAATTATTTTTGCTTTTTGAGATCCAGCTGCTCTGTATTCTGTACACAGATCAGCTGTATCATTCGCTATGACCTGAATCCGTCAGTTGATGGATAACAGGTGGATCCTGCGTCTTAGGCCTAAATTCACACGAACGTGTCCGATTTGCATCCGCAAAAAATGAATTTTTCCTGCGTTACAGTCCCGTTTGCCATCAGTGTGTGTTCCGTGTGGCATAAATTTTTGATATCCGTGTTGGTGCACACTTTGTTTTCTTTCTCTGCACTTCAATAGTAACTGGCGCGTGAATCCCGGACAGCACACTGATGACGTCTGTGTTCTGTCCGTGATTTTCACGCACCCATTGATTTCAATGGGTGCGTGATCCGCAAAAAAACGCACCAGAATATGACATGCAGTGAGTTTCACACAACGGAAACGTGCTGCATTGAAACTCACGCATGTCTGAATAGCCCCATTGGGTTGCATAGGTCCGCATGCTGTCCATTGTTTTCGCACAAGGACGTATACAACGTTCGTGTGAATCCGGCCTTAGAGACACTGAACCCATCAGCCAGCGGACCTGACGGGAACAGGAATTAGCGAACGATACAGCTGCTCTGTACATGCAATTTGATATTTTTACATTCATTATATACTATTATTTATAACCTTTTAGTAATTATTATTTTTTTTTTTCTTCTTATGTTAGGATTATAATTGGTCTGATATCCGATGTCCCTTTGAGAAACGCCGGGATGCAGCATGTGTGTTTTGGGACAACGTTGTCTATATCTTGGGTGGTTCTCAGCTCTTTCCTATAAAGAGAATGGACTGCTACAATGTCGTGAAAGATTCATGGTATTCTAAACTGGGGCCTCCAACTCCAAGAGACAGCCTTGCTGCATGTGCTGCTGAAGGCAAGATCTACACATCAGGAGGCTCAGAAGTGGGTGAGGATCAGTTTTACAATGAATTTGCAAATATAGTAACAAATCTCTTAAAGGGAATATGTCACATTGAAGATGGAATCCCATCTGCGAGCAGCATGTTATATATGTTTTTGTGGGAAAAGATTCAGTATAACTATTGAGCAGAAGTTTAAATAAATAAACTACAGGTTATCCTAAATGTTTTTCCACAAAACTATGTATCAATCTGCTCCGCCCCTCCTGCTCTTTAACTTGCTATCTGCAGATTAGACTTCATTTTCAACATAACCGGTTCCCTTTAAAGCAGCAGTCTTCAACCTGTGTTGCCCAGCTTTTGCAAAACTACAAACCCAGCATGTCCTTTCAAGTTTCAGGGCATGCTGGGAGTTAGTTTTGCCACAGCTAGAAAGCTGTAAGTTGCAAATCCGGTACCCATGTTTAGTCCACTGGACTGCTTTTCACCAAACAGTGGTCTGTGTAGGTGCATTGATTAAAGGTGTTGTCCATAACGAATTGATGACCTATCCTAATGATTCCCCTTTATTGTATGTCCAAGCACATCCCGGTCCATATGGGTGTTGCTGTGAAATATATATTTTTTTATAACCTACAGAAAGTTATTTTTTTTTTAGATCATGGAGAATGGTTCTGATAGCGGTTCCCTGATGATTGCAGGGGAAAGAGTTAGGGTTAGGATAGTCCCAGCAGCAGGACCATTCTGACTAGCTAGATGAAAAATAGCTATGAGTAAGGACCGTCTTGTTCGAAACGCGTAAGCTTAACACTCCTAACCTGTGCCCTCCTTGGATTTTTGAATGATGAATAAATAAAGCTCTTTTTTTAATATTTTATGGTTGTGCTGAGGAACTTCCTTCTTTCCTACGTTGTATGAATCTCTTGCTGGCCTGCAAGCCCCCTCCTCGTTGCACTCCATTGAGGAACTACAGGTCCCAGAACGAACATATTGGATGAGCAGACTGTGGCTTTTTTTGCTACTTTTTTCTATTTATTTTTTTTCCATTTTCCTAGTGAACAACCAATTTATAGAGGATCTTTTACTTATAAGTGCAGACTATCAAAACATGTACTCCGTTGCTGACATGAAATATCTGTTGTTTATCCGCTATCGGAGTTCACAATTACTCAAATTTATCCAGCGAGTCGTAACTAAGATTAAAATTATCAATATGTTTTTCTAACCGAAATAGAAAGCTTTCAAAAGTGACAGGTCTCTTCAAGGTTGGATTCTTTAGAGGTAATATTGTGCAATCCTTGTTGGGTTCATCCATCTTTTATTTTTAGTTACTTTTTATTATTTTGACGTCCATAGAAAATAATACACCTTAGCATGGGCTTAATTTCCAGTATGATGTATTTGCGTTATTTGTTTTTAGCCTAAAGCTATAATTCTTAATTTTAAGGGAATTCTGCCTTGTACTTGTTTGAATGCTATGACACCAGGACGGAAAGCTGGCATACAAAACCCAGCATGCTTACCCAGCGCTGCAGTCACGGAATGGTGGAGGCGAATGGGCTGATCTATGTTTGTGGAGGCAGTTTAGGAAACAATGTGTCCGGGAGGGTGCTGAACTGCTGTGAAGTCTATGACCCAACTACTGAAACGTATGTATGCCCACAAAGAGGAAAGAGATAATGTAAAGCATGGCGGGCGATGAATAAAAACCTGCATCAGTACCCATAGAAAAATCCAGTTGTAAATCTACATGATTAAAACCATTTTCATCTATGTTCACAACTTTTTTTTTTTTTTTTTTTTTTTTTTTATTCCATTAGGTGGACCGAACTTTGCCCAATGATTGAAGCTCGTAAAAATCATGGACTTGTGTTTGTGAAAGACAAAATATTTGCAATTGGTGGACAGAATGGTTTGGGTATGACTTTGTTGACTTACTATACTTTGGAATGTTACAAATCTAGTAGAGCTAATAGAATTGTGTTTAGTCTGCTATTGCAAAGAAAGCAGCGCTCATTAAAGGATAACTGAGTTACCCTTTATTTTCAGTCCCCCCCCCCCCAAGTTCTGTTTTACTTGGTATATCATTTCAGCCAATCCGTAACAATGAATTCCAATATCGCCTTCCTGTCACTCCTTTTGGTAAACACGACGTGATCTACAAGATCTTGGAGACTCTCCTGTCGTATACTGATTTTGGAGACTATCCTTGTTCATATTAGCATCTGAGTTCCCTATTGTTGGTTTTTATTTATTATTATCATCCTAACAAGTTATGGGGTAGTACACACCGCATTTTTTGGCGCTGATTGTGACATGGAAACCGCGCCTGAATCAGTGTCATGAAATGCCTTCATTTGACCCCCGATGATTTTAATAAGAGGCAAAGGCGTTTTCTTTCTTTGAGCGGTTTACGCCTCTGACCACCCATTGAAATCAATGGTGGGGGGGGGGGATTCGATCTCTGCTGTTTTTTTTTTTTTTTTTCTTCTTATAGTGGTTTTTGGATTAGCTTAATGCAGGGAAAAAAAACGCTGTGTGAACTACCCCTACATGTACTCAAAGGAAAGGTTCTCCTCCATTTCGCTTTTTTGTATCCCACTTTTTACCCCTTGGTTCTAGATGTACCAGGTTAGGGTACAAAACTGGGGATAAGTCACCTGAAAACTCTTCAACCAGTGTCTGAAAAATATCTGCATTACCACTCCATGCCACTTTCTATGTAGATTACACTATTATTACACAGGTACAGGACTATAACCTAAACACACCCTTTTTCCCTCCAACAAATAAGTCTTATATTTTAAAATGTATTTTCCAAAAATCCTGTACTGACGTTTGCAACATATCAAATGGATCTTAAGAGTGAAAATACAACCCTTTTTTCTTTTTATTGGATTATAAATAGTTTTATAAGCGTTTTTACAACTCTAACGTGTTTTCTTTATTCTGCTTTTATTTAGGTGGCCTAGACAGTGTTGAGTACTATGATATTAAACTTAATGAATGGAAGATGGTGTCCCCAATGCCTTGGAAAGGGGTCACTGTGAAGTGTGCTGCGGTGGGGTCCGTCATTTATGTTCTGGCGGGATTTCAGGGAGTGGGACGCTTAGGACATATTCTTGAATATAATACTGAGACAGATAAATGGATTGCCAATTCTAAAGTCCGAGCCTTCCCCGTGACCAGCTGTCTGATCTGTGTTGTGGACACTTGTGGGGCTAATGAAGAGACTCTGGAAACATGAAGGTCCATGACATGGTGCCGCACCTTGTAAATGACTCATTTTATTTATGAAACCTTTTGAGGTTCTCATCTGAGGGATTCATTCTGTTGTACAGTATAAAAGATCACCAGAGAAGACCATGGTGTAGACCTGTGGATCGTGCTTCACCTCATTCTCTTTTTTATTTTTCTCTCGTCACTTCTTGGCGCATTACAGTTTATTTTAATGGAAACCAAGTTTTTATGTTGCTTAATGTGAACTGTTTAAAGATATCTAATATGGCAATCCCGCTTCAGTATGCTTTACAGTTCTGGTTCCCTGCAATGGACTTTTAAGTAGGAAGCTGTGTCATCACTTTGTTCGTTCTGTGGCTTGATACAGTTGATTATTTTTTATTATGTTTCCAATTCATGTGACCATTTTTGTTGTTTTTAAATATAAATTACCATTTCTCTGTTATGCTATTTTTCAGTACGGTAACTGCTCAACCATATCTCACATATTGCACCTGCAAACTAACATTGACATGTTTTTTATTTATTTAAAGGGCTTGTCCCAAGATCAACATTTGTCACCTGTTCTCAGGATAGGTAATAAATGTCTGATCGCTGGGAGCCCCACCACTAGAACCCCCACTGATCACTAGAATGGTGGTCCCGAGCTCACCACTTATCGCGAATGTATAGGATAGGTAATAAATGTCTGATCGCTCAGAGCATGATCTTCTCGTTCCTCCTCACTTCACCCTCCGCACAAGAGATCCCTAAATAGAGTGGCAGTCGAGCATGATGCTGCTCCATTCATGACTGCAGTGGGGAGAACTGTGAATGGAACGGCAGTCGAAAATGCGCAGTGTCACTTCATTCAAAGTCTATGGGACTAATGGAGATGGCCAAGCGCTGTATTTGGCTATTTTTCGTCAGCACCATAGACATTGAATGGAGCAGCAGCATGCTCGACTGCCACTCCATTTAGGCATCTCCTCACTGCGGAGGGTGAAGTGAGGAGGAACGAGAAGATCAGGCTCTGAGCGATCAGACATTTATTACCTATCCTATACATTGGCGATAAGTGGTGATCTTGGGACAATCCCTGTAAAACATAAGAATATTAAAGGGGTTGTCCAGGCATGGGGCAGTTTTTCATTTTGATGACCTCTCCACAGGCTAGGTCGTCAGTATATGATCGGAGGGAGCCTGACACCCAGACCCCGCACCGATCAGCTGTTCAGGCTTCCTCTGGGCACTGGGAGTTATGCAGTGTTCGGTGCTGGAAGCAGATGGCTCCATACACTTTTTATAGTGGCCGTACGGCAGCTCTGCTCCTATTCACTTGAATAGGAGCAGAGCTGTAGTACGGCTGCCATACTGTGACCGGAGCCATCTGCTTCCAGCACCGACCACTGCATAACTTCCGGTGTCCAGACGCAGCCGTAATGGCTAATTGGTGGGGGTCCAGCACCTGGACCCCGCACCGATCATTTACTGATGACCTACTGAAAATCACCCCAAGCCTGAAGAATCTCTTTAATTTACACAGCTGAGATGGACCGGATTAATATTGAAAGCTCTATGTAAAATCAGTCCAGACTAAGATTAAAAAACTCCTTACATAACACAAAACTATAGCTACCCACTTGTGTTGGGCCAGTTGTTATATCTATAGAAACCACAATACCTCTGATTTGCAGGAAAATAATAATTTATTTTTTTCATTAGAGAAGACAAATGGCTGGCTGCCAGACACCTCTGTCGCCATTTATCTTGGCTATCATTCTTTATCCCCAACGAGGGAACTATTGGCTGATTTTGACAGAATTAGACCAATCCGGTGCCAATGGTTTCCGTTTGTGTTTGTCTCCGTTGTGCAAAGCTTCTGTCGTTTTGACTGAATCAATACCGTAGTCGCTCCAACGGAACCCTGACGCAGATGTGAACATAGCCCTAGCAGCTTCAAGCTGTCCAGAGACATTAGACATTTTTCAACGGATCCCATTGAAAGTATTACAACATGAAAGTTCTAAATGGAAAAACTTGACTGTTGGCTATTATTATGGGCATTTAGACCGAAATGCATAAGCGAATCCTACCTGTTGTTATCGCCATAGATTGTACTAAGAAAAAAAAGTTGTTTTATGCTATCAAACCTCTCAATCAAAGGCCCCATGCACACGAACATATTTTTAAATTAATTTCAATGGGCCCATGCACACGACCGTGGTTTCCATGGTCCGTGCATGGCCCAGGAGCCTGGACCACAAAAAGAACTGACGCCTTGCGGCTGTGTTTTGCAGTCCAGGCTCATAGAAATGAATACATGCGGCCATGTGCACGGCTCGCGATTTGCGGTTGACAGTCCGCGGCTGTCTGACCCGAAAATCACGGCCGTGCACATGGCTACGGTCGTGTGCATGAGGCCTTACAATGTCCGCACTTATCCGTGTGTGGATCAGATTGCACTTGCTGTTTGTTGGCGGTCAGGGGACCCTCTCCTTTTACTTACAGACAATCTTCCCTCTATGGTGACTGGCAGACTATCATCAGCGGTCTGGTGTTGAGTAGAACATTAGAGAAGTTGACTTTTTCCTGCCACATCCCATTGTTTCCTCCATAATATAGCCATAATTATGCCAATTTTTTGCAATATTTTTAATTGGTAACTAAACGTTTGACAAACTTCTGACATGTCATAGTGACATGTCAGAAGTTTTGATTGGTTAGGGTCCGAGCACTGAGACCCCCACCAATCGCTAAAACGAAGCAGCTGAAGTGCTTGTGTGAGCGCTCAGCCGCTTTGGGTCTGTTCAGCTTTTTACGGAAATCAATGTATCGGAGTACGGGCTCAATAGAAAGTCTATGAGCCCGTACTCCAATACATAGACTGAAACCGAACACTGATGTGAACAGGCCCTAAGGCTTCATTTGCGTTGGAGGCTCCGTTAGATTCAGTTGAAAATGCCGGAAAAGAGTAGAGCAGCATGCAGCAAAATGTTTTCTGGTAAAATCACAAATACCATGACGTAACAGAAAAATGGAAACGCGAACATAGATGTGAACTCCTAGAATAAAGTCACAACAGTGCTCTGACCGAACGTCTTTGCCGCTGCTCATCGAGTCCTGTGCCAGGGACAGTGTGAGGGCCGGTAAAGAGACAGGTTTTTTTTTTTTATGTTGCCCTTTAATTCATGATTAATCAGAGGGCTTTCCAATTTCATGTCATTGCACCAACAGTGAGACCTGAGCGCTGCTAAAATGTTTACATGCAGTGGCGCGGGGGCCATAGGAAGAATATTTTGTTTAAAAGCATGTAATTGGAAAGCCCTTCATGAATAAGAGGCCTAGATAACGAAATAAAGTCTCAAAGCCCCCTGAAATGAATTAGTGCGCTGGATTAGATATGCACTGTTTTTAAGGTCCTGTTCACACCACTTTTTTTATTTTTACGTTTAGTTTGTACCTCCAGAAAGCACCCGTATTTACACACTAAAAGTGTCCATAGGTCTCCATTGTCCGGCGGGGGCCAATAGTGTCCTTTTGGCCGGTATATGTCAGTATGCCATGGAATAGCGTAGTAGACTAGGCTTTGCCATCTAGCGAAGGCCAGTAAAAAAACGTATATGTTAGATATATACTTTTTTTAACGTGGTAGCCTAAGGGTCACGGTTGCCATTGTATGACATCCGTCGAACTCCTACGTCACAACCTTTTCAACAGCTTTACCTGATGTTTCTGTTAAACGGATGCCATTATAGTCTATGGGTGACATTTGCGTTAAATGAGTGGCAACCGTTACCCATAGGCTATAACTATATCCATTTAACGGATACATCGTTGGGCATCCGTCACAGCCTACATTTAATGTATACATCGGGAGCTTTTCCCAGCGTACACGGCAAACATAGGCCAAGAAATGTGATGTGATGTGAACTTGGCCTAAGATAGACATATCTATCTAATTCAACAGAAATTTTAAAGACTACTACTTATTTCAGTGATAGTGCTGGCCGGTGTCAGGCTGGGTTCACATGACCTATTTTCAGGCGTAATGGAGGCGTTTTACGTCTCGAATTACGCCTGAAAAAGACTGCTCCAATACCCATTCATTTCAATGGGTTTGCCGATGTATTGTACCGACGACCTGTCATTTTACGTGTCGCTGTCAAAAGACGGCGCGTAAAATAACAGCCTCGTCAAAGAAGTGCAGGACACTTCTTGGGACGTAATTGGAGCCGTTTTTCATTGATTCCAATGAAGAACAGCTCCAAATTACGTCCGTAAAAGACGCACCGCAAAACGCGAATACATGCAATTACGTCTGAAATGCAGGAGCTGTTTTCTCCTCAAAACAGCTCCGTAATGTCAGACGTAATTGCAGTTATCGTGTGCACATACCCTAAGGCCTCAATCACACGACCGTAGTGGTGTGCACGGCTATGATTTTTGGCTCGGACGGCCGCGTGCATTCATTTCTATTAGCCTGGACCGCAAAACACGGCCGTAATAACACATGTCCTATCTTTTTGCGGTCCGGGCTCCTGGGCAATGCACGGGCCGTGGAAACCATGGTCGCGTGCATGGGCCCATAGAAATTAATGGGACCACAATTCACCTGCAGATTTGCGGGTGAATTGCGGCCGCAAAAATACATTTGTGTGCATGGGGCCTAACTATGCAGAAGGGCCTCATGCATAAAATCAGTTCTTTTAAAAACAGTCAATTCTGCCAGTAGCAGCTAATCCGTTCAATGAAAATTAAAGCTGGAAATAATATCTGCAATACTGACGCGTTTACGTAGAGCAGTTTTTTTTGTTTTTTTTTTTGCATGAGGCCAAGAAATCTCCACAGTAATTCTTCTTGATCAGCACAGTAGGATAACAGGTTCAGCTTTTTTCAACCTTACGAGGTTCACATAGCCTTACCACAACGGGAACCCAGCACACACCATTATAAGTCAATAGGGTCTGTCGGGCGCGGTTTGGATTTGTCATAGAACGGATTCCGCACAGCATAGTGGCCTCCATTGTGATCGGAAGTCACAACACGTATGTGAATAGAGCCTTATTTGCAATTGAGAGCTATTCCATGCCCCATAATGACTTCTATACAAACTATAAAAAAAAATTGGTGTTTTTAATGACATTTTTTACATGCGTTTTTGGCACATTATTTTATTTTGTACATGCATTTTTCCTGGTGCTTTTGAAGTCGAATAGAGAAGTCTATGGAAAATATGGCAGGAAAAAAACTATACCTCGTGAATGCTGCGTTTTGAGAAAAACGCCACAAACCAAAATACTGTATGTATCATGTTTTACTATAGTCTATAAAGTAACATCTTGTTTTTGGGGGAACAAACATGGAGAAAATGCGAGTAAATGCCGTGTGAATCCCACAGACTGAGGCTTTATTCGTGCAGGACCCGTTTTCACGGGTCTTTCATCGACTTGAGTCTATTGAGGGATCTGTGAAAACTGACAAAAATAGGACATGTCCTATTTTTTATGGGCCCTTCACACGGTCTGTTAAAACAGCCGTGTGACAGCCGTTAAAATAACGTCCGTCACACGGACGATATTTACGTTCGTCTGAATAAGCCTTTACCGCCAAGATGAGCTCCTTAACGGCCAGTCATACGCCCTCTGACTTGAACATTTAACCCCTTCAAGACTGGCCTATTTTGGGCTTTTAGGATGTAGCATCTTTTTTTGTATTTTTATCTTCCCATTCAGAGAGCCATAACTTTTATTTTTTCCCTCTGTCTAACTTTGAGGGCTTGTTTATTTTGCGGAAGAAGACATATTTTTTTAATGGAATCATTTGAGGTATATATAGATTATTGATTAACTTTTATTTTTCTTTTTTAACACTTTTGCTAAATCAAACAATTTTTTGGGGGGAAAAAAATATTTATTTTATATGTACTGTGAATACTTTTTTTTTTTTTCATTACTTTTTTAAAATGTATTTTAATAATTTTTTAGTCCTACTAGGGGACTTCACAATGCCATCTTCTGATCACTTCTATAATGCTGTAGTATACTTCGTATATCGTAGCATTATTGCCTGCCATTGTAAGGTTAAGTTCACACGTAGCGTAAACACTGCAGAATTTCCGTCAAGATTTTCTGTGCAGAGATTTTCAGCGTTTACAGTAGCAGCTAAGTGGATGACATTTTAATAACAAAAGATGTGCGGAAATTGACATGCTGTATGGATTTTCAATTCGTATGACAATTTATTTTGCTAAAACGCTGCGGAATTCCAGCCAGAAAATCCTGAAGGAAATTCCACAGTGTTTATGTTATGGGTGAACATACCCTAAAATAGATTTTACCCAATTTATTAGACTGTGCCATTGGCACGGCTTAATAGGCATATAGACATGGCCTCTGTTAGGCCCCCGACTGCCGTGACTACCATTTGCATACTGTGATCGCCTCCCGGGGTACCAATAGGTAGGTGGAGGGAGCCCCCTTCCTCTGTTAAACTGTATAGCTGCTGCAATCGCTATTGACCGCGTCATCTGAGAGTTATCGCCGATCCCCACCGTTTACGGCTTTCCTAAACAAACTGGATCTCTTTAAGACTATATTGGTATATTCAGACAGGGCAAATATGCTGCGTAAAATCACATATCGTATCCGCCCTGGGCGCCGCAGGGAATTCCAGGCGAAAAACCGCACCAAATTGTGGCGCAGTTTTTCAGCCGCAATGTCCGCTGCGGAAAACTTCACATAAAAAAAGTTTGAAACTTGTGTAGCCATGGTGACGTATCCCTCTGCAGGCCGGCCTCCTGGGATGACGTTTCATCCCATGTGGCCCCTGCAGCATGTGATTGGCTGCAGCTGTCACATACGGGTTTTTTTTTCTTTCCGAGTTGCATTTTTTTGCAGCAGAATCGCTGCTTTTCCGCCAAAAAAAACCCACATTGTCTGCTATTTGTTGCGGGTTTTATCTCCCATGGAATTCAATGGGGAAAGTCCGCAACAAATAACAGCGTTTACGCAAATACAATTGACATGCTACAGGATTAGAAAACCGTACTGCGTCAATTTCCATTTCTGAGTGCTTTTTCCGCAGCTTGTGGATTGAGATTTGTTCAACTCTCATCCACTTTGCTGCTAGTGTATTATGCTGCAAATTTTCCGCAACTAAATCCATTGCGGAAAATCTGCTGTATTTACGCTATGTGTGAACTTACCCAACAGAATACCTGGTCCCGTCCCCCCATGTATGTGTGTACATATACAGTATGTCCTTGTTGTTTTCTTCACCTCTGTATGGGATACTTGAGTGATTGCATAAAATTATTTAGATATTAAAAGGATCCCTTATTAATTAGTTAAATGAAACCTTATAGTTCTTTGTTCTTAAGGGAAAGTATGCAGTTGTATTATCATACACGACAAGATTTGTTTAATTTCACTTTATTGTAAAAAAAACAAAACAAAAAAACTGTTCAAAAAAATTTATAGTAATAAAGCTGCGGCTGCCAGATGCTCTGGATACAGGTTTTTCCAGTTTTTTTGCCCAGTCTTTTCTATAGAATGTTTAAAAATTAAAAAACGGCACAAAAATTATTTATGGCAGCGAAGCCGGCAAGTCTCGCACAAAACCAGGAGTTCGTTCAGCTGGAGAGGAGGTGACATGACTGCCCATGGCACTTTCTGCAGCAGAGGAAAGTAGAAGATATAGGTTGCCACTGGTTATGAAGCCTCTGTGGCTGACACTATTTATGGGGCACTCTCTAGCTGGAAATGTTTGCTTTCTGACTGGCACTGTTTATGGGGCAAATTGACTGTTATGTGAAGTGTATGGGTGTCACCAGTATACAGGGTAGAGCCCTGAAAATAATTCTTAAGTTTCCAACTATAAAGTGAATTTACTAATACTGGCCGAGGAGGAATAAGCTCTCATGGTGCCCAAGGCAGTGGTTTCGGAATGCGACCTCTCCACCACCTCCCCTCTCGCTCCCTGATCCGTGTTTGGCTGTGCTGGGAATGCATGTTGTGTCTGTGCATGTAATGTTCATATATGTCTGTATAGTTATGCCCCCTTTGTGTCCATCATTCTTGCCCTCCACTTCTATTGCGCCATAGGTGGCTGCCTACTCTACCTACCAGGCCCTGAGTGCTGGTTACTGCAGAGCGCTATGTTAAGAGTGTAATTGCAGTGTAGCCGTATTCCTCAAGATGGCGCATGAGAAATACAGCACAGATACTACGCTACACAGGATGTATGCAGTGGAGTTAAAGAGGACCTGTCACTAGAGAGTTAGTAGTCTTACCTAATAGCCACTGTGTCTGTGAGTCCAGCAGTGTTTGTCCTGTACTTGTGCGTCCCCTCGATGCTGAGCTTTGGACCCCTCTTTATTTAGCAACCAATATGCAAATGGCCCGCTGGCTCACGTGATGATGCTGGCCTAGGAATGTCTGAAGGAAACCGCCTCACGTTGTTAGGTCAGCGTAAGGCTGGGTTCACACGACCTATTTTCAGACGTAAACGAGGCGTATTATGCCTCGTTTTACGTATGAAAATAGGGCTACAATACGTCGGCAAACATCTGCCCATTCATTTGAATGGGTTTGCCGACGTACTGTGCAGACAACCTGTCATTTACGCGTCGTCGTTTGACAGCTGTCAAACGACGACGCGTAAAAATACAGCCTCATCAAAAAAAGTGCAGGACACTTCTTTCAGACGTAATTTGAGCCGTTCTTCATTGAACTCAATGAAGCACAGCTCAAAATTTACGGCTGTCAGAGACGCCTCGCATAATGCGAGGAGGAGCTTTTACGTCTGAAACGAGGCATCTGTTTTCTCCTGAAAACAGTCTGTCTTTTCAGACGTAAAAGCCTTCTATCGTGTGCACATACCCTTAGGCTGGGTTCACACGACCATGTTACGTCCGTAAAGTACGGAACGTATTTCGGCCGGAAGACCCGGACCGAACACACTGCAGGGGGCCGGGCTCCTAGCATCATAGTTATGTACTATGCTAGGAGTCCCTGCCTCTGCGTGGAACTACTGTCCCGTACTGTAATCATGATTACAGTACGGGACAGTTGTCCTGCAGCGAGGCAGGGACTCCTAGCATCGTACATAACTATGATGCTAGGAGCCCGGCCCCCTGCAGTGTGTTCGGTCCGGTCTTCCGGCCGAAATACGTTCCGTACTTTACGGACGTAACATGGTCGTGTGAACCCAGCCTAAGGGTATGTTGACACGGCCTATTTACGGACGTAATTCGGGCGTTTTTTCCCCAAATTACGTCTGAAAATAGCGCCTCAATAGCGCTGACAAACATCTGCCCATTGAAAGCAATGGGCAGACGTTTGTCTGTTCACACGAGGCGTAATTTACGCGCCGCTGTCAAATGACGGCGAGTAAATAGACGCCCGCGTAGAAGTGACCTGTCACTTCTTTGGCCGTAATAGGAGCCGTTATTCATTGACTTCAATGAATAGCAGCGCCAATTACGTCCGTAATTGACGCGGCGTTCAAGCGCCTGCACATGCCGTTACGGCTGAAATTACGGGGATGTTTTCAGGCTGAAACATCCCCGTAATTTCAGCCGTTACGGACGCCCTCGTGTGAACATACCCTAAGAGGTTCAGTGGTAGCTCCGCCCATTGAGAATCGCTGGCGGGCCAAACCCACTTGGCTAGCCAGCGGGTCATTTTCATATTGGTTGCTAAATAAAGAGGTGTCCATAGCTCAGCAACGGGGGACCCCCAAGTACAGGACAAAGACCGCTGGACTCACAGACACAGCGGCTACTAGGTAAGACTACTAACTCACTTTGTAGGAACTCGTGACTGGTCCTCTTTAATTGCATATTTTCGGCATTTTTCTGTAAATCAGTCGTGCTGTGTGCCACTTTAAAGCCTTGCTTCCCGCAAATATGAAAATATAGCTGGTTGAAAATGGTGAAGGGGGTCTTGATAGAATCAATGCCAGTTTTTATGTAAATTATGACAGACAATTGGTATAATCGTGTTGATAAATCTACACCTATATGTTCTTACATAGCCGGTCAAATAAGATTGCATTTCTCTTTTTTTTAAAATACATAATGGAGGGACATTTTTTTATCAAATCTAGAGCAGTTGCTTATAGCGACAAATTAGAATGTGTTTTTTTTTTTAATTTCCAAATGAGCCTCTAATTAGTAAGAGCAGGAATCTAATTGGTTGCCATGAGCAACTTCTCCAGTGTTCCTATGCATCCGTTTCGATAAATGTCCCCCCATTGAGTGAAGACGAGCTCTGTGCGACACCAATGCAATCACTATACCCCATCATTCTCTATGACAGCGCGCTTCCTC
Source organism: Rhinoderma darwinii (assembly GCF_050947455.1). Classification (NCBI taxonomy): domain Eukaryota; kingdom Metazoa; phylum Chordata; class Amphibia; order Anura; family Rhinodermatidae; genus Rhinoderma; species Rhinoderma darwinii. Next base: position 292,703,132 of record NC_134691.1, on the reverse strand, counting down.
CTACAGAACTAACAAGTGCGCCACCTACAGGGCGCTACACGGTTTCGTCCTATCACGGCTTTTGCCAACCATATGAGCAGCGTGGTTGGCGGCATTTGTTGTCGCGAAGCAGTCTGTTGCTTTACAGCGTGATACGAGAACTCCTTCCGCGAAGCCTGTAAGCGGTTGAACATGGTGATCTGCAGATTTTTTCTGCAGGGTCGCTGCAAATTTGGAGACAGATGTTGGAATGAACATCCGAGAGACGGACGGGACCAGGGACATAACCGGTACCAAAGTCAAGCCACAGGTATCGTTTCTCTGTCCGGGAGGAGGGTAACAGTTTATACACTAACCACTAGGTAGCTAACAAGCGGCTGCAGACTCCCTCTACTGCCGCTGATCTCTGGGGTCTATGAGCCCTATTTGTCAGACAGAGCAGACTCCCAGCTTTGTGGGAGACATGTCTTCACATCTAGGGGTCTGTTTACTTGTTTTACTAGCTGGGCGTTGTGAATAGAAGTGTTTGTCAGCATCATATGTCAGCATCATACACTTCTATTCACAACGCCCAGCTAGTAAAACAAGTAAACACGCCCAGATGTAACAAACACAATACACGCCCAGTTGGAAATAAGAGGAAACACGCCCAGTTGTCCATTAGAAAGGCTCATTTGCATAAATATAAAATTGCTCATAACTTGGTCAAAAATGATCGTTTTTAAAAAAAACAACAACTTTGCTGTTCTCTACATTGCAGCGCCGATCACATGCAATAGGCGATAGGGATTTGATAATCTGGTGACAGAGCCTCTTTAAAGGGAATGTGTTGCCAGCAAAACATGTTTTTTTTTTTTTTGTTAAACAATTAGTGTATAGGTGATTAAACATTGTTCTAATTTTTTTTTTTTTCACGAGTCAGGAAATATTATAAATTGGATTCAATTGGATTCTAATTTATAATATTTCCCATTGCTGGTCACTAGATGGAGCCATTCCCAAAATTGCAGCATTGCATGTGGTAAAGCAACCACATTGCTTTATGCTGCAAAATTGGGTAAAAATCCCTCGCTCTAGTGAGCTCTCAGCATCCCCCCCTCCTTTATCCTGGCTAGTGCCGGGAGAAACGAGGGGTTTGAACGGTCTAAGCGCCTACACTGTGTGTCACCATTTTTTGAGCTAACACACAGTGTAGAAGGTTTACATACAGTAGTAAACACAAACATACATAGAAATCCCTTACCTGCTCCAGTCGCCGCCGCTCCCTCCGGTCCATCCGCTCCGTCTGCTGCCGCTGCTCCATGTGCACAAGTCCGGAAGCCGCGACCGGAAGTAGTAATCTTACTGTCCGGCCGCGACTTCCGGTCCACAGGAAAATGGCGCCGGACGGCGCGCATTTCAAATTGAACTGTGTGGGAGCGGCACATGTTAGTGGATGGAACGGGCCCCGTTCGCAGTCCCTATGGGGCTGTGGCTGCCGTATTCCATGACTGTATGTGTCGTTAATCGACACATACAGAAATGGAAAAAAAAATGGCAGCCCCCATAGGGAAGAAAAAGTGTAAAAATAAGAAAAAGTAAAACACAAACACACAAATTAATCCAAACGTTTTTAATAAAGCACTAACATCTTTAACATATAAAAAAAAAATTTGTGGTGACACTGTTCGTTTAAGGGCTCATTCAGACGAGAGTAAAGCTCGTCCGTCCGTGTGCTCTGTATGGAAAACATGCACAGCACACTGACCCATTGATTTCAATGGGGCTGTTGACACATGCAGTATTCACGCAGCGAGAGTCCGTTGCGTGAAACGCACTGCATGTCCTATATTAGTGCGTCTTCACGCACCTACGAACCCATTGAAGTCAATGGGTGAGTGAAAACCACGTACAGCACACGGACGCACTTTCGTGTGCTGTGCGTGTTTTGCGCATCAATTCCATTGAAAAAGAAAAAGTGCTTTGCGAGTGCATTAAAAACGTATGCCACTCGCAATGCACACGCACCAGGTTTACACGTATAAATGTGTCACGCTCGTGTGACTAGCCTCAGACTGTAGTACAGCGACCGTGGTAATTCTAAACTTTTATCTGAACGGCACGATATAGAGCATTGGATCTGCCATTATACTATGTTCTCTTTTAAAGAGGCTCTGTCACCAGATTTTCAAACCCCTATCTCGTATTGCAGCAGATCGGCGCTGCAATGTAGATAACGGTAACGTTTTTTTTTTCCAAAGACTAGCATTTTTGGCCAAGTTATGACCATTTTTATATTTATGCAAATGAGCCTTTCTTAAGTCCAACTGGGCGTGTATTGTGTTTGTAACATCTGGGTGTGTTTACTTGTTTTACTAGCTGGGCGTTGTGAATAGAAGTGTATGATGCTGACGAATCAGCATCATCCACTTCTCTTCGTTACCACCCAGCTTCTGGCAGTGCACAGACACACAGCGTGTCCTCGCGAGATCACGCTGTGACGTCACTCACTTCCTCCCACAGGAACTTCATCGCGTCGGATGTGCGAGGACACGCTGTGTCTCTGAACTGCCAGAAGCTGGGTAGTAACGAAGAGAAGTGGATGATGCTGATTCGTCAGCATCATCCACTTCTATTCACAACGCCCAGCTAGTAAAAGAAGTAAAACACACCCAGATGTAATGAACACAATACACGCCCAGTTGGACATAACTTTAAACACGCCCAGTTGTACATAAGAAAGGCTCATTTGCATAAATATAAAAATGGTCATAACTTGGCCAAAAATGCTAGTTTTTGAAAAAAACAAACGTTACCGTTATCTACATTGTAGCGCCGATCTGCTGCAATAGGAGATAGGGGTTTGAAAATCTGGTGACAGAGCCTCTTTGAATGGGGCGGCCTGTTATAATAAGGCTATAAATGATTCACACAGGGGCACAAGTCCCTGGAGCCAGCTAGACAGTTCACTCTGAAATTATAACTGGCATCTATATCTAAGGCCCCATGCACACTGCCGCTGTTTTACGTCCACGTGCTATCTGTTGTTTAAAGGGAATGTGTCACTAGAAATTATTATTTATTTTTTTTAAGTTAAACTGTTAGTATATAAATGATTACACATTGTTCTAATTTTTTTAACATTTTTACACAAGTCAGGAAATATTATAAATTAGATTCTAATTTATAACATTTCCATGTGCTGGGCACTAGAGGGAGCAATTCCCAAAATTGCAGCATTGGCATGTGGTAAAGCAACCTCATTGCTTTATGCTGCAAAATTGGAGAAGACACACTCGCTCTAGTGTGCTCAAACAATCCCCCCTCTATCCTGGCTAGTGCCAGGAGAAGGGAGAGGGTTGAATGTTCAAACCTCCTACACTGTGTGCCGCCATTTTTTTGAGCGAATGCACAGTGTAGGAGGATTAGATACAGTGGTAATCACACAGTATAACACGAACATACACAAACATAACTTCACCAAAAAGTTATCCCTACATGCTACAATAAGACCAAATCAAACGTATCTTAAAAAAATACAAAATGACTTTATTAAAGACCGACAACACAGTTGATCAAGACACTTTAAAAATTAACACCCATAAAAACAATGTACAGATAGTACAAAGTAATAGACAGTGTTGAATATAAGGCAGGGCAAACAATGGTGGTACTATGCATACTATATCATAGAATATAGTATGACCACAAAGAGTGTATGGTAACAATCATGGAAAAATCACTGAGACCTCAGAATACGCATACCAAGAACCCACCATGAGTTATTCCACTGTCAGAACACCCCAACCCGCGTTTCGCACCTGGCTTAGTCAGGGGGTTCATGGTGGGTTCTTGGTATGCGTATTCTGAGGTCTCAGTGATTTTTCCATGATTGTTACCATATACTCTTTGTGGTCATACTCCAGGCATTTGCTGTGGTGATTGGTTTAAGTACATTCATACTCCTGGTACATATTTTATATTCTATGATATAGTATGCATAGTACCACCATTGTTTGCCCTGCCTTATATTCAACACTGTCTATTTCTTTGTACTGTCTGTACATTGTTTTTATGGGTGTTAATTTTTAAAGTGTCTTGATCAACTGTGTTGTCTGTCTTTAATAAAGTCATTTTGTATTTTGCTAAGATACGTTTGATTTGGTCTTATTGTAGCATGTAGGGATAACTTTTTGGTGTTTCTATGCATGGGGTCCCAATATGTGCAACTATACTCATTGATATATGACCTTGAATATATAGGTATTCTTTTTTGGTTTAACAAACATAACTTACCTGCTCCTGCCGCCTCCGCTCCTAGTGCTTGCTTCTGAACATATGGACGGAAGCCGCGACCGGAAGTAGTCATCTTACTGTCCGGCCGCGGCCTCCGGTCCACATGAAAATGGCGCCGGACGTCGCTCTGCCGAAGACCTTCCTTTTGGACTGTGTGGGAGCGGCGCGTACGCTATAGTGAATGGAACGGCTCTCGTTCGCATTCTCTATGGGGATGTATGTGCGGTATTCCATTTCTGTATGTGTCGTTAATCGAAACATACAGAGATGAAAAAAAAATGGCAGCCTCCATAGAGAAGTAAAAGAAAGAAAAAAGTAAAACACAAATAAATAAAATTTATTTTAATAACATACTAAAAGCAAAAACATAAAAAAATTTTTTTGTGACACCTTCCCTTTAATGGATATTAGACAAACCCATTCATTTCTAATGGCCCCATGCACGCGACCATGGTTTTCACTGATCCGTCTGCTGGACCGTGGGACAGCACCGCAAAATTTGGAGCCTGTCCTATTCCTGTCTGTGTTTGCACCTCGGTCACGCCCTTTCAAGTCAAATCTATGGAAAATACAGAATGGATGCGGACCTAAAAAAAACTGACAACAGATCCGTTGTTTACAGGTTGCAAAATACCAACGGTCGTGCGCGTGTAGCCTTAGGGCTGTTTTCTGTGTAGGTTTTGCCAACCCCCAAAAATTAAGTTGGCATCTACATCCTGCAGTAATATGTCTATGCTGGGACTGATGAGCCTATTCACAGCACCGTGTCCCATATACAACATGTGCGTGTGGGTATTTGAGATCTAGAAGGTCTTTGTAGTATCACTGACTGTAAATGGGGTACCACAAGTAATAGTATAACCCTAGGGCCTGGGCTTCACAGAGACTTTTAATAGCACAACTGCTGTAGTCCAAAGAAATACATAAGGGCAGATTTACTCATGTTGTCTAACGGTCCTTTTACACAGCCCGACGTGGGCCGTGATGACGAGCGCCGATCAACGAGACAGCGCGTTTGCTGTAATAATCAGTTATGTATGGGGCGAGCGATCGTTACTTTGATCATTAGTCCCTATAAATTTCCATTATGTCGGGAGCACATGTCCCTGCTGCCAAGTAGCGACCATTTTATTAGCCGCGTAAATTAGCGGATCAGCCTGTGTACAAGCGTTTGCTTGTTAATCGGCTGATCATTGCCCTGTTTGCACTTACACCACCTCTTGGTTGGCTTCGTTTATAACTGTGCTTTTTGCGCTCACTGTTGGTGCATTTTAAGCCACACCCCTTTTGTGTTACATCACGCCCCTTTTCGTGACCCTTTTGAAACGTGTCTTGTGAGGCACAAACCTCCTTTCTTTTTGGCGCATTTGCATCATAATTAGGTCCAAAACTTGATGCGACTATTATTATCGATTTGTATTCTATTAGATCAGCATAAGTTGTTTGAAAAGTTAGTGACCATTTAAGATGGGAATACGCTACATGTTTTACTGATTTCTGACATGGAGACCTAACTATACGATTATCAATTTTCCTCTAAGCTGCATCATCAAGCTGGAATTCATCCGGTCAGCGATATGTACAGCCTTCCAGTTTTTCTAAGAGTACAACGTGGACCAATCGGGATAATGACCGTTCTTTCGGGTCTGGATCTACTGATAATAGAAACCGAGACTCAAAATCAAATGCACCTTCGGGATTCTTCTCCGCACAAAACCGATTCACTGCACTGGCGAACCAGGATCATGCCAGAGAGAGCGGCCAAGACAAGGAAGGAGGCCTCCTGTAAGTATTTCAAGTTTTTCATGACGGAATTGACAAAATACTATATGAGCCGGGGGCCAACACCTAACACAACTCTTGGAGATGAAAGATACCACAGTTCCCCCATAACCGGAGGAACCCGAGGAGCTCTTCTTTTCTTGGTAGAGCAGGGACCTCGGCATACGGAATCGCTCATTATCCTGGGTATGAGTTTGCCTCACCCTGGGGGCAACTTGTCAGGCACATGAGGGCCATCAGGCATCACAGCACTAGATAAATGTATATTAATTTCTATGCGTCTTATTATTTACTATGACAAACTATTTGACCCTTCTTGTCAATTTACGTGCAGAGATGATATCCAACAGGACATGGAGACCTGGGAGTCTTCTGGGCAATGGATGCACTCTGTTTATTGTGTCTTGAAAGAGCAGCGCCATTTATCAGGTAATTATACTTCTATTGTAAAGTATTATTTCTTACTTATATAGCGCCAACATATTCCGCAGCGCTGTACAAAGGTCCATGCTTACTTTCCCTATTGGGGCTCAATCTAAGTTCCCTACCAGTACAGTTGAATTGTTAGTAGCATGTCATTGTTTTGTTGACCCCATTGGGGTGTCTGTGTGTATGGAGATTCCCCGATTTGTTTTACTGGCCAAATAACGTTATTTTTTCTCACAGGTTTCACTGACATCTCCCCTGAAGAATTGCGCTTGGAATGTTACACATCTCACAAGGACGGCCATTTACAAAACTATGTAATTTGCTCTCCGTGTTTTTATTGCGTTGATTTAAAGCATAGTAGATAGTAGTCATTTCAAAGACGAAGACGTACATATATAGGAACTTTTTCTTGAATTGTGTTAAGTTATATAATGTCGTGATACCAGATCAATACAATCTCGCACCATCCAGTAAAAATGTATACATTAAACGTATACCGTATTTTTGGACTATAAGACGCACCTGACTATAAGACGCACCCAGGTTTCAGACAGCAGAAAATAGGAAAAAAGTATTTAATATTTTACTACTTTTAGTAAAACAATTTGTTAAAAAATAAATTGTTCGGTTTCACCGCATTCTGAGAGCCATAGCTTTTATATTTTTTCATCAATTGAGCGGTGTGGGGGCTTATTTTTTGCGGGACCAGCTGTAGTTTCTTTTGGCACCATTTTTTCATTACTTCTCATTTAATTTTTTTTAGGGCTAAGGTGACCCAAAAACAACAATTGTGTTTTAATAATCATTTTTTTTACTCCATTCACAATGCGAGTTAAATAATGGTATATTGTAACAGTTCAGAATTTGACGGACGCAGCAATACCAATTTTTTAAATTTTTTTGACATTGTTCTTGGGGAAAGATGGGTAAAGGTGGGGGGTTTTGAACTTTTAATATTAATTTTTATTTTTACACTCCTGAAAATGTATCTAATTTTTTTTACACATTTTAATAGTTCCCCTAGGGGACTTGAACCAGCTGGTACAATACACTGCAACACAAATGCAGTGTATTGTAATTTTTACAGGCATCTGCTAAGCCCTTCCAGAGGCATGGCTTAGCAGAGGCAGACCTGGGGGCCTTCATTAGGCCCCTGGGCTACCATGACAACCATTGGCGCCCCCCAATCGCATTGCGGGGGCATTGACCTGCCGGAGGGGGCCGCCCCTCCTAACGGCTTAAATGCCCCGGTCGCTATTGACAGCAGCATTTAACTAGTTAAACAGCCAGGAACAGCGTGATCGCTGTTTCTGCCCGTTAGAGCAGCGCATGAGCCCACTACAAACACCCCCCGCTCCATGACGTGCTGGTATGGCAGTCGGGAAGGGGTTAAGGAAGCGATCAGGGGGATCTGGCGCAGATTTATTCTTGCTAAAAATTGCATCTTATAGTCCGAAAAATATGGTAAATTTTTTTAATATAGGAGTCTGAAAGACAGGACATGGCATCTCTCAGCCACCCAGTAAAAAAAATATATGCTTTTTTAACATGAGTCTATGGCCGACAGATGCCTCTGATGGTCCTTCACCCATAGACTAAAAACATGTCTACGTTTAACGTGTACTTTTTTTTTTCTACACTGGAAGTCTGATGTATAAGTTTTTTTTTTTTAACATGGGAGTCTATGGGCGAAATGCATTTCAAGTAAGGGAGAACACATCGGTGTATGGTGCAAATTATAATGTGAGGTAAAAGGATGGCTACGAGAATTGCAACGTTGAAAATGTTCAAATAAATCAAAAGGTGGTTCACCTAATGTAAATATCCTCCCTTGAAAACCGTTAATAGATTTTTTTTTAAAAAAGTTACAAATTCTGTGCTCGTTAAAATATATCTTTATAGCAGTTGGAGATTTATTTTACTGATCCAAAGCCACAAATTCCTTGCAGATATATAGATCTAAAAGATAACATTCGGGCTGCCTACAGCCACCACTAGGGGGAGCATTGGAGCTTACTGCATACTGTCTTATTATTGAGTTCATTGTATAACCGTATGCATTAAGCTCCCTCTAGTGGTGGCTACAGACAGTCAGAATATTATCTTTGTCTATGCAGGTGATTTGGTGCTCTGTATAAGAAAAACAAAACTGCAACCGCTATGAAGATATATTCTAACATGAATCAACACAGAACCCAAAAATGACATGAAGACAAAAGGTGGAGACTTTACAGGAAAGCTCCATCTTATTAGCAATTCCCTTATATCTGCAAACCTTCACAGTTATTAATAAAATGCACCAAATTGTATATCTTAGATTTAGTCAGAAACATTCCTTATTACTAATTATTGGCTTTTTTTCCCTCTTGTCAGGTGAATTCAGTACAACAGCTAGTCAACCAGTGGAAACAACGAGTACATGAAATTAAGAACTGGAATCCATCTTCTAACTCTGCACTGGTAAAATATCATCACATTCTTTTAACCGCTTGCCGACGCTTGACTATTCTTCCTGAGACATGATCTGGTCGGATACCATGCATGGGCAGACAGACCAGTGTCCAATAAAGGACCCCAGGGCTTTCTGACCATATTTCCTGTTAGGGAATACTGAGGTATACAGCAACAGTACACAGGCTAATGTACTGGCATATAGGTGGAGAATGCAGACATGGAAAATTGTGTTTTCACTGGAGGGCTTTAAAAAATTAAAAATCCCCCTATGGAATAAAAAAAGTGATGTAGAAAAAAAACGACCTCCTTGTTTTTAGCAATAAATCCATTTTATTAAATTTAAGGCCAGAGATATTGCAAAAAACAAAGCCTCATATGACTAAGTCAAACAAAAAAACAAAGGAAGTTTCTAACCAAGAGGCAAAAAAATGTGTTCTTGTCCTTAAGGCCAAAAATGGCGCGGTCCTGGAGTGGTTAATGTAGCATTCCTGGAGGGGTATATTGTATTGGATTACATAGATTAGTGTCATAAAGAGTAAATTTCAGTCCATCCATAGTTCTACTAATACTGTGTGGCAGAAGACTCACACATGACTAAATATTCATGCATTCTATATTGTTTATTCTTGAAATATTATAAAGCCTTGTCCTTGTATTTTTCAGCTAAATCAACTCACCAAGCCACCTATTGCCGCAGCACCGTCATCGTTCGGAGGCCTACAGCAGTCTGGATCGGTTGGGGGTCCACAGCAGTCTGGCTTTGGGACATCTAGTAAGTATTCATAGTGGACATGCGAACAATACCGCTGGATAACTATTCTTTCTTTGGTGTACATAGCAATTTTCCCTTGCTCCATTAAAGTCATGAAGCAGAGCTGAGTTTGTCATTTGACACACCTATCTATGATATTTCAGTACTAACGTGGTTTTATGTATATTTCAGGTAAACCAACTGCAGTTATCATAAGGCACAAGAAAAATGCACCGTAGTTAGAAGACCAATTCAGTTTTGCTACATATGTATAGTTTATCCACCTTTTGTCTCCTGCTCCGCACACTTAATATACAATTTGATATGTGCATGCAGAAGGACAGAGCAGTAAAGTTCCTGGAGAGAATTTACTGTAGTGATGTCACTGGTGCTTAAAGGAAACTTGTCAGTAGGTTTAGAGCCACTAAACCACCAGCATGACGTTATTCAGCTGGGGGTTAGTGTTCTATACATGCCCAGGCCAGAAAACGGCCATTTCTGAAATAGATAGTAAAGTAACTTGCAATTAACCAAGATGAGCCCTGGGGTGGCATCGGACGCATTCGCATTGCGCACATAAAGCCGAGGGCAGTACTCCGCGTTTCACCGTGCTTATGCAGTGTATTGTCCTCTGCTTCATGTGCACATGCGAATGCGCCTGATGCCGCTTCCTGGGCTCATCTCGGTTAATTGTAAGTTACTTTACTATTACCGAAATGTCAGTTTTGGCGTAGGCAGGTATAGAACAATAAACCTCAACTGTATAACAGCATTTTGGTTATACCAGGGGAAGAAGTGATACCTGAAGGGAGGGGGAAGAGGTGATACCTGAAGGGAGGGGGAAGAGGTGATACCTGAAGGGAGGGGGAAGAGGTGATACCTGAAGGGAGGGGGAAGAGGTGATACCTGAAGGGAGGGGGAAGAGGTGATACCTGAAGGGAGGGGGAAGAGGTGATACCTGAAGGGAGGGGGAAGAGGTGATACCTGAAGGGAGGGGGAAGAGGTGATACCTGAAGGGAGGGGGAAGAGGTGATACCTGAAGGGAGGGGGAAGAGGTGATACCTGAAGGGAGGGGGAGAGGTGATACCTAGGTAGAAAACAATACGGGGGAGAGGTAGGAGAGATGATAACTGAGGGTGAGGGGAGAAATAATACCTGGGAGGGGAAAGGCGATAACTCTGAAAGAGGGGGCCATATGATACTTGGAGGGGGTGATGTCTAGGGAGGACATTATACCTGTGAGGAGGAGAGGTAGGGGAGATGATACCTAGAAGGGGGAGAGGTGATACCTTGGGGGGGATATGATACTTGGAGGGGGTTAATATCTTAAGGGGTTAATATCTGCCTGGGATTAGGTTATAGATTTTTTTTTCTCCTATATGACAGAATGGGGCGCCAAAATATTCCTGCAGGAGGTGCCATTTAACCTAAAGCGGGCCTTAATGGTACTAGCCAAGCGCCACTGACTTGTCGTTCTACCGATCGATGAGACTTGCAGAAGTTGGAATCCAGTCCCCATCAGACATTGATAGGGCATTGATGGCATATAGCTAGGAAGTGAGAATACCCCTTTTAGGTGGTGCCAAAGCAGTTTTATATCTGAGGTATAAAAATGTATGACCAGCATATAAGGGGTTTAGGTGCATTAAAGGGGCTATGTACCTGTAATGTTTGGCCCCCATTCTGAGCCCTTTTCAATATTATCTTCTGACATGTCATAGACATTTTGGAGGGATAAAACCCTTGTAAGAAACCTTTATTTGCAACACCCACATTGCTGATTACTGTTCACTATTTTATAGATTTATACAATTTTTCTTTTTTTTCCAGACACAACAGCCAACCAAACCGTTACAGCAGCCACCTTCAGTTTTAAAGCAAACTCCGATACTGCAAGTGCTGGGGCCAGCTCTCTTACCAGCGCTCCAGCATTCAGTAGTAAGCCTTCGTTTGGATTTGGCAACGCAGGCACTGTATCCGCATCTTCATTTTCTTTTGCAACAACTACTCCTTCTAGTGGAGCAGCCTCAACTTTCTCAGGATTTGGTGCGGCTTCAAATGCCCCTGGCACGGCTGCCCCTGGTTTAGGTTCATCAGTGCCCTCTGGTTTTGGAGGAACTACAGTGTCTAGTGGCTTTGGAAACAGTGGAAGTGCAGTACCAACCTTTGGTGGGACCACTAGTACCTCTGGTTTTGGAGGACTTTCAGGTTCTACAGGGACATCCGGCTTTGGGGCACTGACTACAGCAGCAGGCAGTCTTTCTACAACAGGGGCTATGAACCCAGCTGCTAGTGCATCATTATTTGGACAAGGTGGTACGTCTGCAGCTGAGGCCATGTTGGCCAGTGCGTTATTTACACCTCGTAATGAGCTCTCACAAGAAGACTTCCTGCAGTTTGAATCAAAGATGTTTACACTAGGAAAAGTTCCTTTAGTGCCTCCACCATTAGACCTCTTAACTATAAAATAAATCAGTAATCCTACTATTGACTACTTGTCTTCTCTCTCACAATTTGTATATAACTATAGATAGACATACAAGCAATCTCCTGTCATTTCTCTGATTTTTATGAATTAAAGATTTTTTTTTTAACGTCTACCCTTTTAAAAAAAAAAATATATATATAATAAATTGGTATTTACAGTAATACAGATATTAAGGCTCTGTTCAAGAATGTGTCGCAGAAAACGCTGCATGAAGCACTACTCTTCCCATCAAAGCAACAGACGCCACAATGGAACCCTACGGACCCCATTGTAAGTCAGTGGGGTCCCTCAGGCCCTGGTAGTATCCGCCATATGGCAGATATGGCACTGCATCCTGGTTTCCATTATAAATGGAAACCAGAATGTAGAAGTGAACAGAGCCTCATAAATATGCAATTGCTGTACAGAGAAAGATAGACCAGGAGCTGTTTATTGTGTGAACATGACCTGATTAAAGTACTCAAAGGGAAAAAAAACCTTCTGTTTTGAATCTCATTCCTGAACATTAGAGCGTAAGATTTTCTTGGATGATTAAACAACAACAATCATAGTGTTCAAGGGGTTGTCACAGAATTAATGAAAAAAGAAAATCAGACCTAATATAATGCATGACAATCTCTATATGACAAAGCTAGGGGGCGTGTCCTTTCTGCTGCAGCTCCTCCCCCTTCCCTGTCATAGCTTATATCAGCAGATCTTCTGTTTCGCTGCCTCTAGGAGAAGCTTTACTAATACCCTCATTAAATGTTTCTTTAGATGAAGGGCTCAGCCCTATAGAACTGAAAAGACAAGATGTGTTTCTTAATAAAAGTTTCTTCTTTAGTATGTTCACACGAGGTCATAACATCCGTAATTGACGGACGTATTTCGGCCGCAAGTACCGGACCGAACACAGTGCAGGGAGCCGGGCTCCTAGCATCATAGTTATGTACGATGCTAGGAGTCCGTGCCTCGCTGCCGGACAACTGTCTCGTACTGTAATCATGTTTTCAGTACGAGACAGTTGTCCGGCAGCCCGGCTCCCTGCACTGTGTTCGGTCCGGTACTTGCGGCCGAAATACGTCCGTCAATTACGGACGTAATGACCTCGTGTGAACATACCCTTACTGACAAGCAGAGAAGCTGTTTTCTATTGGCTGGTGGCAGTTGGAGAGTGGAACTGAGCATGTACGTCATCCCTCATTCAGCTCAGTAGGAGGACATGCACAAACACCAGGGGGCGCCATTATAATGAAGTAAAGCCAATATCTCAACTGGAGCATTTTTGTAACTTAGAGTGAATTATATTGCTACAACATTTTAAATTAGGTTAAAGAGGCTCTGTCACCAGATTTTGCAACCCCTATCTGCTATTGCAGCAGATAGGCGCTGCAATGTAGATTACAGTAACGTTTTTATTTTTAAAAAACGAGCATTTTTGGCCAAGTTATGACCATTTTTGTATTTATGCAAATGAGGCTTGCAAAAGTCCAAGTGGGCGTGTTTAAAGTAAAAGTCCAACTGGGCGTGTATTATGTGCGTACATCGGGGCGTTTTTACTACTTTTACTAGCTGAGCGTTCTGACGAGAAGTATCATCCACTTCTCTTCAGAACGCCCAGCTTCTGGCAGTGCAGACACACAGCGTGTTCTCGAGAGATCACGCTGTGACGTCACTCACTTCCTGCCCCAGGTCCTGCATCGTGTCGTCCACATCGGCACCAGAGGCTACAGTTGATTCTGCAGCAGCATCAGCGTTTGCAGGTAAGTAGCTACATCGACTTACCTGCAAACGCCGATGCTGCTGCAGAATCATCTGTAGCCTCTGGTGCCGGTGTCCTCGCTCGTCTGACACGATGCAGGACCTGTGAGTGACGACACAGCGTGATCTCTTGAGAACACGCTGTGTCTGCACTGCCAGAAGCTGGGCGTTCTGAAGAGAAGTGGATGATACTTCTCGTCAGAACGCCCAGCTAGTAAAAGTAGTAAACACGCCCAGATGTAACACACATAATACACGCCCAGTTGGACTTTTACAAGCCTCATTTGCATAAATACAAAAATGGTCATAACTTGGCCAAAAATGCTCGTTTTTTAAAAATAAAAACGTTACTGTAATCTACATTACAGCGCCTATCTGCTGCAATAGCAGATAGGGGTTGCAAAATCTGGTGACAGAGCCACTTTAAACCCTTTAACCACTTTTCATTCTCAAGGGTATGATCACACGCTGAGTCAAAAACATCTGAAAATACGGAGCTGTTTTCAAGGGTAAACAGCTCCTGATTTTCAGACGTTTTTTTAAGCCACTCGCGATTTTCACAGGGTTTTTTACGGCCAAAAACGGCCCAAGAAGTGACCTGCACTTCTTTTTCAAAACGGCCGCGTAAAAAAATGGCCCGTCGGAACAGAATGACGTTTTTCCCATTGTAATCAATGGGCAGATGTTTGGAGGCGTTCTGGTTCAGATTTTTCGGGGGTTTACGGGCCGAAAATAGGGCGTGTGAACATACCCTTATTGCCATTGTCATAATGAGTATCATATTGACGGTTAGAGTATTAAAGGGGTTGTCCACTACCGGACAACTGATGACCTATCCACCGGATCGGTCATCAGTATATGATTTGTGGGGGAGATTCGACATCCGGACCCCGTACCAATCAGCTGCTCCGGTGGCCTCCAGGCGTCCATGGCCGTAGCAGATGGCTCCGGTCACGGAATAGCGGCCGAGCTGCAGTACTGCGACTCTGCAACTTCTCAAGTGAATAGGAGCAGAGCTACAGTTCTTCAGCACGGCCGCTATGTAATGTACGGAGCCAACTGCTTCCGACTCGTACATTGCACACTGTGCAATGACATCCAGTTCCCGCAGGCCACCGGAGCAGCTGATCGGGGCCTGGGTGTCGGACCTGCACAGATCATATACTGATAACCTATCCAGTGGATAGGTCATCAGTTGTCTGGTAGTGAACAACCCCTTCCCGTCGCAGCCATTTTTCAGGTTCGTTTTTTCCTCCCCCACCTTCCAAAAGCCGTAACTTTTTTTTTATTTTTCCATCAATATTGCCGTATGAGGGCTTGTTTTTTGCGGGACAAGTTGTAGATTTTCACAGCGCCATTTATTTTAGCATATAATGTAGTGGAAAACTGGAAAAAAAAATATTTGTGGGGTGGAATACCATGTTAACTTTATTCTGCAGGACAATACGATTAGGGTTATGCCAAATTTGTATCGCTTTTTTTTTTATGTTTTACTACTTTTACAAGGAAAAAACTGACTGTTAAAAATAAAATTTGAGTTTTGTCACCACATTCTGAGAGCCATAACTTTTTTCATTTTTTTGTCGATTTAGCGGTATGAGGGCTTATTTTTTGCGGGGTGAGCTGTAGTTTTTATTGGTACCATTTTGGGGTACATGAGACTTTTTTTATCTCATTTTTTGTGGGAGCTGAAGTGACCACAAAACAGCAAATCTGACTATTGATGTATTGTAATAGTTCAGACTTTTGCGGACGTGTCGATACCAGTTATGTTTAATTGTAATTTTTTTACATTGTGCTTGAGGGAAAAGGGGGAGGTTTTTGAACTTTTGCTTTTTTATTTTTTTCGTTTTATGTCCCTAGGGGACTTGTACCAGGGATCGCTTGCACAATATATTGCAATACTAATGTATTGCAGTATATCGACAGTCTCCTATGAAGCCCTGCCTGAGGCAGGGCTTCAGAGGAGTACAAAGATGGCGGACCAGGGGGCGTTCATCAAGCCCCAGGCTGCCATGCCAACCGACACCCGCCGATCTCACTGCAGGGGGGCCATTGGAATATTACAGGGGGTTGCCCACCTGTTTTTAGTCCTTTAAGTGCCGCGGTCGCTATTGACCGCGGAATTTAACGGGTTAAACTAGCGAGATCCCGCTCGTTACCCACTTGTTACACACTCGTTCTATGGAGTGGGCTCCGCTCTATAGAGCTGAGGGCGTTAATGATAATTGTTATGTATAGGGCTAGCTTAACCCCTTCAATACCAGGAACGTGTAATATGTCATGATATAAAAAGCGTGCTACGACTAGAATATAATGACTAGAGCTTAGATCTTAGTATCTTATTAAAACCAGAATCTTAGCTTTCAAATTATACTAGGATCAAAACTTTAGAGTGCACTCGTTTGAAGTCAGGGAGCATCATACAAAGTTTTACTTCCTTTTTCTGTTTCCCTTGAAGCGCGTAATCAGACAATTTTTGAATTTGTAGTCTATTCAGTTTTGATGACTTTGGCATAGTTGCCAACATTAGATTTTTTTTTCCAGTGAGACTTAGGGTGTGGTGTATTTGGTGGGTGTGACTTATGAGGTGTGGCGTTCCAGAATTTCTGCATAAAAATAAACAAACAAAAATTTCGGCACTAGTTTGGCTGACAACTATTTTGGTAGCCAGTATTGCTCTCTGGTTTTCCGGTTGTTTACAGGCAGGTGATGTCTCATTTTATATCTAGGGCTAGATGATATGTGCTGACCACCACTACTGGTAGTGTAAAAACCAGTGTAAATAGTGCCACACTCAGTGTCCCTTGTAAATGGTGCTCCACACTGCCCCCAGTAGATAGGGCCACACACTGCTCCATGTAGATAATGCCATATGGACCCTCTGTAGATATTGCCACACACTGCTCCCTGTAGATTTTGCCACATACTGCTCCTTGTAGTATTGCCAAACACTGCTTCCTGTATATAGTGACACAGTGCCCTCTGTAGATAGTGGCACACATCTCTTTTTTAGATTGTGCCACAGTGCCCTCTGTAGATAGTGCCGCACAGCACCCCTGTAGATAGTGCCACACAGCCCCCTCGTACATAGTGCCACACAGCCCCCTCGTACATAGTGCCACACAGCCCCCTGTAGATAGTGCCACACAGCCCCCTGTAGATAGTGCCACACAGCCCCCTGTAGATAGTGCCACACAGCCCCGCTGTAGATAGAGCCACACAGCCCCCTGTAGATAGTGCCACACAGCCCCGCTGTAGATAGAGCCACACAGCTCTCCTTTAGATAGAGCCACACTGTCCTCCCTGTAGAGAGTGCCACACAGGCCCCTGTAGATAGAGCCACACAGCCCCCCTGTAGATAGAGCCACACAGCCCCCCTGTAGATAGAGCCACACAGCCCCCCTGTAGATAGAGCCACACAGCCCCCCTGTAGATAGAGCCACACAGTCCCCCCTGTAGATAGAGCCACGGAGCCCCCCTGTAGATAGAGCCACGCAGCCCTCCCTGTAGATGATGCAACATAGTCCCCCTGTACTTGATGCCACACAGCCTCTCTGTAGATTATGCCACACAGCCCCCCTGTACTTGATGCCACACAGCCCCCGGTAGATGATGCCACACCAACCCCCTGTAGATGCCACGCTTTGGGCGGGAATTCTTCTGCTGGAGGAGCCCCTGACATCACTGTCCATAGACAGTGACGTCAGTGGCTCCTCCTGGACCGGAATGTGATGTCAGGGGCAACTCCAGAGCAGGAGTCCTGGACAGAGCACTACTAACACTCTGCCTGGGACTCCAGCTCTGCTCCTGACATCACTGTCCATATATGGACAGTGATGTCAGGGAGTAACACAGCCGGAGTCCCGGAGCAGAGCGCTACTAGCACTCTGCCTAGGACTTCTGCTCTGCTCCTGACATCACTGTCCATATATGGACAGTGATCTCAGGGGCTTCCCCATATGCAAGAATCTCGGAGTAGAGCGCTAGTATAGTGCCTACTCTGGTACTCCTTCTCTGGGGAAGCCCCTGACAGCACTGTCCATATATGGACAGTGAAGTCAGGGGCTCCGTCTATGAGCGGAATCCGAGGCAGAGCATCGGCAATGCTTTGCCCGGGGATTCCGTTGCAGGAGGTGCCCTGTCCTGAAGTAACTGCCCTTATATGGACAGTGAAGTCAGGGGCTCCGTCTATGAGCGGAATCCGAGACAGAGCATCGACAATGCTTTGGCCGGGGATTTCGCTGCAGGAGGTGCCCTGCCCTGCCCTGACTTCACTGCTCTTATATGGACAGTGAAGTCAGGGGCTCCGTGTATGACCGGAATCCCCGGCCAGGGAATCGGCAATGCTTTGGCCAAGGATTCCGACACTCCAGGAGGAGTGAATGGCAGAGCAGGAAGCAGATAGTTTCCTGCTCTGCCATAGTATTGAATTGTTTCCTGAGGACGCATATACAATTTAATGTAGCAGCTGCCGGGACAAGTCCCGGGACAGCAATTTGCCGGGACTGTCTCTGTAAATTCGGGACAGTCCCAGCAAATTTGGGACTGTTGGCAAGTATGTTTTAGAAAGATACACTATATGGACAAAAGTATGGGGACACTTACAGATACAAGAACTGTTAGGACATCCCATTGTAAATCCATAGCCATTAATATAGAGTTGTTTTCCCCCTTTGCAGATAAAACAGCTTCCACTCTTCTGGGAAGGCTTTTTACAAGATTTTGGAGGGTGTCTGTGGGAATTTTTACCCATTCATCCAGAAGATCATTTGTGTAGTTAGACACTGATGTTGGAGGAAAGGGCCTTGCTCATAATCTCTGTTCTAGTTTATCCAAAGGTGCTGGAAAGGGTTGAGGTCAGGGTTCTGTGTGGGCCAGTAATTTTCTTCCACACCAAACTCACCAACCATGTCTTTATGGAACTTGCTTTGTGCACTGGGGCACAGTCATGCTGAAGCACAAAAAGTTCTTCCCTAAACTGTTCCCACAAAGTTGGAAGCATACAATTGTCCAAAATGTCTTGGTATGCTGAAACATTAAGATTTCACTGGAACTAAGTGTCCTAAGTAAAATCCGTAAAAACAAACCCATAGCATTATCTCTACTCAACCAAAATTTACAGTTGGCACAATACAGTCAGGCAGGTAATGTTCTCCTGGCATTCGCCAAACCGAGACCCGTCCAGTTAGAGAAGCGTGGTTCATCACTCCACAGAACACGTTTCCACTGCTCCAGAGTCCAGTGGTGGCGTGCTTTATACCACTCCATCTGACGCTTGGCATTGTGCTTGGTGATGTAAGGCTTGTATGCAGAGATAGGCCATCAATTTTTAGGGACTGGACAACCTCTTAAAGCCTACGATATAGCAGACTTAGAGGGCCCATGAGACAGGATCGCAGATTGTGTGATGCTGTCTGCTGGGCCCTGTAGCTAAGCCAATCACATGGTAGGCTTAGATACAGGGCCCATATGTGATCCTGTCTGATGGGCCCTGTATATAAGCCTACAACACGGTAGGCTTATATACAGGGCCCCAGCAGGCAGTAATCTTATACTGTATAAGATTACTGTCTCCTGGACGCTATATCTATGTCTAAGTCTAACTTGTGTTAGGCTTAGATACAGGGTCCAACAGACAGTGTCACACATGGGCCCTGTATCTAAGCCTACAACATGTGTTACTAATAGTTTTTTTTGTATTTGAGTCTTTTTACAGGTTCGGTCAGTGGACTACGTCGGTTTCGAGGACTACTTCGATGATGGCTTTTTTTATTATCAATAAAATAGTTAATGAGGGATGTGTGTTTTTTTTTTATTTCAATAATTTTTTTTATATGTCTTTGTGTTTTTCTTAAACTTTATTACTACCGCCTTAATAATGGCCACCGGCTGATTGACAGCGTCCATTACTAAGGCGAGGCTTAGTGTTAGCCAGTGCAGAGGCTTACACTAACCCTCATTATTACCCTGGTACCCACAGCTAGCAGGGGTACCGGGAAGAACCGGGTACGATCCATTACTTGACCATCTGTAGTGATGGTCGGATTCAGGGGTGGCCGCGGGCTGGTATTATCAGGCTGGGAAAGGGTAATGTTAGCCTGCTGCTGCTTTATTGTATCTGGCTGGTTATGAAAAACCCATGTCATTTAAAAAAAATAATAATAATTGAAAAGAATGATGTGGGGTCCCCCTCAATTTTCATAACCAGCCAGATACAACACAGCAGCAGCAGCCTAGAATGACCAGGATGGGAAGAGCCACTGTTTTTGGCATTCCCCAGCCTAATACTACCAGCCTGTGGCCGCCCCAGTGCCTGGCCGTCACTACAGCTGGTCGGGTACTGGTTCGTACCCGGCTCTTCCGAGTACTCCTGGTGGCAGTGGGTACCGAGTTAATAATTGGGGTTAGTGTTAGCCTCTGCACCTGAATAACATTAAGCCCTGCCTTAGTAATGGACACTGTCAATCAGCCAACAGCGCTTACTAAGGTGGTAATAATAAAGTTAAAAAAAAAATACAAGGACTTAGAAAAAATATATCCTTGAAATAAAAAAACCCACACAACCCTCATTACCCATTTTATTGAGAATAAAAAAAACGCTGTCATTGAAGTAGTCCTCGAATCCGACGTAGTCCAACGACCTGTAAAATAACACAAAAATAATTAGTAACACATAAAGAAGCAAATCAATTATTATTCTTACCTTTCCTGGGTCCAGCGCTAGAGCCACAATGTTAGCGAGCTGGGCCCTATATCTAATCCAATCATGTGTGATACTGTCTGCTGAGCCACTGTATCTAATCCTATTCATAGCTTATAGGGTCGTAGTGCTTAAGATATGCTGACACACACACACACACACACACGCACACGCACACACGCACACACGCACACACGCACACACGCGCGCGCTATTTCCCCTGACATTTTAAGACCTTAGTGACGCCCCTGGCTGCTATTGCTGCATTGTTGGGTCAGTTAGGAGACCCAGCCATGCAACTGAAAGCTGCGGGCTGTCGGCCATGAGAAGTTTGGGCCGGGTGGGCCCAATAAGAACTTATGCATCGGGGCCCATGAGCCTTTAGCTACGCCCCTGATCCTAAGCATGGAGATGCAGTTGGAATAGGGACCAGTGGCGGTCACATGGGATGAAACATCATCCCAGGAGGCAAGCCTGGATGACGTTAGGGGGCCGACCTCCTGGGATGACGTTTCATCCCTTGAGACCGCCGCTGCAGCCAATCACAGGCTTGCAGCGGTCTCCTGGGATGAAACATCATCCCAGGAGGCCGGCCTGCTAGCAGGCGGCTCAGCAGTTTTCCGCAGCGGACATTCCGGGTGAAAAACTGCACCACCATTTGGTGCAGTTTTTCGTCTGAAATTCCCTGAGGCCACCGGGGCGGATACCAGATACAGCGGCCCGATACCAAATAATCTGTGGCCTGGTGGTTGGGGATCACTGTGTTAGGGCACACTATGTGTTGCCCTAACAGCAGCCTGTTTCATGGTGACAGAGAGTAATGTATTAGTATAGAGTAGAATGCTAATACATTATAAGTAAAAAATAAAGTTGTAAGTTTGCTTCATGGGATTAAAAAAAAGGTTGAAAAATCATTATTTAGCATAAAATATATTTTATTGCCCATACATTTCATTAAAAAAAATGTACACATTTTTGGTATGTATACGACCGTAATAACATGAAGAGTTAATTTAACAGGTTATTTAGCGTGAAACGTGAAAGGGATAAAAAATAAACTAAAAAAAATTAAAAAAATTTTTTTTTTCTTTATTCACACCACAAAAATAAATTCTAGAACTTACAGTGTAAATTTTTTCTACCCCCAAACCATACAGAAAAAAATAAAAAAATTCTCCCGCATAAAACAAAGCCTCTTACAGCCACGTCAATGGAAAAATAAAAAAAGTTATGGCTGCTGAGAGGCAGAGAGGCAAAAACGAAAAAAAAAAATGGAGCTGGTCATTAATGCCTATTCAGGCCTGGTCACTAAGGGGTTCTATGCACCATATAATGTATTGAAAAATGTTTACAAAAACAAAATTGTGGGGTCGAATAGAAAAAAAATAGCAATTCCGGGATTGTTTTTTGGGTTTTGGCTTATGCAACGCTCACTGTTCGGTAAAAATGACGTGTTAACTGTATTCTGCAGGTCAGTATGATAACGACAACACTAAATTTGCAGGTTTTTTTTTAATGTCTGTCTGTCTGTCAGCAGTTTTCCTGCATACAATACATGGGATTACAACTTTTTTATAGTTATGTATAGAAGAAGCTCGTCGACATAGGTATAGGTAACCACTGCTTTAAACTATACCTAACTAGCAGTGTTTTTTGGGGGGGGAGGTGAAAACTGCTGACACTTTTAAAGCTATGTTGACGCATCTATAAAACAGATAGGTCATAACATCTCTAAGATACAGCTATTGAAATAGTTAATTTTCAAGATGAAACAGCTTCTGTCTCTGGGTTCAGTCATATGATGACCTGGCCGCTCCCTCCGTCATGTGCTTTTTAATATTATTGAGTTATCGGTAATTACACACAACATGCCCAGTGCGGAAATATCTATTCATGCCAGTTATAAAGTTGTGAATGTTTCTTTTCAAAAAAAATGAAGTGATGTTTTGTATAGAGTTTGTCCAATGTAATACCGTGGTAAATGCATTCCTGTGGTTTTCCTCATGTACAGTATCTTAACCCTGTTCAGTATTTTCATGTACACACTATAATTATATTAAAACAAAAATGGTCATGTAGGTTTTTCATTTCAGGTCAATGTTTGGGGGGAATTGGGAATGTTGCTTCATCTCCAAGAAGTTTAGAAGAGAGAAGTGATTTAAATCTGTCCCTGAATTCCTGGTGGTGGAGAACTAGCCGAAGTTATGTCGATAAAAAGGCTGTATGTACATGTAAATGCATTATAAGAGTATTGTATAGGAGTAAACTACATGGACAAGTCATCTGGGGATGCATCGCTGGCCATGCGAATTCTCCATGAAAACAAAAACCAAAGTTCATAAAGTCAATGAAAATAAAATTGCAATTGACACCATAAATTGGGAAGCATGGACATCTCTCAGTTCGCTATGTGCCCAGGCACAGTATTGTATTTGACCTTCCTAGAAGATGTGTCCAAATTTTTTTCCGATCATGGCCTACAGCAAGATAATGTTTTGTCAAGCAAAGATACTGCAATGGTGTACCCTAGTAACAAGTCATATCAGACAAGCCGAGTAGGTCCAACCTGCTTTGATATGGGTCGGAATATCTCTAATTATTAACCTGTCATGACAGATTACAATGGACTAGTAAGTAGATTTGTCTGTCTGACTGTTCGTCCGACCTCATGATCTGGATTCTGTCTGTTTTGTCATGTGTCTGATGGATCCTGTAAAACTCTTGTGAATGTCTCATTTGTTTCAGTGCTGAAACATGATATACTGTAACTAATCTGTGCAGCGCTTTATGACCATGGCTATCTGAACAGTGTTTCTCATATTAGTTCCGGGAATACATTACAACTAATTGTATATTTTAGAAGGTACTGGTCTCCTCTTGTGGAGATCCTGCTCGTGTAGGACATCTTACAGGCAATGGTTCCTGGGAAAAGTATTCAAATTAGCTTTTCTCTGGATTGGCTGATATCCCTAGTCATGTTTAAAGGCTTTTTTAACCCCTTTGGGATTCGGCCTAGTTCATGCCTTGATGACGCAGCAATTTAAAAAAATATTTTTTATCTCCACATTCTGAAAGCCATCACTTTTTTATTTTTTGCTGACGTAGCCGTATGAGGGCTTATTTGTGGGCCAAGTTGTATTTTTTCATGGAAATATTGTGGGGTACACATAATGTATAACTTGCATTCATTATTGGGGGGGGGGGGTTGGAGAAATACAACAATGTTTTTATGGTATTTGCCGTTCATTTATGTTTTTCTTCTTTTGCATAATAAAGACACTTTTTTTTTCACAAAATATATATCTTTTTGGGTTACTGCATTTAAAGACCTATAACATTTCTAGTTTTCTGTCGGGAGAGTTTCATTAAGAGCTTCTTGATGACTTGTAGTTTTTATTAGTATCATTTTGGGGTACATACAACTTTATAATCACTTTTTATTCTTTTTTTTTTTGGAACGTGGTAAGGGGTTAATGGGTCAGACATTGTCTTACAGGGTAACTACTTATAGGTGCCACTAAAAGAGACCATTTTCTTCCTTCTGGAGTAGAACTAATTTGCATACTTTTTCCATGGAGCATTGCCTGTAACACTCCCTGTAACCCAGTCTCACAAGCAGTCACATGACGATGACCATGCTTTTGGTATTTATCTCCCTCCTATGTGACATCTCCAAGAGCTGCGTCGAATGCATCTCACCCAGTCACCAAGAAGCATAAACACTGCTATCTACAGTCTCTGATTTGGCTTATATCCCTAGTCACGTTTCAAGGCTCTTTAATGGGTCAGACATTGACTTAAGATACTTTTACACGGCCCGACCTGGGTTAATGATGAGCGAAAGATCAAGGGAGAATTACCAGACTGGTTCAAAATGATAGGAACGTGGCAGTAACTACTAACCAAGCCACAAACTGTCCATAGACATAGCAATTTAAACTATGACCGATTGGTTATCTTATTATACTTCGGCCAGTAGCTTTAAAACATTTACAAATTCAACCATGCAAGTACAAATGCAAAATACAGTAGGGAGAAAAAAAATATAAGAAAACACTCCTTTTATAGCATCTAATCGAATGTAAAACGACCAATCGTACCATAAATATTAGGAAACGCCTATTCCTTTAATGATCTCTATGACAAGTGGGTTCTGGCGAATACCATAGAGTAGCCCTAGACTCTGTTGATCAAAGTTGTGGCCTGATTTGAGATTGCGGATATATATGCACGCTCTCCCCCAGCAGTCTCCAGCAGCCTTTGGGTAATCGCTCTCCTAGCAATTCCATAACAATAAGTTTCATGTTATGGCAGGCAACCAGCCAACTAAATCCAACATGGCAGATCAAAATTACGACATTGTCTGTCTGTCATCAGTTGTTTGCACGACAGAACATGGATAATAAATGGCCAGCAATTGGGAAAATCAGTCCAAATTACATAAGGGTAAGGACTCGTGGTACAATACATGGGCTGCGTGAAAGACCTTTTGTTTCTCTGATAGATTTCTACAAAATATAAAGCTAAAAGCTAAAGCTAACCATTTTCAGCTCCAGTGCAGTACTAAGTAGGTGTCCTATAATACTAATGTAATCTACTTTTACATATCTTTATCTACCCATTTAGCAGCTTCCTTCAGTCATTATGTTATTGTGGTAGTTTCTTATAGCCATAGTTCCTGTATGGATAATTGAGAATGTTGTTTTCCTGAAAGTAGACTGAGGTTTATCAGTTCCTTTTTTTTTAACAAAATAGACCACGTGCAGAATTCATCTTGCAGCAGTCACACTATGTGGTTTCCGAAGATACAGAAGAGCACAACAAAGAGCATGCACAAAGCAGCACCGTGTGCAGAGGGCCTGTACGGCATCGTATTGCAGAGTTATTTATCCGCCGTATGAAATTGGAGGCAAATAGAGGTGCACTATGGCCCCATAGATTTCTACAGGTGCTGTATTTTAGTGCCGAACAACTTGCCACTTGTACGGAGCCATTCAATGGCAGTGTGAAAGAGGCCTTACCTTTATGATAAATATTGGAATATCTGGTAGTACTGTTCTTGGTATTTTTATATTTATACTATATGACTAAGATAGATTTCTATAAAACCTACACTCCCTGCTGCAGGATGAGGAAAATTGGCCTTACTTATGAAAGTTTGTGACAGATCTCATGATCACATGGTCTCATGGTATATGAGATTAGAATGAGGCCAAATGGAGACCTTTTATTCAAGTCTCATACAACCTATTTTACTTCTTCCATTGACATAACAACCAGGATAGTAAGCAGAGCAGCTGCTATGGAGTACAGCAGCCAAGTGGAGCCACAACTACTCGAAGGTGAGGTGCAGTTAGTGATCACTGTAGATGGTAGGGAGGATCGTAACTGACAGAGAAAATTGAATGCAGAATATTTAGAGACCAAGTAAAGGACGAAAGATACATAGAGGAAAAAGTGGAGACCAAAATAAACATAAGCTTTTCATGTGATATACCTATATTCTGTGGAAGGTCATAGTGGCCCCATCTTTAGCTATGGGGGTGCTATGTTACTTGCTTTTCTTCCGAGTTTTAGTTTTCATTACACTCCTGATTATGAAGTTTCATAACAATAAGCCGCATAAATTTCCATTTTGGCCATACATGTGGTTAGATGGAATGAAGATGACCACACACTACTAAAATGTACACTTTAATACCACATTCCAACATTTCTTTATAATTTTTTTTTAGAATGTAATAATAATACTCTCTCTGTTAGTAAAGATGTGAAAGGGGGAGAATTCCCAGCATGAGAATATTGAGAAGACTGACCGTTCGGGTGCCTGAGGACCCATGACAGAAGGTGGACCACACCCTACCATTCAGTCAGATGTGGCACCGGTGAGGGTATGTTCACACAAAAGTGTTTTCAGGCGTATTTCGGGGTGTATACGCCTTGAAAAACGCCTGAACAAACGGAAGCAGAACGCCTCCAAACATCTGCCCATTGATTTCAATGGGAAATACGGCGTTCTATTCCAACGGGGCGTTTTTTTATGCCTCGTTTTCCAAAAACGTCTCTTCTTGGGACGTTTTTGGAGCAGTTTTTCATTGACTCTATAGAAAAACAGCTCCAAAAATGGCCGTAAAAAACGCAGTGTAAATCGATAGTGGCTTAAAAAACTTCTGAAAATCAGGAGCTGTTTTCCCTTGAAAACAGGTGCTTATTTTCAGACGTTTTTGATTTTGTGTGTGCACATACCCTTAATGTTTACAGCAGGGTCTTCACTTAAACTTAAATTGGTTTTCCAGTCTTTAAAAATTCTGTGCAGATGGTTTAAATGCAGTAAGGTTAGTCACTTACTAATGCGATCTCTCTAGCTGAAATGTCTCTGAAAGCAGGTCTCACATGCAGTCACATAACCAGGCTCCTGGTGTTTATCTCCTGTTTGTGTGACATCGCGTACACTAAACACATGGTTATCCATCTCCTCTCTGCCCCTTTACCTCGAGTACAGGACATCACACATCACATGCCTTTTATCTCTGCTGCTCCCTGCTCTCCCCATTACTCCCTGTCTCTGGAGGGATGGTGTTTCACATGCTGGGCAAAGTCAGTGAGAATTAGAATATCAGAGCAGACAGTCAGTGAGTAATTACAGCATTACCTTACAAGTTGTAATAGAGGGGCATGCAGGCAGCTATAAATAGAGGCAGTGTCTGTGAAAGGAGAGAGGAATCATGGGAACTGTAGTCCTTTACCACCAAGAGCAAGCACTAGCAAGATGAAAATAATAGTGCTGCACAGAGCTGGACAATATAATGAAAATTAAAAAAAATAATACTTTTGAGCTATGGTGGCATCACCTGTTGAGCATTCACTCATACAGGTACTCTTCTGTTTTCTTTTTCCATAAATTTGGAAAACCCCTCTATACTTTCAATACCTCTTGTGGCCCTTTGGTAGCTAACATGCAACAGATTAGTTTCTCCTGCACTGTCAGCCTATTACAGGAAGTCCAACAAGGGAGAGAGAAAAACCTGGACCGCACATCCACTATTTATACAATGATCTGTTGCGGCTTAGCAAAGATTATAAATATGAACATGAGGTTCTTAGGAAACATTTTGATCAAACTGTATGGGTATGTTCACACGCAAACTCAAAAACGTCTGAAAATACAGAGCTGTTTTCAAGGGAAAACAGCTTCTGATTTTCAGACGTTTAAGCCACTCGCGATTTTCGTTGCGTTTTTTACCGCCGTTTTTGGAGCTGTTTTCTATAGAGTCTATGAAAAACGGCTCCAAAATTGTCCCAAGAAGTGACCTCCACTTCTTTTTCGCAGCCGTTTTTTACGCGGCCGTTTTTCGGCCCCCGAAAAACGACCGAAAATAGGCCGTGTGAACATACCCTATAAGTCCACTTGCTACCTCATGGTGACTTCTTTTAAGTGGATCCCTACTCAATTCTGCCGCAGCACAGCACCTGCAGGGGGAGCAACCAGGGGCCCCACAGCACTCATGCTGCCAGGCTTAGCCACTGTGGCTCTGGGTCATGTCCCTCCCATAGGTACAAAGACCACCACACAATACCACAACCAAAAAAGATCAAAAAAGCTCACCTTTCCATGTGGTCTCTGCGGACAAACAGAGCAAATAGGTAGAAACCCTTATGCAGCATTCTGCTGTTTAAAAATACCTGCGCCAAACAGGTAGCGTACTGGTACCAAGGAAAAATAAAAACAAGGAAGCATCTCTGTATATCCAAGAAGGGAGAAAGAAAAACCTGGACCGCACATCTTTATAAGGACACGTTCAGACGTGGCAGAATTTTTCTGCTGCAAATGTTGGTACAGATTTGGGGCAATTACGCAACGAATTTGCACCAACATTTGCATATTTGACAGCTAATTCAGACGTTGCAGATATCACAGCGGACTTGCCACAGATTTCAGTTTTTGCATTACAAAGGCTGAAATCCGCAGTGAAATTCCGCTTCTTCTCCGCAAAGTCATGAGCATGCTGCGGAGGGAAAATTCTGCACCGCAGCCTGATTTCCGCACAGTTATTTACTGCAACGTCTGAACTAACTTTCGGAAAAATGTATAGAAACAAATGTTAAAAACGGCTGCTGCAGAATTCCAGTGCGGACTGTCCGCAGCAGAATTCAACAGCAATTCCGCCACGTGTGAATTTGCCCTAATACTTTCATGTCTGTTTTAGATGCAATGAGACTAGCTGGCTGGTGCTGTTATGGAGAGACTGTGACTGACTGGCTCTCATATAAGGCCATTTAAGCATACTGGTTCTACTATGTGAAGACTGGTACAGTTGGGAGTAGTATAGCTAGTAAATGCTTTTCGGGGGACACTGGGGATGGCTAGCATTGTTGTGCGTGGTTCCAGCTCTGCAGTTTGCTTTAGTTTTCTCCCACCTTCCTCATTCATTGGATACCAGGTACCTAACTACCCCATACTGGACATAGGTCACTTATCTACCCTTTCCCTGGATGCCATGCACCTGCCTACCCACAGAATACCAGGTTACTCTTCTTACTGGATACTAAATACCTAACTACTCTCCTCACTGGACACAAGGTTACCTACCTACTCTCCCCACCAATCATCTACATAACTGCCTACTGAACATATCTACCATATTTATAGCTTTTCAGGGTTGTCAAACGGACAGTAGGGATAATTTATCAATGCAATTACATATCTCTGATATAGCGCAGCCTGCAACAATCCGCCAGTATGCCAGTCTTCATACGTAACATCATTTACATCTACATGTCCTCACTGCTGCTATTCACGGCAGTCATAATGTGGACATTAGAATGCTGACTTGGATCCACACAATGTTATTATTTTTTCCTAATTGATATCTGTAAAACGCACTATCGGGGTTTTTATAGAAATTTTATATAAAAGGAAATAGCAACAGAATAAGCCCTGATATTATTATAGCTTACATTTCTAGCACCTGATACAACTGCTGATTCATTGTTATCTGCTCAAGCTAAAGTTACTTTTGGATGCTGAGCAAGTGTGACCTATACTTCCCATTTTCTTGTCATATGAAACTTGTCTTCATGGCATCAAGTGATTAGTAAATGAATGCACATGACTCTATGCACACAACATGGGCTGTCTGAAGGCGAGGGGCGTTTATGTACAGTGGTAAATCTAGGAGATTAGGTCATGTTTATAAAAAGTCCTATTTTTTTTATAGTATATCTATCGTTATAATTCTTTTTGCATAAATCACCAAGTCACAGTACTCACGTAACAGTGAATGAAGGCCACAGTTTTTTCCGGTGAAAAACAGCCAGTGCCCCCGTTGTGTCAGTCATAGTGCCACATCCACAGTTCTCATAAGTGTCATTCTAACCTCTCAAAAATAACTGCCATGGTTCCTCCACAATGCCCTCCACAACATTTACAAATACAGAGCCCGCATAACATAAACAGATTCCCTTTATCTAAACTGAAACACTATTTTATGAAGGCTTTGTTCACACCGGTGTTTCTCTAATATTTTTTTCTGTTATCTTAACATAAAACATAAAAAGATTTCCTTTAACATCCCCATTGATTTTAACTGCATTTTCTGATTGTAAAGGCCATCAGTTGGCATCATTTAGCCTCTGTTCTGTCAAGTTTCTGTTTTCGGTGGGCAAATTTTATTGTACCCAGTGAACAAAATAGAAACCTGACATTGCGTTTTTTTCCCCATTAAAGTCAATGACATCTGTTAGGAACTGCTATGCTTTATGTTTTGGTCTGCTAAAGATGGATTTCGAAACAGTATCAAAGACAAAAAAAACAATCTCCAAACTGATGCAAGTAAGTACAGTGCCATCCTTTATAATATCATGTATAAAAGAAAAAAAATAGGGGAAAGCTGGAGAACAAAGGACAATGGACACTCAGTCAGAGATATGTTAAAATAATTCATTTCTTTATTATACCTAAATAGATTTAAAAAAAGGAATAAATTCATCAGAGTATTATAAAAAAAAAGGCATCACAGACCCATACTAATGCATATAATCTGTCCAGATTAACAAAAATACCACCAATAGTTTATAGACAAGAAGATCAATAATTTCATTAATGATTTCATCAGTGACCAGTAGGTTCTAATCACTGATAAATTAATTGATGAAGTGATTGATCTTATCTATTAACTATTTAATGACAGTTAAGTATGGCGGCCTAAGAATGGCCCCGATGACTGCCATAGGTAGTTCACCATTTGGCCGTTCCATGGTCTAACAAGCGCCTATCCGTTTTTTATTTAGCATTTTTTTTTAGAAAAGCGATTAAACATAAAAATGACTATACATATTTAATATACCTGTAAATGTAACGATCCACAGAATACAGTTAACACAATGGGGAAGATTTTTTTAGTACTGTCTTAAAGATAGACAGTGTAAAACTTTCAGGAACTACACCAAATTTATCACAGTGGCGCACGTTGTAGCTGAAATTTGCTTACCGAAATTTTCATTTCCTGGAGTCCGGAGGCAGCACACATATGAGATGTTATCTCCCTAGATATAATTAGAAGAGAACAGGTTAACAAGCAATAACCAATTAACTATATAAGGCCTAGGGAAACCCCACCTCCTTGTATGGTATGTAGCAGTTAAAATAATTAATTAGGGTGGGAAGCGGTGCTGCCTCCGGACTCCAGGAAATGAAAATTTAGGTAAGCAAATTTCAGCTTTCCTGATCGTCCGTCGGCAGCACACATGAGATTTGTAAAGCAATATTTATGGGGTGGGAGATCCAGTCGCTTTATTTAACACCATTTTGTCAAAGGGTTGTTGTGTGACGGTTGAAGGTGATGCCCAAGTTGCTGCTTTGCAGATTTGTTCTAAGGGCATACGACCAAATTCTGCTCATGAGGTTGCAATAGAACGAGTGGAGTGAGCTTTTACATGGATCGGAGCCATCTGCCCGGACAGAGAATAACAGACTGATGGTGTCTTTTATCTATCTAGCCAGGGTAGCTTCACTGGTCTTTGGCTTTGCCATGAAATTGTAAGAATAAGGATTGTGAATGGTTGAGTTGTCTGAAGGTATGAGAGCCCTGCTCTTTTTACATCCAGAGTATGTAGAGAGGTTTGATGATCCAATTCTGGTTCAGGAAAAAAAGACAGCTAGGATGATTTCCTATTCAACGTGTGACGCAGAAGGAATTTTAGGTCTGAAATTTGGAAGAGTTTGAAGGATGATGCAGTCATGTAATATATACGAAGATACGGCTCTTTGCATGACAGGGCCTGCAGTTCTCCTACTCTCTTTACGGAAGTGATTGCCACTAAGAATAGAGTTTTGAAGGATATGCGTTTCAGGCTCGCTTGGAGAATAGGTTCTAACGGAGGAGCTGTCAATGCCTGGAGGCCCAAGGACAAATCCCATGAAGGAACAGGATTATGAACCTTCAGTTTTAGATTTGTTATAGCTTTGAATAATCTACGGATCAGAGCCGGATTAGAACATTTTGATTCTGATTGAGCATTTATGGCTGTGCAGTACACCTTCAGCGTGTTGTATTTAAGGCCTTTGTTGAAACCTTCTTGGAGAAATTGAAGAAGGGATGCGAGAACGTCCATAGAGACGGAGTTTGAGACACACCCCAGCATTTATAGATATTCCAGACTCTATTGTACACAGAAATGGTGGCTGGTTTTCTAGCCGCAAGTAGTGTTTTAATGACCACTTCTGACAGGCCTGATTGAGCGGGAGTCCCTAAAACAGTCTCCAAACTGTCCGATGTAAGTTGCGGACCAGCTGGTGAAAGTAACCTTCCTGGATGAGGAGGTCTTGATGGGCTGGCAGTTTCCACAATCTGCCTCTCGAAATATAAAATGCAAGAGAAAACCAAGCCCGGCGTGGCCAAAAGGGTATCACTGCGATGGCTTCTGCTTTCTCATCTAAGATTTTCTTGAGGAATTTCTGAATTAGAAGAGGCAGGAAGACATAGATCAACTTGTTGGACCAACTGATCGACTGTCTAGGGCTACTGTGTGACCTATTGGGGACAGGAGAACAAAAATAAATTTTTGTTTTCGTGTTGTCCCATGATGCCATCACGTCTAGATCTGGCAATCCCATCCTCATGGTGATCGGTCTGAATATCTCTGGATTCAGGCTCCATTCTCCTGAATGTAGAGTGTTCCGATTTAGCCAGACTGCTTTGAGAGAACCCCGGATATGAGCTGCCGAATATTCAGAAGATTGGATTCGGACCATGTCATTATAGCTCTGCACTCTTTGGAAAGTTGATGACTCCTTGTGCCGCCATGTTTGTTTATATAGTAGACTGATGCCAGGTTGTCTGTCTGGACCAGGACATTGAGATTATGAAGGACAGAGTGAAAATTATGAAGTGCTAGCTTGACCGCTTTCAATTCTCTTAGGTTGGATGAAAGAGACTTCTCCTGAGGCGACCATAACTGTTGGATCCAATGATTTTCTACATCAAAGCCCAAAGAGGATGCATCCGTTGTGAGAGTCACCTGAGGATGAGGAGTCAGAGTTCTGCCTGAGAGAAAGTCTGAGGGGATTTAGCCACCATAGTAGATCTCTCATGGTGTGGAGAGAGAGAGGACTTTGTCTAGACCTGTCAGGTTCTTGTTCCATAGGGCCAGTATGTTTGATTGTAAATATCTTATGTGGGCTCTGGCCCAGGGAACTGCGTCTATGGATGATGTTAACAGCCCCAGTACCCTCATGGATGACCGGGTAGAGACTCTGCGGTCTGAGATTAAGTCAGTCACTTCTGTCACAATTCTCCTTCTCCTTTCTAAAGATAATCTTAGGGACATACATTTTGAGTTGATCAGGAACCCTAAGAACTTTATCTCCTGGACCGGAGTGAGTTGAGATTTCTCCTGATTTATGAGGAACCCATGATCTTTCAGAGCGCTCAGTCACTTGAAGATGGAGAATTAGATCTTCTTTGGAGGGGGAGACAATCAGCCAGTCGTTTAGATATGGAATCACTGTTACCCCTTGGAGACAAAGAGCTGCAGTGAGAACTACCACAATTTTGGTGAACACCCGAGGTGTTGAGGTGAAGCCGAACGGGCGACACTTGAATTGGTAGTGAAGAGTTTGTGACATGTTCTGGATGGCTATCCTGAGATATTTCCAGTGGCTTTGTAAGATGGGAACATGTAGATATGCATCTGTTAGATCTATGGATGCCATAAACTGTCTTTTTGAAGAATGGCAAGGACAGATCGAACAGTTTCCACCTAGAAAAATTTTTTCTTTTTTTTTTCTTTCAAGAACTTGTTTAGATATGTAATGTGTATCTATAATTAGGCGCCATTTTTTTTCTGGTTTTGTGACAAGAAAAAAATTCTGGAATATAGTAATTTTCCTTTTTGTTTGGATGGGATCAATTCCAAGGCTCCTTTCTTTATAAATTCTTGAACCAGATCAATTAATACTAGAGTTGCTTGATTGATGAAAAAATTGTACAGGGGGGGGGGCGTTTGAATTCTAGGGAGTACCCCCTTTGAATTGTGGAGGACACCCACTCGTCCGAGGTTTTGGACCAAATGGACAAAAAAAGATGTAGTCTTCCTCCCCCCTGCACTTTTACAGCTCTGGCGTCATAAATCATTGGGTTCTGCTTCTTTTTGAAGTTACCCGGGTTGTCTTGGCGAGGTCTGGACCGCCACTGCTTATTCTTTCAGAATTTTGGGGACCTCTTTCTTTTGAAAATGAAAAGGACCTAAAACTGGGGTTAGGTATTTTCGCTTGAGGAAAGGAGTGACCCTTCCCATTTGCAAGAGCTTTCAACTGTGGACCAAACAGATTACCTGACTGAAAAGGCAAATTACAACAATTTGTCTTGGCAGGAATATCCCCATTCCAGAATTTTAGCCATAGGGCTCTTCTGGCTGAATTAGCGGCAGTCATTGCTTTAAATGAATTTTTAATAATATCAAGTGGAGCATCACAAAGAAATTCAGACTCATTTTTAATGAGAGGTAGTGACTCCAAAGTGTCATCTCTAGGCACCCCATCCTCTAAATCTTGGGTTAACTGGCTTAACCACACACGTACGGCTCTAGCCACGGAACCGCAGAGAAAAAACATTTTACATGCAGCAGCTGCAGATAAATAGGAATTTATTTTTATTTTTTTATTTTAAATAACCCATCAGCCTTCCTGTCCATAGGGTCTGGAGCAGGGTAATATCTGCTGATGGGAATATGGATTCTTTAGAGCGCTTGGCATCCATTTTTGGTACAGAGTCCCACTGATCCACATAATGAGAATACATTTTATAGGTGGATTTAAACCTTGCTCAAATCTCTTTCCAGGCTTAGCCCATTCCCTCTGCAAACACTCAGTGAGGACAGCGGCCAGGAAGACCTTTATCTGTAGTGATAGGAAAGTAAAAGAGCGGCTCTTTATTACACTTATACTTTGCGTCTTTTTTAGACTTATATTTTCTGTCTTTTTTACACTTATACTTTGTGACTTTTTTTGACTCCATAGTGGCTTTTACCGCTTTAATGAGAGGGAGCAAAATTCTCTTTGAGAAGAAAAAGATCCTCAGGATCATCAGAGTCTTCATCAATAGAAATATATTCCCCTTCAGATGATGGGGATACACTAGAGGATGATGGGGAAGTTGCTCTGGCTGGGTTATGCATACTCTTTTTATGAGAAGATTTAACCCCTTCAAATGTGGAGGAAAATTGCTCTTTAAACCAAGACAAGCAGGATTGGGCTTCAGCCCTCTGAGGACCCTGTTCCTCGGTGTCACAACATATAGAACATATATTTAATGCTGCGTCTTTAGACAGGGGCGGCTGCATCTCACACATTCTATGTCTAGGTTTTCTCTATCCACTGACATGTCTGGAGGAGGAGGTCTAGCAGAAAACACAGAGAGAAAGCCATTAGGATAAGAGGCAACACCTGCAATCAACATGCAACATAGCAGTGGAAACAGAGCCCAGAAAACCAAACTCAGCAAGTCTAGACTAAGAGCTTTGGTAACAAAAGAGCAACAGCCGCTGTTTATAATGTATAGTACACACAGTAAATACATCAAACATTTTCCACAGATGACCATCAGACTCCCATAGGGATACTACTCACGTGGCAGGAACCGAGGATTCTGCTGTTTAGGCAATGGTGTAATCAAACACATAGCGCCAAAGTTTAAATATCCTCCGAATCCCATGTATGCGCGCGTCCAAGCCCAGACTGCGACTACATCCCGCACACGGAACAAGCAAGGGATTTACCTTAGATGGCGTCATCTTACGGCAAGCGAGATCGTGCCTGCGCCATCTTTGCCCGGAGTCAGATGGTCAAACACCGGCACCTTCTTTGCACGATTCCCAGGAAGTGCATTGAGAAGGGAAAACCAGGTACGGCTGCCTAAGCAGGACACTGGTAGATTTGTGTGTCCAATATGCCAGTTGGACACACACATTCGTGCAGCAAATGCATGCACAGCCATAGAGTTTTAAATTTAAAATAAAGAAATAAAAAAAACAAAGGCGCATAATGGCTCGACGGGCCGAGGGACCTGAAACTCTTCTGGTATACAGCCCGGAATGATAGATAAAGAAGGAAGGAAGAAAGAAAATAACTAAATAAGGACTCCAAAGAGTCCCACCTGTAGTCTTCTAAACATGAAGAGAAATAAAAATACAAGGAGGTGGGGTTTCCCTGGGCCTTATATAGGAGGTCCTTGCATTACTAGTTAATTGGTTATTGCTTGTTAACCTGTTCTCTTCTAATTATATCTAGGGAGATAACATCTCATATGTGTGCTGCCGACGGACGATCAGGAAATGAGAAATATAGCGCATCTTGCTAGACGTTTAGACTTTTTTCTCTTCCTTACATCCAACCGCAGGCTAGCGTACCTAACATCAATATTTTTCCCCAAAAAATGTTGTATGCCATTGAAAATGATGATGCATTTTACAATCTCTCTTAGCCATGCCCCTTTTCCAAGAGACTTTTCAAATTTGTCTAGGAAAGTGCAAAAAGTGTCTAAAATACATAATAAATTTGGCACACAGCATGTATGACTTCAGTTAAAACCTACAAAAAGCAATAGCGGATTAGTTTTTTTGCAATAACCTCTCAAAAATGTTCATAAAAGTTAAAAGCGAAAATATATGAATTAGAAAATGGTAATATTAAATATTGCAACTTGTCCTGCATAAAACAAGCCCTCATATACACACTATGGACAAAAGTATTTGGACACCTACACATAACACCGACAGCAGTTTTTATGACATCCCATTCTAAATCCATAGGCATTAATAAGGAGTTGTTTTCCCCCTAAAACAGCTTCCACTTTTCTGGGAAGGTTTTCTACAAGATTTTGAAGTGTGTCTGTGGGAATTTTTGCCCAATAATCCAGAAGAGCATTTGTGAGGTCAGGCACTGATGCTGGACGAGAGGGCCTACATTTTAGTTCATCCCAAAGGTACTCGCTGGGGTTGAGGTCAGAGCTCTGTGCGGACCAGTCAAGTTCTTCCACACCAAATTCCTCCAACCATGTCTTTATGGATCTTTTTTTTTTGCACTGGGGCACAGTCATGCAGGAACGGAAAAGGTCCCTCCCCAAAGTGTTCCCACAAAGTTAGGCTGGATTCACACGAGCATGTTCAGTCCATAAAGGACTGAACGTATTTCGGATGCAAGTCCCGGACCGAACACATTGCAGGGTGCCGGGCTCCTAGCATCATAGTTATGTACGACGCTAGGAGTCCCTGCCTCTCCGTGGAACTACTGTCCCGTACTGAAAACATGATTACAGTACGGAACAGTTGTCCCGCAGCGAGGCAGGGACTCCTAGCGTCACATATAAACATAAACACATTAGGTATCCCACGTTCGAAAATGCCCGAACTATAAAAATATTTATCCAATACGGAGAACGTCGTAGCTGGAAAAAATATCAAAATGACCATATCGCAGTTTTTCCCCAAAATGGTATCAATAAAAATGACATATTTTCCCATACAAAAATATGCTCCAAATTACGTCCGCAAAAGACGCCCCGCAAAACGCGAGTATATGCAATTAGGTTTGAAATTCAGGAGCTGTTTTCTCCTGAAAACAGCTCCGTAATTTCAGACGTAATTGCAGTTATCGTGTGCACATACCCTTAGGGGCGTCTTTTACGGAAGCAATTTGGAGCTGTTCTTCATTGGAGTCAATGAAAAACGGCTCCAATTACGTCCCAAGAAGTGTCCTGCACT
The DNA here is from genome assembly GCF_050947455.1 of Rhinoderma darwinii. Lineage (NCBI taxonomy): Eukaryota > Metazoa > Chordata > Amphibia > Anura > Rhinodermatidae > Rhinoderma > Rhinoderma darwinii. Next base: position 292,665,272 of record NC_134691.1, on the reverse strand, counting down.
TATTTTGACGAGGCTGTAATTTTACGTGCCGTCTTTTGACAGCGACGCGTAAAATGACAGGTCGTCGGCACAGTACATCGTAAAGCCCAGTGAAAGTAATGGGCAGATGTTTGCCGACGGATTGGAGCCGTTTTTTCAGACGTAATTCGAGGCATAAAACGCCTCCATTACGTCTGAAAATAGGTCATGTGAACCCAGCCTAACAGTCGCAGATATTTCTGCAAGAAATCTGCCGCTTGTGAATTTCTGCAAGAAATCTGCCGCTTGTGAATTCCACCTAAAATGATTTATACTTAAAGCTAGCACCACAGTAAGCAGCTTGGTCTTCCTTGGATGTATACAACACAAGGTCACCTAATTCCAGCTACAGTCCCTAAAGAGAGTGCACCTGTGCAAGGGCAAAGCTGATGAACAACTGCAACCCTTGTAAACACAATTTCTGATACATTGTCCTTATACAACCGCTATAATAAAATAAAGTGACATGTGATATATAATGTAGTCTTTATTACAATGATGTTCGTGTGAAACTTTTAACTTGCAGTGCAGATTCACAGACGCTGTATTATGCTCTAGAGTAAATAAAACAGTTCATCTTTTCACAGAAATCTCAGGAAAAATGTTGAGGGAAAGAAAAGGTCAACCTCAAAAGTTCTCCAGCACATGAAAATTAGAGACCCATTTTATTTTCTTGTGTAATCCAAATGAATACATAACAAAATCACAATGGCAACATTGAATGTCCGAAAAAGAAAAGTTGTGAAAAAAATTGTTATGACCACTTTAGTTTCAAAATAATTTATTGGATTTTTGTCATAAGAGAAGTTGCACAACTTGCTACAGAGAAACTCGACGGAGGGGGAATGCAATAGTCAAATAAAATGTTCTCAAACAGAGAGGACTAGTACAATAGAAAATGCAAATATGTATGATAAATCTGATGGGTGAGCCAGGAGGAACACCTAGATTATAATCAAAGAGAAGTAGAATACAAGAACGAGAGAGGCCTCTCATGAGCAAACTAAATGCTGTAAGGGCTGATTCAGACGAACGTGGCGTTTTTGCCTGCGCAAAAGCCACTTGACAGCTCCGTGTGGCAGCATCATATGATGCACGGCTGCGTGCTTTTCGCACAGCCGCCATCATTATGACACGCCATTTGGATGCTTTTCTGTTTACATTCATCCTTTTGACAGCTGTTGCGCGAAACAGGCAGTTCGCACGGAAGTGCTTCCGTGCGGCATGCGTGGTTTTCACGCACCCATTGACTTCAATAGGTGCGTGATGCGCGAAAAACGCCGCGATATTGAACATGTCGCGCTTTTTACGCAGCGGACAAACGCTGCGCAAAAAGCACGGACTGTCTGTACTGCCCCATATACTTCTATTGGTCCATGCGAGCCGCGTGAAAACCACGCGGCCTGCACGGACGCAATTCACGTTCGTGTGAATCCGCCCTAAGCCTGAGAAGTTGCTCTGATCTATCCAGGGCTGTCAAGTGATCAGTTTAGGGCATGACCACACGTGGCGGATTTCCTCCGCAACTGTCCGCATCAATGCCGCACCTAATCCGGGTTGCGGATTACGGCTGCGGATCTGCACAAAATGTGCAGAAAATTGATGCGGACTAGCTGCTGCGGACTGCGGGAAAAGTGCTTCCCTTCTCCCTATCAGTGCAGGATAGAGAGAAGGGCCAGCACTTTCCCTAGTGAAAGTAAACGACTTTCATACTTACCGGCCGTTGTCTTGGTGACGCGTCCCTCTTTCGGCATCCAGCCCGACCTCCCTGGCTGACGCGCCAGTCCATGTGACCGCTGCAGCCTGTGCTTGGCCTGTGATTGGCTGCAGCCGTCACTTAGACTCAAACGTCATCCTGGGAGGCCGGACTGGAGACAGAAGCAGGGAGTTCTCGGTAAGTACATACTTCATTTTTTTTTACAGATACTTGTATATTGTGATCGGTAGTCACTGTCCCGGGTGCAGAAACAGTTACTGCCGATCGCTTAACTCTTTCAGCACCCTGGACAGTGACTATTTACTGACGTCTCCTAGCAACGCTCCCGTCATTACGGGAGCCCCATTGACTTCCTCAGTCTGGCTGTAGACCTAGAAATACATAGGTCCAGCCAGAATGAAGAAATGTCAAGTTAAAAAAGCAAGACGTATCCGCAGCACACATGACATGTGCATGACAGCTGCGGACTTCATTGCGGAACTTTGAATCTCCATTGAAGTCAATGGAGAAATTCCGCCATGAGTCCGCCACTGCTCCGCAACAGACAGAGCATGCTGCGGACACCAAATTCCTCTCCGCAGCCTATGCTCCGCAGCGGAATTTTACGCCTCGTCTAAACGAACACTGCTAAATTAAAGTGTAAGTCAATGGACAAACGGCTCCGCTGCGGATTAACGCTGCGGAGTGTCCGCAGCGGAATTTAAGTGAAATTCCGCCACGTGTGGTCATGCCCTTATAAAGCAGATATTTATTTTTTCCCCAAACCGTTGTGACCACTTTAAAGCATTACTAAGCATCCTAAAAGGAACATGTCCCCTAAAGGGTATTATCAACTGAAATTGCGTGTGGACTTTTCTTGTGATGCAATGGAAAGTTTTGAATCTGAGACCACAAATATGATCCCAAAGCTTCTGATTCACTATTGGGGTCAGTTCACACAGAGTTTTTTTTAATGAGTCAAAATCAGCACCAAAAACGGCCCAAATCGCCCCCCATTGATTTCAATAATAGGCATAGGTGTTTTTTTCCCGGGCGACTTTCAGACACTCGCGGAAAAAAAAAGCTATGTTATTGAAATCTTTAGGAGGCAGAAAAAACCTGCTGTACTCTTTTTTCTGAGCGATTTTTTTCCTCTAGTTTTTGCCTGTGTTCCTTGCATTAGATTCAATGGCCATAGGAAAAAAAATGCAGCGAAAAACATGTGAAAAAAAAATTAAAACAACGCTGGTAGTTCAAAATCTTTTTGGCTGTAAAAGACTCTCTGCGAATTACCCCTTAAAGGGAATCTGTCAGCACTATAATGTAATAATTGACTTCAATATACTTTTTTCTCACATTTGGGTAATATGCTGTACAGGATGTACAGAACAAAGTCTGCACAAACAGAGGCCTCAAAACTGCTGACAGCACGACATAGGGGAGGAGAGGGGATTGCAATCACACCATTTGTCTCGATCATGCAAGTTGCATGACCGAGAAATCAAATTTTAATTCCCCCGAAGCCGTGGTCGCAAGTGCCATTGATGCGGGCAATTGATGTGCAAGTGCTCCCTGGCTCTCTTCAAAGAGCACTGCCAGCCCCCCCCCCCCCTCTGCCCTGAGTGACGGCACTAGCAAATCTCCTGATTGGCCACTAAAGCTGTCACTCAGAGCAGAGAGCGACGGTGATGCCGGGAAAATTAAATGACGGCTTCTCGGTCATGACAGAGACAGAATGTATGTAGAGTTACAAGGCCCTCCCCCTTCTCTATATCGCGCTGTCAGCAGTTTTGAGGCCTCACCATTGTCACGGTCTGTGGGTATGTGGATTCACTAGGCCACACCCTCGTAGCAGGGTGGCAGCTGGCCAAACAACGGAGCACCCAATCAATACAAAGTCCAGCACAAGGGTACCTGAATAGTCCAGACAGTGGCAGAGGCTTTAGCATGGATGGGGCTGGATGTGGCAGGTTGCGCCAGATGTGGCGGACGACAGTAGGTGCAGCAGGTTGCGCCAGACGTGGCGCATGGCAGTAGGTGCAGCAGGACACGACTCCAGCACTAGACAGGCTCAGGAACAACGCACGGTACAGGATACAGGGAGCAGGGCATGGGAACACTGGAAACAGGATAACAGTAAGGGACCATTTGCAAAGACTAATATGGGAATTACTAACAATACTCAGGCAGGGAGTGAAGTGGCAGGGCCCCTTAAATACTCCAGAGTGATTGGGGCTAATTTAAAATATAATTCATGTGCGCGCGCTGGACCTTTCAGGCCGGGCACGGGTGTCTCCTAGGAAGGAGATGCCGGCCAGCACTTACAGATCCATTTCTGCGTCCACCAAGGGATGAGTAGGAACGGCGGTCCACGGGAATGGATGCTTCAACCATACTATTATAAAGTTAAAGGGGTTATTTCATTAAGACAACTGTTTTCCTCATGACCTTTCAGGGCATGTAAGTCATAGAGGAGGTCCCTCACAGTATTAGACAGAGAGCCGCTAATAAAGAATGGGGCGGAATTATCAATGTAGTTGTGCCTCCATTTCAGACTGTGATGTGCCAAATATTTGGCACATTTTAAATTTGCTGCATTTATTAAATATCTATGGCAAAAAGAACATTGCTCCAAGATGCGGAAAACAGCGTGTGCGTCATTGAAAATCTTCAGCATAACGAGTCTAACTTCAGACTTTCTATCTTTAAGCCGCTATTAATAAATCTGCCCTAATGTCTATTGCTCTCTTGGCCCAGCCACCTATTAAATGGTCGGTCATTCATTTGAATGGCCAGGATTTAATCCTATAATACCCCTGCAGCAGCTTTCTGGCCTGCATGGCCAGTCGTACCTTGATCAAGACAATCCCTCTTTACAATAAACTGACCCAGTGATCCGCTCATGGCTGTAGCTACTGAAACGCCCGGATTCTTATGAAAAAGGTTTGTATTGATAAGACAACCTCTGTTTTTTAATTAAAATATGCAGATTTTCCGTAGCTCAATTGCTCCTATTGGTGTCATTACCAATTAATTAGATAATACCTTAGACTTTATTCAAAAATATTAGACTTTCTTTAGCTGCTATGGGCAAAAACACAATCAATGAGATTTATTGAAACTGGTTCAAAGGAAAAGTGGAGAAGTTGCCCATAACAACCTGATCTGATCTGATTAGATTTCAGATCACATTTGTTAGAGGTCCTTTTGAAGAACCACTGGGGCAAAAATGTACTCGTAGGGTAGGCTATTTGGCCTGTGTGGAAAGCAGATGTGTGGCATTATGCTTCTGCGATATGTGATAATTCCCAGGGACGAAAAATAAATACACAAAAGATTTTATTGGTTAAAATGGTCATTGCTCTATTTAAGTTCACATGACTTCGCTGAACATTTCAAACCCCTGACTCACGAAGAGTCACCCTTAATCACTCAGGAGAGGAATCACCATTCCTTCCCCCCCCCCCGTGGAAAAAACTTCTAGGGAACCATGGCTGAAGTTTCCCTGGGGCTTTAGAGGATTAATGTCAACACGTAACTTAGCAGAATTTGTACATTTTACTATATTTACATTGTATGACCTAATATTAATACACTATAGATATAAAATAGGTAAATAAACTGGTTGAATAAACAGTTATTCAGTAGAAAACAAGTTAACGGCAAATACGGTCTCTCCAGACCACATAAACAGGGAGAGTAAATCAGTGAGGGCAGGGGCGTAGCTAAAGGCTCATGGGCCCCGATGCAAAAGTTCTTATTGGGCCCCCCCCCACAAACTTCTCATGGCCGACAGCCCGCAGCTTTCAGTTGCATCGCTGGGTCTCCTAAGTGACTCAACAATGCAGCACTAGCTGCCAGGGGCATCACTGAGGTCTTAAAATGTCAGGGTAAATAGCCCCTATACATATGTCCCCCAAAAGAAAATGTGTGTGTGTATGTGTGTGTGTGTGTGTGTGTGTATATATGTGTGTAAAGGAGACAGAATATCTATAGCACGATCACCCTATAAACTATGGATAGGATTAGATACAGTGGCTCAGCAGACAGTATCACACATGATTGGATTAGATATAGGGCCCGTCTTGCTGACATTGCGGCTCCAGCGCTGGACCATGGAAAGGTAAGAATAATAATTGATTTGCTTCTTTATGTGTTACTAATTATTTTTGTGTGTTTGTGTTATTTTACAGGTTCGGTCGTTGGACTACGTCGGATTCAAGGACTACTTCAATGACAGCGGTTTTTTTATTCTCAATAAAATGGTTAATGAGGGTTGTGTGTTTTTTTTATTTCAATAAAATATTTTTTCTATGTCCTTGTATTTTTTTAAACGTTATTATTACTACCTTAGTAATAGCTGCTGGCTAATTGACAACGTTCATTACTAAGGCAGGGCTTAATGTTATGCCGGTGCAGAGGCTAACACTAACCCCCATTATTACCCTGGTACCCACTGCCACCAGGGGTACTGGTAAGAGCCGGCTACGAACCAGTACCCGACCATCTGTAGTGATGGCTGGGCACTGGGGTGGCCGCAGGCTGGTAGTATTAGGCTGGGGAAGGCCAAAAACAGTGGCTCTTCTCACCCTGGTAATGCTAGGCTGCTGCTGCTGTGTTGTATCTGGCTGGTTATGAAAATTGGGGGAGACTCCACATCGTTCTGTCCAATTATTATTATTTTTTTTTAAAAATGACGTGGGTTTTTTATAACCAGTCAGATACAATAAAGCAGCAACGGGCTAGCATTCCCGGGGGGGGGGGGGGGGGGCGGGGGGGCGCTGTTTCTAGCCTTTCCCTGCCTGATAATACCAGCCCGCGGCCGCCCCAGTTTCTGACCATCACTACAGATGGTCAAGTATTGATTCGCACCCGGCTCTTCCCAGCACCCCTGGTGGCTGTGGGTACCAGGGTAATAATTGAGGTTAGTGTTAGCCTCTGCACCGGCTAACACTAAGCCCCGCCTTAGTAATGGACGCTGTAAATCAGCCAGCGGCCATTACTCAGGCGGTAGTAATAAAGTCTAAAAAAAAGACAAAGACAGAAAATATATTTTATTGAAATAAAAAAAAACACACAACCCTCATTAACTATTTTATTGATAATAAAAAAAGCCGTCATCGAAGTAGTCCTCGAATCCGACGTAGTCCACAGACCGAACCTGTAAAAAAACACAAACACAAAAAAACTATTAGTAACACATGTGGTAGGCTTAGATACAGGGCCCATGTGTGATACTATCTGTTGCACTCTGTATCTTAGCCTATCACAAGGTAGGCTTAGATACAGGTTCCAGCAGACAGTAATCTTCTACAGTATAAGATTACTGTCTGCTGGAGCCTTGTATCTAAGCCTACCATGTGGTAGGCTTAGATACAGGGTCCAACCGACAGTATCACATATGGGCCCGGTATCTAAGCTTACCATGTGGTTACGTAAGATGCTTAGATACAGGGCCCCAGCAGACAGTAATCTTATACAGTATAATATTACTGTCTGCTGGGGCCCTGTATATAAGCCTACCGTGTGGTAGGCTTATATACAGGGCCCATCAGACAGGATCACACATGGGCCCTGTATCTAAGCCTACCATGTGATTGACTTAGATACAGGGCCCAGCAGACAGCATCACACAATCTGTGATCCTGTCTCATGGGCCCTCTAAGCCTGCTACATCGTAGGGTTTAAGGGGTTGTCGAGCCCCTAAACATTGATGGCCTATCCTCAGGATAGACCATCAATAGCTGATGGGTCGGGGTCTGACTCCCGGGACCCCCGCCAATCAGCTGTTTTGAAGCGGCCGCAGCGATTGTACGAGAGCTGCTTCCCCTTCATTTCCCTCACTTGCTCACACTGTGAGTCGCCGACACGGATTCACAGTGTGAGCAAGTGACCGGAATGAAGGGGAAGCAGCTCTCATATGAGCGCTGTGGCCCCTTGAAAACAGCTGATTGGCGGGGTCCCGGGAGTCGGACCCCGACCTATCAGCTTCAGCAGACAGGGATATTAATCTCACCCTCCTCTTCAGCCGCAGTGGAGGTCTTGACTCTATCCAGGGTCGGGATGTCCACTTCTCACGAAGTTCCACTCCTAGTTGAAGGGGTTGTTGGATAACCCCTTTTCATATAAATAGTCCCATACCAATGTGCTGTTATCGCTGGGGGAAGCAGCCTGCTAGTGTTCCTTTGTTCTGTAGAGACCCTGCAAGAGATTAAAGGAATTACATGGTAAACATTTAATCAATAGGCCATCCATGTAATATACGGAAGCAAGAAGTCCTATAGAGGGACAGCTGATCCTTATATTAGCCCTTTCCGCTTTGGTCTTTATAAGGGGATCCCATGCTGGGGACCACCCTGTAGTACATTCATTCACCCTAACAGGGCATATGCAAAGGAGTTGCCTAAATCGGACAACCCCTTTAAAGAGGATGGCAGCACTGTGACGAATCAGTGATCTCGATTGATGCAGCTTTTTGTTTCCTTAGGTAGTCAAGCTCAAGGTCCTCAGATACATCAAATATAGCACCACATGTGGCAGTTAGCCCTTCTTTTATGAAATTTTCTTTTATGGGTTATTTATATAATAAACATATGTATTTATGACATCAGCACATTTCTCATAATCACTACAGGAATTTATTATCGATGCATTCCTCATTCATTATGAAGTCACCTACAGTATTCTGAAGTATTAACCCTTTAATGACTGGCAATGTGCCTTGCAAAATCTGGCACTACTTTTCTGGGCACTGTATAGCTCTATTAATTTTGCAGTGGCACAGCACAGTGTACAACACTATTTTTAGCATACTACAGTATATTCTTAATAAAGTTAAATCTTTCGGTTATGGTGAATTACTTTAGAGGAGTTGCAAGGGTCAAAGTCTGACAAATTTGGCATGTTGCCATAAAGGGGTTTTCCCATCCGAAATGATAACATGTCGCTATGATTTCTAAGGACACATTTCCTTGGCGAGCTGAGCAAATAAAATGGAGGTAAATCTGCATTATACAAACACATTATCATATAAGTACATGATGGCTAATGAATTTATGAATGAGCCGGTAAATAGATCTGTGTGTGTGTGGTTTTTCCACTTTTTTTTTTTACTTTTCTTACCTTTTTTACCATTTTGTTTGGCTAAAGTAGGGGAGTCTGAACGCTTGTAGATAGGGGACCAGTTCTAGTTTTTAATAATTTTTTTTGAATTTGGTATTCAAAACCTATCCAAAACCAGTTGAAGAAACAGACTAATTACAGAAGCACAGATAAATTATCTAATTCTGTGGATATAGTCCTGCTCCCAGGGAATAGCTCCCTCAGAGCTCATGAAATGATTGGCATATTGGTCCCAATGTCCAGATGTTCCTGGTCTTACTTCAGGATGTTCGTCAACAGTGACTGGTGTTGTGGTCATGTGTTGTTCGACATCTCCCTCAAAGACAGCATCATGAATCCTTGTGAAGTTGTGAAAGATCTCACAGGCTTGTATGACACAGTTCACATTTTATGGATCTATCTGGATGGCAGACAAAAAGACTATAGATGAGCGCATTTTCCTAAATTCGGTCTGAATAAATTTGTTGCGAATCGAAAGTATCCCGATTGTACTTTAGGAATTGCAAGTACCCCAATTGTCCAATCTGACTTTCTGATGTTTTCTAGGACTGTATCCAAGTTGGTTACAGTCCTAGAAGACATCAGAGAGTCAAACAGGGCAATCGGATACCTTGCGATTCCATCCCTAAAATAAAAAAAAGTAACATACTCACCGTCCCCTGCTGTTCCGTAGCAATATATTCCTGCCGGCCTCCTGAGATGACGTTGTTTCATCTCATGTGACCACTGCAATCAATCACAGGCTGCAGTGGTCATATGGGACTAAATGACTTCAATCACCTGCTGGCCACCTGGGATGAAGTCTTTAAAAAATGGTTCCCGCCAATGACGTCAGGTATTGCAGCCTATTTAAAGAGGCTGTGTCACCAGTTTATTAATTCCCTATCTCCTAACTGATCTAATAGGCACTTTGATGCTGATAACTACAGTGTGATTTGTTTTAAAAAAAAGTTTATTATTTTAAAAGTTATGATCATTTTTATACATATGCTAATTTGGCTCTAATAGCCAAATAGGAGGTTACATTTTATTTTGACTCTGGGCGGTGTAAAGACAACTGTCAACCAATCAGTGTCATACAGGTCTCCTCTTCACAGCCCAGCGCGATCTCAGCTTCAATCGCGAGATCACGCTGTGTTGTCACTTCCGGCCGCAGGTCCTTCAAAACAGTGACTCAGCGGTACTCGAAGAAGATGGTCCCTACATCGCCTCAGGTCGTGACGGACAACTCTCATCAACAGCAGCAGCAGAATGCGTGTTAAGATTGGCCTGCGCCAAATCAATATGTGGCTCAAAAGATCCACTTCTCAGATGAGGAACATATCAAGAAGTTTTGGTTCCCAGTCATACTAGAAAGGTTACAATGGATTCATGGTTGGAATGAGATCTAACACATAGCTATTTGTTTTATGAAAAGGAGGATAGATTGACACAGGGTCGTCGCTATAGGGGATTCAGAGGTAGCAGTAGCATCCGGCTCATGGTAGGTGGGGGGGGGCCTAATATACATTTTGCATTGGGGCCCAGGAGCTTCAAGTTACGCCCATGGATTGACAATTATATTCCTTAGATTGCAGGTATTGGAATAAAAAACATAAGCATTGAATGAACTGTGACAGTGCTGTGTACAGCACAATTTACCATAACCACTTGGGACATATGTTTTAATGTGTAACCTATGTGTCCTTAGCAAAATATAAATATGTGCTGAAAACTAACTACATTTATTCGACCACTGTGCTTTTTCTATCTTGGTTTTCTCTGTATCTCTCATTCATATATATGGAGCGTGACCGTGCACGTGCTATCTCCACTAAAAACAGGGACCTCTCATTCTTGGGATTGGTGAGGGTCCCAAGTCCCATGGGTTAATCTTACATCAGACATACAATAAATAAAAAAATTTATACTAACCTCACTGCTCCTCTTTGCTTCTCTCCTCCGGATTCCCTCAGGTTCCTACAGAATGTCACAGCTCATACACCAGCCTGACACAGAAAACTGGCGTAGAAATGTTGATAAGTTCCTCCCAATGTGTCTAGAATTAATATGCTCATAATACTGAACTGCTCTATCTCTCCTTTTCCTAGGTCTCCCTCCCAACCAGTTTTCCTTCTTCTGTCTCCCCCACTCGCTTGTGTGGTTTGTGTAAGTACCATACAAACACATACAAAAAAGATTATCACAATTAGGGTATGTGCACACACAGTAATTACGTCCGTAATTGACGGACGTATTTCGGCCGCAAGTCCCGGACCGAACACAGTGCAGGGAGCCGGGCTCCTAGCATCATACTTATGTACGATGCTAGGAGTCTCTGCCTCGCTGCAGGACAACTGTCCCGTACTGTAATCATGTTTTCAGTACGGGACAGTAGTTCCACGGAGAGGCAGGGACTCCTAGCATCGTACATAAGTATGATGCTAGGAGCCCGGCTCCCTGCACTGTGTTCGGTCCACTACTTGCGGCCAAAATACGTCCGTCAATTACGGACGTAAATAGTGTGTGTGCACATACCCTAACAGTGTATCATGCCTTTTATACTTTTAGTAGTTTCTGAATGGCACTTTTAATTGGGTTGAAAGGAACAGCAAAATCTCTGACAGAGTGACAGTATGTTTTAGCCATGTAGCAAAGCGCCTGTATGATCTGCCGTAGCAGTGACTGTCAGTAGTAAAAATGGAAAAGTTACCAGCAGTGGATTGTGTTAAAGTTGGTTGACATAGTAGTGGGGTACTTGGTCCATTTTATTTGGCTTAGGTGGTTAAGATGTTTCATATATTCAAGAAAAATAATCCTTTACACACTATGTGAATGTCTGTAGCAGATTCGGAGTTCAGCGGCTAAAACAATCAGGCATGAGGCAGAGATGTGATGAGGAAAACAATTCAAGATCTTGACAAAAATTAGCAGCAACAGTTTGTAGAGAGGCAGCAAAGAACTATATTACAGGTAGGAAGTTCAATAGTCTGACAAGGAGGAAGTGCAAGGTCCAGGCGATACAGGAAGCCAAAGGGGTGATACCAATTAGGCAATCTAGGCAATCTAGGCATATAATATTAAGAGGTAAGAATCAAGACAAACTAGACAATCGATTCAGCTGTGGAGCTGTCCAGCATTTCAGGTGGCTTAATGAGAAATGTTTCTGTCTGGGACACAGGAGTTTCTCTTTCCCTTTCTCCTCCATTCAGCCCAAACCTCCATGATAACTTTTCCAAAATACGGTAGTTTGTTGCCTAGTCATCCTCGGCTGCTCACTTCCTCAACCCATCCCCATCCTCTATATAGTAACACAAACCCCCATCCTTTAACACTGCCATTCTGCTGCTATCACCAATACTGGGCCTGCTGCTGCCCTATGTAACGCTCATTACTGTGCCTACAGTGCTGCCAATGGCCCCCAAATGCTATACGGACTAAATAATAATACATGAGTTTTACAAAGCGGCCAGGGCCAGTGTTAGGGAGGGCAAATTGGACAATTATTCAGGGCTCCCCATCCTCCTACGGCCCCCTGTCCACTATAGCAACCATGGCGGCTGCTACGGGGCCCGAGGCATGAGGGGGCCCGCGCCGCCCGGCACATAACATTTATGTGCCCCATTGCTAGAAACAACCACATTCAAGGATGCCGATACAATTGAATACTATAGGCTGCAGGCCAAGTTAGGCCTGCAGCATATAAGGGGCTGGGAAGAATCCCTGCGCAGTCTGGCATGATGATGTCATTGCATCACGCTGGCCTGCACAAGCATCTTGTGTGGAGGCTGTGAAGTGCTCTGTTACGGTAACGGGTCAAGGTAAGTACAATATTTATTTTTTACGGCTGTGTGGCACTATATACAAGGGAGGGGGCTCTGTGGCACTATATACAAGGAGGGGGTCAGTGCGGCACTATATACAAGGGAGGGGGGCTGTGTTGCACTATGTACAAGGGAGGGGGCTGTGTGGCACTATATACAAGGGTGGGGCTGTGTGGCACTATATACAAGGGAGAAAGGCGGCTGTGTGGTACTATATACAAGTAGGGGCTGTGTGGCACTATATACAAGGGGGGCTGTGTGGCACTATATACAAGAGGGGGCTGTGTGGTACTATATACAAGGAGGGGCTCTGTGGCACTATCTACAAGCGGGGGCTGTGGCACTATATACAAGGGGGGCTGTTGCGCTATATACAAGGGGCTGTGTGTGGCGATATCTATGGGCCTGTGTGGCAGTATCTACTAAGGGGGGCTGTGTGGCACTGTATACAAGGGGAGGCGGGCTGTGTGGCACTATATACAAGATGAGGGGGAGCTGTGTTGCACTATATACAAGGGGGGCTGTGTTTCACTATATACAATGGAGGGGGGCTGTGTCGCACTATATACATGGGGATGTGTGTGGCAATATATACAGGGGGCTGTGTGTGGCGATATCTACAGAGGGCACTGTGTGGCACTATCTACAGGGGCTGTGTGTGGCGCTATCTACAGTGGGCTTTGTGGCACTATCTACTATGGGGAGGCTGTGTGGCACTATATACAAGGGAGGGGGGCTGTGTGGCACTATATACAAGCGAGGGGGCTGTGTGGCACTATATATAAGGGGGAGCTATGTGGCACTATACACAAGGGGAGGCTGTGGCAATATATACAAGGGGGTCTGTGTGGCACTATATACAGGGGGCTGTGTGGCACTATATACAAGGGGGCTGTGTGGCACTATCTAATAGGGGGCTGTGTGGCACTATCTACTAAGGGGGGGGGGGCTGTGTGGCACTATCTACTCGGGGGGGCTGTGTGGCAATATCTACTAGGGGGCTGTGTGTGATGCTTTCTACAGAGGGCTGTGTGTGACACTATTTACAGGGGATGCTGTGGCGGTAAAAACAGGGGGCTGTGTGAGGCACTATCTACAGGGGGCTGTGTGGCACTGTCTACTAAGAGGTGCTGTGTGGCACTACATACAAGGGGAGGACTGTGTGTCACTATATACAAGGGGGGTTGTGTAGCACTTTATACAAGGGGGGCTTTGTGGCATTATATACAAGAGGGCTGTGTGGCACTGTATACAAGGGGGGGCTTTGTGGCACTATGTACAAGGGGTGCTGTGTGGCACTATATGCAAGGGGAGTACTGTGTGGCACTATATACAGTACAAAGAGGGTTGTGTGACACTATATACAAGGGGGCTTTGTGGCACTATATACAAGGGGGACTTTGTGGCACTGTATACAAGGGGATGACTGTGTGGCACAATGTACAAGGAGTGCTGTGTGGCACTATATACAAGTGGGGGTCTGTGTGGCACTATCTACAAGTGGGGCTGTGTGGCACTATCTACTAAGAGGGGATGTGTGGCACTATCTACTAAGGGGATGCTGTGGCGCTATATACAGGGGGCTGTGTGTGACGCTATCTACAGGGGGCTGTGTGGCACTGTCTACTAAGGGGGGCTGTGTGGCACTATATACAAGGGGATGGGGGGCTGGGTGGTACTATATACAAGGGGAAGGGGGACTGTGTGGCACTATCTACAAGGTGAGGGGGGAGCTGTGTGGCACTCTATACAAGGATACAAGGGGGGCTGTGCGGCACTATATACAAGGGAAGGGGGCTGTGTGGCACTATATCCAGAGGGCTGTGTGTGGTGCTATATACTGGGGGCTGTGTGTGGAGCTATCTACAGAGGGCACTGTGTGGTACTATCTACAGGGGCTGTGTGTGGCGCTATCTGCAGGGGGCTTTGCGGCACTAACTACTAAGGGGAGCTGGGGGGCAGTATATACAAGGGAGGGGGGCTGTGTGGCACTATATACAAGGGAGGGGCTGTGTGGCACTATATACAAGTGGAGGCTGTGGCACTATAAACAAGGGGGGGTCTGTGTGGCACTATATACAAAGGGGGCTGTTTGGCACTATATACACGAGGGGGCTGTGTGGCACTATCTACTAAGGGGGGCTGTGTGGCACTATATACAAGGGGATGGGGGGCTGTGTGGTACTATATACAAGGGGAAGGGGGACTGTGTGGCACTATCTACAAGGTGAGGGGGGAGCTGTGTGGCACTCTATACAAGGATACAAGGGGGGCTGTGCAGCATTATATACAAGGGAAGGGGGCTGTGTGGCACTATATCCAGAGGGCTGTGTGTGGTGCTATATACAGGGGTCTGAGTGTGGAGCTATCTACAGAGGGCTGTGTGTGGCGCTATCTGCAGGGGGCTTTGTGGCACTAACTACTAAGGGGAGCTGGGGGGCAGTATATACAAGGGAGGGGGGCTGTGTGGCACTATATACAAGGGAGGGGCTGTGTGGCACTATATACAAATGGAGGCTGTGGCACTATATACAAGGGGGGGTCTGTGTGGCACTATATACAAAGGGGGCTGTTTGGCACTATATACACGAGGGGGCTGTGTGGCACTATCTACTAAGGGGGGCTGTGTGGCACTATATACAAGGGGATGGGGGGCTGTGTGGTACTATATACAAGGGGAAGGGGGACTGTGTGGCACTATCTACAAGGTGAGGGGGGAGCTGTGTGGCACTCTATACAAGGATACAAGGGGGGCTGTGCGGCATTATATACAAGGGAAGGGGGCTGTGTGGCACTATGTCCAAAGGGCTGTGTGTGGTGCTATATACAGGGGGCTGTGTGTGGAGCTATCTACAGAGGGCACTGTGTGGCACTATCTACAGGGGCTGTGTGTGGCGCTATCTGCAGGGGGCTTTGTGGCACTAACTACTAAGGGGAGCTGGGGGCAGTATATACAAGGGAGGGGGGCTGTGTGGCACTATATACAAGGGAGGGGCTGTGTGGCACTATATACAAGTGGAGGCTGTGGTACTATATACAAGGGGGGGTCTGTGTGGCACTATATACAAGGGGGGCTGTTTGGCACTATATACACGAGGGGGCTGTGTGGCACTATCTACTAAGGGGGGCTGTGTGGCACTATCTACTAGGTGGACTGTATGGTATTATATACAAGGGGGAAGGGCTGTGTGGCGCTACCTGCAGGGGGTTGTGTGTAGAGCTATCTACAGGGGATGCTGTTCTGGAATAAGTCGCCACAGTGGTGTGGGCCGGATGGAGTTAAAAAGGGAAAGTGAACGACTCTAATCATAGAAAACATAAACTGTGAGTTACTGGATATAAATGTGCTGTAATCACTTACATAGTCATCAGAGCTCCTGTGTATACCTGTCATGAGCAAATACACAGTAAACAGTGAGGACCCTGTTCTTCCCAAACCTCTGTTCCTACCTACTTATACGACCTGACCTAAACGACGGCGCACAACTGGGCGGCGTTCCCTATACTGGTACAAGTGAAATTGACAAACAAATAAGACAGAGCCAGTACGAAATAACAAAGGGTAACCTGGGAAGTACACGGAGGGAGAGGCAGGGCAATTGCGCCACGGACAAGTCCGGGCGCAAAAGGCAGGGTCACACTGGGAGAGAGCGGAAAAAACAAAAGTCAGAAGGCAAAGAAAAGTCAGGAGTCCAGCCGAGGTCGGGTCACAAGAAGTCAAAAAGCAAGTCGCTCAGGGGAGTCTGAAACAAGGGAAAGCACCAGGCAAGGAAACTCTAATTACAGACAAAGGCCAACTATCCCAGGCTGAACTAAATAAGGAGAGGGCGGGAGCTCAAGAACATCAGCCAGGCTTTGATTGGCCTGACGCTCCTGAGCTCCTATTAGCTGCAGACTGCCTCAGTCTGCCAGGCCGGGCGACGCCCGAGCGAGTAACTCTCGATGTCCTGGAGACCAAAGGAGCCGCAGGCAGAGAGTACGTGACACTACCACTATATGGTCACTATATGGTGGTAATATTATATGGTCTGCAGAGCTCCTGTGTATAACTGGCATCTTGCATTATATGGTCACTACATGGTGGTAATATTGGTCTTTGTATAGTGGTTTAATTGTTTATTCAGTAACAATACGGGGGTATTACTCAGTCACTATGTGGTTATGGTGTTGCGGTATTATTTAGTATCAGTATGGGGTATTATTCGGTCACTATGTGGTTATGGTGTGGCGAAATTATTTAGTATCAGTATGGGGTATTATTCAGTCACTATGTGGTTATGGTGTGGCAGTATTATTCAGTAACAGTATGGGGTATTATTCAGTCACTTTGTGGTCATAATGTGGTGGTATTATTCAGTAACAACATGGGGGTATTATTCAGTGGCTATGTGGTCATGGTGTGGGGGTATTATTCAGTAGCAGTATGGGGTATTATTCAGTCACTATGTGGTTATGTTGTGGCAGTATTATTCACTAACAGTATGGGGGTATTATTCAGTCACTATGTGGTTATGATGTGGAGGTATTCAGTATCAGTATGGGGGTATTATTCAGTCATTATGTGGTTATGGTGTGGCGATATTATTCAGTAACAGTAAGGAGTTATTATTCAGTCACATTGTGGTTATGGATTGGCAGTATTATTCAGTAACAGTATGGGGATATTATTCAGTCACTATGGGATTATGGTGTGGCAGTATTATTCAGTAGCAGTATGGTGGTATTATTCATTCACTATGTGGTTGTAACGTCCGTGGTCGCTGACCACAAACTCCTTCCATCGAGTCGACGCCCTTCTCTCCAGAGATGTCTGCACATGCGGCCGCCCTGTTTCACAGTGACCACCAGGGTGCGCTCGCGAGCTCAGTCCAGACTTAAAGAGCCAAAGCGCACACAGGTGGGAGATTGAGCTGATTGCTCCCAGAGAACCCTGGGCTATAAGAAGGGCTGTGCCCCTCCCTGCAATGCCTGAGCCTTTTTTGTCTACCCTAGTCTGTCTAAGCAAATGGTCTCCTAGTGTTTCCCAGTGTTTCCCGATCCTGCCACCTGTAACCTGTATCCCGTGCTATACTATACTTTTCAGATGGCCATTGGATGATTTTGAAACTTATGCCTGGAAACAATGACAATGGAAGAGAGATGTGCTACAATGGGGAATGATGTGGGTAGATAGTGGAGAGATGTGGTGCCATGAAGGAAAATAGTATACAGATATTCTATGGGGGTGAAGTACTACGATAACTGATGTTAGGCAATGAGGGGGAGATGGGTAGGATATGTGATGAATTGAGGGGGATGTTTTGCAAAATTAGAGAGACATCCTGAAATGTAGGCAGAACCAAACATGAAAAAACAGTCTCCATGGCAGCACTGACAGTTTTATAGAAAATGGGGCCCTGAGCAACAAGCAAAGTAGGATTAACTGCCTTTTTTAGCTTTTAAAGGGAATGTGTTGCCAGCAAAACATGTTTTTTTTTTAAAATTAAACATTTAGTGTGTAGGTGATTAAACATTGTTCAAATTTTTTTTATTTTTTTCACGAGTCAGGAAATATTATAAATTAGATTCTAATTTATAATATTTCCCATTGCTGGTCACTAGATGGAGCTATTCCCAAAATTGCAGCATTGCATGTGGTAAAGCAACCACATTGCTTTTTGCTGCAAAATTGGGAAAAAAGCACTCGCTCTAGTGAGCTCTGAGAATCCCCCCCTCCTTTATCCTGGCTAGTGCCAGGATAAACGAGGGGTTTGAGCGGTCTAACCTCCTACACTGTGTGTCGCCATTTTTTGAGCTAACACACAGTGTAGTAGGTTTACATACAGTAGTAAACACACACAAACACGAACATACATAGAAATCTCTTACCTGCTCCTGCCGCCGCGGCTCCCTCCGGCCCGTCCGCTCCGTCTGCTGCCGCTGGTCCAAGTGCACAAGTCCGGAAGCCGCGACCGGAAGTAGTAATCTTACTGTCCGGCCGCGACTTCCGGTCCACAGGAAAATGGCGCCGGACGGCGCGCATTTCAAATTGGACTGTGTGGGAGCGGCGCATGCGCAGTTCCCACACAGACGGCGTACACAGAAGTGGATGGGACGGGACCCGTTCGCAGTCCCTATGGGACTGTGGCTGCCGTATTTCATGTCTGTATGTGTCGTTAATCGACACATACAGAAATGGAAAAAAAAATGGCAGCCCCCATAGGGAAGAAAAAGTGTAAAAATAAGAAAAAGTAAAACACAAACACACAAATAAATATAAACGTTTTTAATAAAGCACTAACATCTTTAACATATTAAAAAAAAAATTGTGATGACACTGTTCCTTTAATTTTGTTTTTCTTGTAATTTCAAAATCCCTTGTCGCCAAGGTTAGTGAATGGGTTAATTGTAAATTCTGTGGTGGTCCATGACAGCAAAGGGGTCAATGGTAAATTCTGGTTGCTACATGGGTTCCTGTCCTCAGTTTGCCACCCCCTAAAACCAGCCCTGTATGACAGCCTTGGCCAGATGGAGGAGAGCAAAGGCGAACTGATTCAATTATGGAAGCTGCCAGCTGTGAGCCATTGTATAGAATTGCTACTAAACAGACTGTGCTTGTGACTTGACCTGATTCGTATTTCATTGTACCTTGTGTATTGTGGTAATGTACTGCAGATTAAAGGGGGTTTCCAGCCACTAAAAATTGATGGCCTATCCTCAGGATCCTTCATGATCCCCGCTGATCAGCTGTTTTGAAAGGGCCGCAGCGCTCGTATGACCGCTGCTTCCCTTTCATTTAGTCTTGCTCACTGTGAGCCGTCGACACACATTTAGCGGTGATTCACAGGTATTGCAGCCTTCTCCCCTTCACTACAATGGGCAAAAAGGCTGCAATACCTGTGAATCGCCGCTAAATGTGTGTCGACATTTCACAGTGAGCAAGTAGAAATGAAAGGGGAGCAGCGCTGGTTACGAGCGCTGCGGCCACTTCAAAACAGCTGATTGGCGGGGGTTCCGAAAGTCGGACCCCGACCAATCAGCTATTGATGGCCTATCCTGAGGATAGGCCATCAATTCTTAGTAGCTGGAAAACCCCTTTAAGTTAAAGCACATCTCTACTTTTGGAACTGCTTTCAAAATTGCATTAGGGAACTGTATAACCTTTGGAATCTTGCCCTTTAAGGTTATTTTACAAGGGCAGATTTTATCCCATAACAAGCGCCGATCAACAATATACCAAATCAATAGGCGCTCATTTACAGGCCCTAAAAGTGCAGATGAAAACTGTTAATACTATCGTTTGGCCCCAATACAGTTTGCAGCATGGTCGACAGCACATCCCCTATTTGCACGGGGAGATTTGCTACCGACAACGTTGGTTTTATAGGTTGCATAAACTATGTGAGCAGCTGCAGACGAGCGTTTGCTCGTTTGTTGACTGATCACTACCATGTTTACACGGATCAATAATCGGGAACAAACGTTCGTGAAACTGCTCACTCTTTTATTATTGACCCGTGTAAATGGACCTTTAGGGCAGTGGCAGTTTAATAGTAAGGATCTATTCACCTCACATTTATTTATGTAAGCAGTATGTTGGGATAGGAAAAATAATCCAAATGTATCTGGTGATGTACCCATATGTTTACATGGGCCACACATGTGCCAAAAGTGTGTCCTGAAAAGTGTCGGAATTAGCGCCAAGAAACATCCAAAACGGCCTCCCATTGATTTTAATGGGAGGCGGAGGCGGGTTTTTCCCAAACAGCTTTTAGCCACTCGCAGGGAAAAAAAAGCGGCATCTGACCTCCCATTAAAATCAATGGGCGGCACAAAAAGCATTTTTCGCAGCGTTGTTTGCCTGCGGCGCTCAATGGCCCCGGGCGAAAAGAAAGTCCTGGCAGGTGAAAATCTGCCTCAAAATTCCTTCAGGAATTTTGAGGCAGATTTTTTTCTGCCTGCAAAATACTCTGTGTGAGCAGGGCCTACATGTCAATGGCAGATGATACAATTGTATAGGAATACAGTTGCATACATCAGGGTATTATTTTAGGTACTCTTCAAACGCTTTTCACAGGTAGGTAGATTTTGTTGGGGCGTGGCTTGCAATTGGCCGGGGTTGGCAGAATATAATTTTTTCTTTCTAAATACTCCTTGTATTCTATTTTCACTATAAGGACTGTGAAGGATGGTCTATTTGCTTATTTTCTCTGTATTAAATTACTTTATGAATTATCAAGCAGGATGCCGAATTACTAAGATATGTATTCTCCATTATTTTAATGACCTTTTCTCTACATAGTTCTGCTCGAGTCTCAAAGAACTGTGTTATCTTTATGTGTTCATCGTGTGGTCTTCATGCATCCATGGCTAGCGGGTTGGCTGAACGCCCAGACATAATATGCAACTATTTGTCATTATCGCAACAAACTCCCTCATGGGAAAGAACAGTTAACACCACCCCATTGTATGCTTGTCTCCAAGTGTTACCTGATGTCAGCATTTTAATGAAGAATTATAATTATGTATTTGAAATATTCTTATGGTCTGCTATTGGCTGAATAAGAAATATTGTCACATTGCCTCTGATTGTTAACCTCAAGCCTACACCCCTTTTGAATGATATTATTGTTATTGAGTTTGGCAATAAACCCCCAGAGGAGTATTTTGAGCATACCAGCAGCGTCTGTGTGTTATTTCTCCTCTCTCGATATATATCGGTATGAAATCTCCTGATTAGGATGCTGGATAAAGTTCCTGGCATGAGTGTTTGTTGGAACACTTGTCTACATTTCAGTCTAATATATTTTGAGCCATTAACTTCCACGACAGGACCTTAGCGTGAGGACAGTATAGAGGGAAGGGATTGCCTAAAACAGTGATCTCAGATACCATTTGCCCTAAAAGTTACCCGAAAATTCAGACATTAGACCCCAGACCAGACCCAAAATTCAGACTAGACCAGACTCCATAATTGAATTCCCAGACCAGACTTGATAATTCGGACCCCAAACCACATCATTTCGACACCAGACCACATAATTTAGATCCCAGGCCAGGCCCCAAAAGTTAGACCATACAACAGACCCCTCTAATTACTCACCTATTCTCTCACAGGAGAGGTGAGTAATATTAGTCTTTATCTATTAGATTAATCGATAATAGACAATTTAAAAAAACAATAATAGGATAATTAGTAATTAGTGTAATTTAGAGGGGAAGGTCAATGCCCCCTTTAAATCCAATCCTGCGTGTGCAGGACATTGTCCGGGAAACGCATTTGCTGGGATTGCCCTTAAAAAATAGGATCAGTCATGGCAAATTCTGGACTGTTAGCAACTATAGTATATGACCAGACTTCTGTATACATGGCTGTATGATGGCTCAGTGACTATTCTGCTTATTCAGAGCTAAGGGTCTGACACCATCGTGATCTCAGAGAACAGGATCAATCCTATCCTTGGCTCTAAAAATATGGTTCGTGCACAGAACTGTAAGGGTATGTGCACACACACTAATTACGTCCGTAATTGACGGACGTATTTCGGCCGCAAGTAGTGGACCGAACTCAGTGCAGGGAGCCGGGCTCCTAGCATCATACTTATGTACGACGCTAGGAGTCCCTGCCTCTCCGTGGAACTACTGTCCCGTACTGAAAACATGATTATAGTACGGGACAGTTGTCCTGCAGAGAGGCAGGGACTCCTAGCATCGTATATAACTATGATGCTAGGAGCCCGGCTCCCTGCACTGTGTTCGGTCCGGTACTTGCGGCCGAAATACGTCCGTAGATTACGGACGTAATTAGTGTGTGTGCACATACCCTAAAACGACAGTGTGCATAAGACCTAAAGCAGGGTCTGTTGAGAAGCATTATTTTTTCATTACAATTATTTATATTTTTAACTCTTAAACATCACCCTCTTACACACACACATACACACCATATCCTACCTTTACAGTAATAGAATCAGGAGCTAAATAATAATTTCTTTTTTTTTCCGGAAAACGCGTCAGAATGAGCATAAAAAAACCGGTCAAAAAAAAGTCCCACGGTAAAAAAAAGCGGCATGCTCTTTCTTGCCGCGGTTCCGCCTCTGACCTCCAATTGAAATCAGAGAGAGCAGAGAGAATTTTGAGGCAAATTTTTTCTGCCTGCAAAAAAGCTCCATGTAAACAGGGCCTTAATCCACCTACCTTATTTTGATGATTTTTTCTTTTTTTTTTAATGTCATAAATACTTTATTCAAAGTTAATAATATTATTTGTTCTCTGCTTCCATACACTTAATTTTGGCAAGGAGATAGCCATCGATCTTTTGCAATAACTTACCTAGCTATAAATAATCATTTAGCTAGTTTCCTTTTTAACGATTGTTAAGGGGACATTTATGCTGTGGCATTGCCATTGATTTAAGTCCCAGACTACAAACGTTAAATGTGAGGAAATCCATGTTATGCATTTTATGTTTTTGAATTAGATCCCAGCAGAGAAAGGCCCCATGCACACGACTGTAGTTTTTATCCGCAATTACGGATCCGTAATTGTGGATAAAGTACTGACACATTAATTTCTATCGGCCACTGACACGTTCCCGTGTGTGTTTGGACTGTAAAAATGAGTCGCAGAAAAAAGAACATCTGCTATTTTTTGCATTTACGGATCATGCTCCTAAACTTATTAGGGTATGTTCACACGGCTTATTTTCAGCCGTTTTTTGGGCCGTAAACACCCCAAAAACCAACTGAAAATACGGCTCAAGAAGTGACATGCACTTCTTTTTTATGGGGCGTTTTTTTACACGCCGTTTTTAAAAAGACCCACGTAAAAAAATTCCCCATGGGAACGGAACGCCGTCTTTTCCCATTAAAATCAATGGGCAGATGTTTGGAGGCGTTCAGCCCCCGTATTTTCAGCCATTTTCAGGGGCGATTACGGCCTGAAAAACGAATGAAAATAGGCAGTGTAAACATACCCTAAGGGCTCATTTACACGAGTGTGTTATACATCCGTGCGACGCGCATGATTTTCACGCGTATCGTACGGACCTATGTTAGTCTATGGGGCCGTGCAGACAGTCCGTAATTTTTGCGAAACGTGAGTCCGTTGCGTAAAACTCACGACGTCCTATATTTCTGCGTTGTTCGCGCATCACGCACCCATTGAAGTCAATGGGTGCGTGAAAATCACGCATGCCACACGGAAGCACACGGAGCACACGGAGCGTGATTCGCGCAACAGCTGTCAAACTTTTGTCAAAAGATTTTCGTTCGTGCAGCCCACGTGGTATTCACACGGGTCGCACGGACCTAAACAAATCTATGGGGCAGTGCAGTCCGTGAGTTTTGCGCAGCGTGAGTCCGCTGCGTAAAACTCACGACATGTTCTATATTTAGGCATTTTTCGCGCACCACGCACCCATTTAAGTCAATGGGTGCGTGAAAACCCACGCATGCCCCACGGAAGCACTTCCGTGGGACACGCGTTATTCGCGCAGCAGCAGTAAAAGAATGAATGTAAACAGAAAAGCACCACGTGCTTTTCTGTTTACAAACATCCAAACGGAGTGTCATAATGATGGCGGCTGCGCGAAAATCACGCAACCGCGCATCATACGGAGCTGACACACGGAGCTGTTAAGTGCCTTTTGCGCACGCAAAACGCCGCATTTTTTGCGTGCGCAAAACGCACACGCTCGTGTAAACCCGGCCTAAGGGTGTGAACATGGTCTGCAAATGAAAATGACACTCCACGGCCTGTCCGTGCAGTATTTACTGAGTGTCAATACTGCACGGTCCTGTGCATGGGGCCTAATGAAGGCAAACTTGTCCCAAATTAAGGGCGGATTCAGATGAACGTGATTTTAGTTCGTGCAGCCCGCGTGGTATTCACGCGGGTCGCACGGACCTAAACAAATCTATGGGGCAGTGCAGTCCGTGAGTTTTGCGCAGCGTGAGTCCGCTGCGTAAAACTCACGACATGTTCTATATTTAGGCATTTTTCGCGCACCACGCACCCATTTAAGTCAATGGGTGCGTGAAAACCCACGCATGCCCCACGGAAGCACTTCCGTGGGACACGCGTTATTCGCGCAGCAGCAGTAAAAGAATGAATGTAAACAGAAAAGCACCACGTGCTTTTCTGTTTACAAACATCCAAACGGAGTGTCATAATGATTGCGGCTGCGCAAAAAGCACGCAGCCGCGCATCCATATGATTAGGACACACGGAGCTGACACGCTGCTGCCACGCGCGCAAAACGCAGCATTTTGTGTGCGCGCAAAACGCTCACGTTCGTCTGAATCCGCCCTAAAGGATTTACTGAGACCAAAATAAAACGTGTGTAGTTATATGTATGTATGTATATATTTATTTATATTCAATAGTGATTATTGCATTTTGCAATCGCACAAGATCGCAGTGCAATGTTGCACATTATCGGCGCTTATATAAGTCTATGGTGTTGCCTGAAATAGCATATCCACATTCATTTTCATGCATCCTTGGTTTTAGATTGCAAAAATTTTTTTACATATTTTAAAGGATTATGTAACGTTGAAAATAGAAATGTTGTGATTTCACTTAGAGTTTTCAGTTCTTCGTACTTCTGGTTCTTAAGAAACTTAGAAAAACTTTAAGATTCATAGGAGTGACTCATAAGCACATGAGCAGGGAGGCGGCTCCTATACTTGAAATCATCTTTCCTTAATTCCATCACATGATGGGCCTGCAGACTTCTCATAATTAGGAGGAGGGATCGTGGGGACTGGCTGATATCTCCTGCAGCTGTGACTTGTTGAGCCCAGTTTAAATGCTGGTGTGCTGATCTCTGACAAGCTCATTCACCTTCCAAGATGCTGCCTGCAGTAGTGGAAGGTTTAGTGCTGCTGTGCCTAGTCTCAGCCATCCAGGCAGGAAACCGTAAGTCAGGTTTTAAGATCTGTATATGAGTTTTACACTTTGTTGGTTTAGTCATGGTGTAGAGTAAGGCGGTTAGCAGCTGTAGTGCTACAAGATGTAGAATGTATACTGGTGACTTGTATACCCACAGAGTTAAATATTGTACTTTAGTAAAGTAAGTCTATCTATGATGTCTGTCTATGCTTAACTGTAAATGTCCCCTATGTTCTTCCTATTGGGTCTCTTTGGAAATTTCTGTTTTGAACTAGCACTGGTTAAATGGCTCTTACAAAACCTAGCCAGAGTAAATTGTCAGAAATTTGAGGTAATTGTATATGTTGATGGTCTTAAGCCTTTAAAGTGTGCTGTATGTATGTCCTTCTCAATGAATTAGATTATCATTTCAGTAAGTAAACTCCAAGAGAAACTGATATATATATATATATATATATATATATATATATATCAATGTGTGCGCATTACAGGGATCTATTTCCAGCATTTCTTTCTTTTAATGTTTGTGGTAAGTTATTGAACCCAAAAATTTAGTGTCTCGGACAATTAGAATATTATAGAAGCCCAACTTCAAAAAATGATTTTTAATACTGAAATGTTGGACTACTGAAAAGCTTGTACAGTATCTGCACTCAATACTTGGTCGGGGCTCTTTTTGCATGAATTACTGTATCAATGCGATGTGGCATGGAGGCGATCAGCCTGTGGCATTGCTAAGGTGTTACGGAAGCCCAGGTTGCTCCTCTCTATGGGGTTTAGGTCGGGTGAGTTTGGCCAATCAAGTACAGTGATACTATGGTTATTTAACCCAGGTATTGGTATTTTTGGCAGTGTAGGCCGGTGCCAGGTCCTGCTGGAAAATTAAATTGGCATCTCCATAAAGCTTGTCGGCAGAGGGAGGCATGAAGTGCTCTAAAGTTTCCTGGTAGACGACTGCGCTGACTCTGGACTTGCTATAACACAGTGGACTAACACCAGCAGATGACCTGGCTCTCCAAACTATCACTGACTGTGGAAACTTCACACTGGACCACAAGCAACTTGGATTGATGCCTCTCCACTCTTCCTCCAGACTCTGGGGCTGTGATTTCTAAATGACATGCAAAAGTTTTCAGTCTGTGACGGTTCGGGGGTCTATGTATTCTGCTAGTGTTGGTCCACTGTGTTATATCAAGTCCAGAGTCAACGCAGCGTCTACCAGGAAATGTTAGAGCACTTCATGCCTCCCTCTGCTGACAAGCTTTATGGTGATGCTGATTTAATTTTCCAGCAGGACTTGGCACCTGCCCACACTGCCAAAAGCACCAATACCTGGTGTAATAACCACAATATCACTGTACTTGATTGGCCAGCAAACTCTCCTGACCTAAATCCTATAGAGAATCTATGGGGTATTGTCAAGAGGAAGATGAGACGCCAGACCCAACAATGCAGACGAGCTGAAGGCCGCTATCAAAGCAACCTGGGCTTCCATAACACCTCAGC
Organism: Rhinoderma darwinii; assembly: GCF_050947455.1. Lineage (NCBI taxonomy): Eukaryota > Metazoa > Chordata > Amphibia > Anura > Rhinodermatidae > Rhinoderma > Rhinoderma darwinii. The sequence continues at coordinate 292,638,254 of NC_134691.1, read as the reverse complement.
ATTGCCACAGGGTGATCGCCCCCATGCCACGCCGCATTGATGCAGAAGTAGCCCTGACCAAGTATTCAGTGCATATACTGTACATACTTTTCAGTAGGCCAATCATTCCTATAAGTCTCCCATCGAGCCTGTGACCGTAATAGAGAAACCGACTTCCTGTACACACGACGCTGTGGCAGTTGGAGTCCTAGTGCTGGTCACATGACACAGCTGAGGACCGAAAGGGAGTGGCTAACTCCCAAATACAGCCAATGCTAAAAAAATGACCTTCACTACAATGTGCCAGAGAATAAAAAAAAATTGTGGCAGTGCTCCTTTTAATTTATCTGTAGCAATTCAGAATTCGCTAAACTATTGCTGCAGTCTGGGCTAGTAAAGTGTAGCCAATAATTCTCCAATCTGCTCTGAATCTTAACATTCTCACCTCCATTATTAGTAGGTGGAGGGTTAATGACCATTTTATTAACTGAGCCTAGATGTGCCCCTTTTGTACTGGCAATAGCAAGTGGGAAAGTGAGCATTTGGGGGGGGGGGGGGAAGAAGGTACCCAAAGCTGATCATATATGCCATATGACCAAGTATTCGTACTATAGATCAATCTGGCTGGCACTAAAACCATTCAGCCATTCCTTCTATCTAAAAAGGCTCTCCATTCACCCTTTCTGTATTTTTGTATGGGAAGAAATGGCACAGAACCACACCTGAAGCAGATGGCACTTGGTAGGTGGGGGCAAACTTTGGAGCTACAACTTATGCCTCTAATGGCATGATATTGTATGGTGGCTACTGTAGAAGTGCTGCACTGTTTAGTGAATGATCTGCAGTTTATAGGTATGTTTCATTGTTAGTGATTTATTTCTAGTGCCATAATGCTAACTGCATGAACAGCTGTTCTTGTAATGTCTTGGTAACAAGGGGGCATTTCACTACTTTGTTTAATTCATTGATGGGCATTTATCTGCTTGAATATACTTTGTAGAACATTTATTCTGTAGCTAACTTCTGGTTTTGCAATTCTGTATTCACACACCATGTACAACTTTACAGGGTTTCAGGATGTAATGGAGTTTGGGAGGAGATCTGGCTCTAAAGGTCACAGTAACCACATAAGTGGCTGGTCTCCTGATACCAACTCATGGGATGAGAAGCTCTACCCTGCCTGGAAGTCTGGTGATGCTAGATGGGAAAACTGCTGGAGAGGTGATAATAAAAATTCCTATATTCTCAACAACCCAAAAACTGTAAATGTGACTTAAAATCATGCTGGCTTAATATGTTATCTAGGTGGCAAAGTGGTGGCATTGTTGACCAGTGACAGTCCTGCACTGATAGGGTCAAATGTGACTTTTGCTGTGACCCTACAGTTTCCCAGATGTCAAAAAGAAAATGAAGATGGAGGCATTGTTTATGAAAGAGGATGTGGAAATGGTAAATGTCGTGAAACCGTAGTGTACAATGCATATAGATATTTAGATGGCATTACAATAAATTGTCTATTTAGTCTCCGCCAGCTCCCCGGACCAATATGTGTATAACTGGACCAAGTGGATAGATTTCTGTGATGAAGGAAACTGCAGTTTTGCCAACAACTTTCCAGATGGAAGACCATTCCCACATCACCCCCAGTGGAGAAGACACAACTTTATTTACATCTTCTCCACACAGGGTAAGGATCTTGGGTAGCGCCTAAGACCTCATTCCTACTGGTGTATTGTATGACTGTTTGCATTCTATATGTAACTACCAGACTCATCCCTTGCAGTTATACTGCACCATGGTGGTCTATAAGGTTGTGTATAAATAAGATGCATCACAAACTCCAGTTTTTTTTTTTGTTTTTTTTTTACACTCTAGCCATTAGATTGTATTTGGTGCTTACTTTAATACTAAAATGTCTCTGACTGCATTACCCGAGGGGCTTTAAGGGAACCATCACATCATGCTGTCCCATCTGTAGGCAGCGTGTTATAGAGGAGCTGAGCAGATATTACTTTTGTGGGAAAAGGTTCAGTGTAACTTGTGTTAAATCCCTGCTCAGTCTGGGCTTGGGAGTCCAGAGGTGGTGTCACTCCATGATCTACAGCCTTTCCTCTATGATTGCATACAATAATTTAGTAGGACTGCCCACTTGACTCCATAGCCCAGAATAAACAGGGATTTAAGTCCATAAATTGCAAGTTATACTAAATCTTTTCCCACACAACCTAAACCCTAACCTGCTCAGCAGGGCCGGCGTCCAAACCCAGGCAAGTGCCGGGGCCCACTACCCTTGGGGAAGCCTCTGACATGACTGTCCATATATGGACCGTGTTGTCAGGAGCAGCGCAGTGTCCCAGGCAGAGTGCTAGCAGCGCTCTGCCCTGGACTATGGCTCTGGGGTTTCCCCTGACAACTGTCCATATATTGACAGTGACATCAGGGGTTTCTCCTGAAGGGTAATCCCCAGCCCGAGCATCGGCAATGCTTTGGCTGAGGATTCTGCACCTACAGGGTGGGGGCTGTGGTGCTACCTGGGAGGGGGGGGGGGGTTATGTGGCACTACCTACAGAGGGCACTAGATTTATGGGGGTACAAACAGGGCCTAACTTCTATATGGTGCACAAAGTGACGTCTTCTGCCATTTTACTGCTGCTGTGAGTTCCCCCGCAAAAGTGCCTACTAACTGTCACCCAAGGGCCCCCTAAACGTGGAGCCAGCCATGCTGCTCCGCTCCACTCCTCCAGCTCTATAACCTACTGCCTGTTTTGGTGTGACTGGTTCCCTTTGAGATGAATCATGGAGGCCGACAATTACACAACAAAGCTCTTATGATCATGCTTTGCTACTATCTCTTTCATAGAATATGTATTGCTTATGTTTCTTTAATCCACATATCAGATTCAAGACTTGTGTTTCTTATTAGGCCAGTATTACCAAAAGATTGGGAGATCTTCTGCTATTCTGTCCATAAATACTACAAACATCACAGCCGGCACACAAATGATTGAGGTCACTGTCTTCAGGAAAGGTTATCGGAGACATTACCCAGTTGCTAAAGCAAGCAGTATCTATGTTGTAACTGGTAAGTTGTGAAATTTGCATGTAAAGAAATCGATATTGTGGCTCTTAAACTCCAGTGCATAATTGTAAGGGAGGGCCTGGGTGGTTTACGGCCCTGTCCAGCTGTTGCTGAAAACGTTTCTGGCAATTTAACTTTACTAGGCGATGGTGCTGCAGGGCAATTGAACACTTGTCAGACTGCAGCCAATAGCCAGGGGTCCCAGCGGCAGGACACCCTGTGATCAGCTTATTATTTGGAGATTCTTTATGCATTTTCAACCACTATACAGGCACCACTTGCAATGCACTACTGTAGCAGTTTTTAGCACTGTAGTATTTATATCTATTACTTTTTAAAATGTTTGATGCACAAACTGAATTTTTTCTTTCCAAGATCAAATTCCATTTTATGTGAACCTTTCCCAGAAGAATGACAAGAATTCCTCAGACAGTATCTTCATTAAGGATTCCCCAATTCAATTTGATATCCGAATCCATGATCCAAGCCATTATCTCAATAAATCTGCAGTGAAATTTGACTGGGACTATGGTGATGGTAGTGGATCATTTGTTTCCAATAACCCAGTCTCTAGTCATACTTATACATTGCTTGGAAATTTTAGTGTCAATTTGACCATTAAAGCTGCCATTCCTGGTCCATGTAAACCTGTTACACCCACTCGAGTCCCTACAACATCCACTCCAGTCCCTACAACACATCTACCAACAACCACCAGAACTTTCACCACTGCCAATTCCACTGGTAAGTAAAAAGCAAATCTATTCACACTAAGGCTGGATTTACACAGGCGTGTTCATTCTGATGTACAGTTCGCATGTCGGCCGTATTTCCCGAACTGAACACACTGCAGGGAGCTGGGCTCCTAGCATCATGGATATCGATCATGCTAGGTGTCCCTGCCTCCCCATGGAACTTCTGTCCCAAACTGAAAACATGATTACAATACGGCAGTTTTCCCACAGTGAGGCAGGGACTCCTAGCAACCTAGAGAACTATGATGCTAGGAGCCCGACTCCCTGCATTGTGTTCGGTGCGGGAAATGTGGCCGAAGTCCGGACTGTATATCACAGACTGAACACGCTCGTGTGAATCCGGCTTAATTCTATGATTGCAGGTTGTTTTAGGCCTCATGCACATGGCATGGAGCCTCTGGGACTTGTATGTTGTGGGATGCCATATGTAAGGGGTATTATGCCATATTTCTAGGGAGGAATATCTGTTTATATATGTGTGCAACGATAATAAAAAATGTCTCACTGGATTCTGTACAGTAGTCTGAGACATATGAAGGTGTATAACTGCACAGATACCTCTTTGGGTGATCTCTTAAGGTTCTGCAACACTGGGCTGTAATATGGCTTTGTGCACGGGATGTAGTTTTTGTTTTTCCTCATTGCAGATAACTCGACAGAACTGCCACCATTTGAAACGGAAACTGTCCCAATGACAACTGAAATGCCAAATGTTACCACTGTTGATACAACCACGCCACCTACAACTCCTGCCCCTGGCTGCTTCATATACAGATATGGATATTACAACACCAAGATTACAGTTGTAGGTTAGTCGCTGACATTTTTGACACTGCTACTGTAGCTTTAGAATAATCAGTGCCTAGAAGAGCCTTCATTCCTTTTCTCCACTATAGATGGTATCCTTGAGGTCAAAATTGTTGAAATGACACGTGTTCAAGTATCTACATCTCAGACTGAAAACTCAGTAATTGACTTTGTGGTGACTTGCCAAGGAAGGTATGTCTGTAAACTGGAAACCAAAATTCTGTGACATTGAAAATGCTGTTCTTTGAGATGACCTCTGTTCTTTCAGCTTGCCTACAGATGCCTGCACAGTAGTCTCAGATGCTAGTTGCATGGTTCCCCAGGACATGGTCTGTGATGTAGTTCCATCTTCTGATCAATGCTTACTGACCCTGAGAAGAGCATTTGAGCCTGGATCCTACTGTGTAAATATTACATTGAGTGACGGTGCAAGTTTGGCTCTCGCTAGTACTCTGGTGTCTATAGATGATGGTAAGTGATGCCTATGAAAGATTGTCATCTAGCTTGGATAGAATGGACTGTCTGAACAAGCTCCCTCTTAAAGCAACATATAGTGTACTTAAGTTAAAAAAATAAAATAAATCCTAGCTCTTCCTCCCCTCCAATTGCAATTCAAAGCAGGGATATATAAGTGAAGCTTGTGTTCCAGGAGATCAGCCATGGCCCTTAAGTCACTCACCAGCCAAAAATGTAAGACTAGCAAAAAAAAAAATCTCCATGATTTTTGTGAACGTTTAGAAAATCCTGCAGACTCAGGCCCCATGCACAAGATTGTAAAAAAAAACGCCCGTAATTACGGGCCCATAGAATTCTATTGGCCACGGGTACCTTTCCATTTTTGTATGGGAAGGTGTCCGGGCTGTTGAAAGAAGTCTATGGAGCTCCCGTAATTACAGGTGGCTACGTGTGTGCACCCATAGTCACGGGAGCATTGCTACACTACGTCAGAGGATTTAAATTTTTGAATAAAGAATAAAAAATGGCAGTTTTGTTAAACGGTGTGACAAAGGACCTGTATTTATGGGAGGGAAAAAATAGTCATGTGCATGGGGCTTGTGTGGACCACTTAATCTCCCATTTAGTTAATTAGGTTGTGTTCCTTTAAGGGGCTTTGAGGTGAAGTTGCGTTTTTTTTTTTGTTTTTTTTTAAATTATGCTGCCTAAAACGTAGGGGCCAAAAATTAGTTTCGATGTGGAAAAAAAAAATGCAGTTTGTTGGTTGTTACTGATTGGGACATAAGGATCAAACGGCTGCTGCATTTGTCACCCATTAAATGGATAGGAACATATACAGTACATATTAGAAACTAGTCTTTTACTAGTTTAATTTTTTTTTTTTTCCTCAACTCTAGGTTCTAGATCACCACGGACCGTTTATGCAGTACTTATTCCTTTAGGTTTGGTTGCCCTCGTTGCAGTGGTAATTGGGATCACCTTGCACAAGTGAGTTAATGTTACAGCATTTTTGGTTCACATTGGTAATTGTATTAAGGTTGTGCGTTTACTTCAAGTTCATATAATACAATTTTGGCCATGTTCACACAGGGCGGATACACTGCGTGAGTGCACAGCGTATCTGTCATGGAACCCACAAGGAATTAAATCTGAAAAAAATGCACCAAACTGTAGTGCAGTTTTTCAGGCACAGTCTCTGCTGCATATAAGGGCCTGTTCACATCAGCGTTCGCTTTCCGTTCTACGGTTCCATCGGAGGTTTCCATTGTGGATCCCCGAAACAAAGTCAAACAGAAACCACAGCTGCCGTTTGAATCACCATTGATATCAATGGTGACAAACACTGCTAATGGTTTCCGTCTACCGTTCCGGCAGGTTTCCGTTTGTCCGCCGGAATCAATAGCGCAGTCGACTCCGCTATTGATTCCGTCAAAATGGAACCTGACGGAATGGTGAACGGAAACCATTAGCAAGCTTTCCGTCACCATTGATATCAATGGCGACAAACTGAAGCTGTGGTTTCAGTTTGACTTTCCGTGGGGGGGTTTCACCCGACGGAACCCCGGAACGGAAAGCTGATGTGAACAGGCCCTAACAGTGTGTGAAAGTTTATGCTTTACCTGTGACAGTGACACTTTCTTCTGTTCTCATCCAGGCCAGCCTCCTGGGATACTACTGCTGCAGTCTGATTGGCTGCAGCAGTCACATGGGATGAAATGTCATCCCAGGAGACCAGCCTGGACAGGAAATTGAAGAAAGCATATCTAGGACGATGGCTGCACTCTGTGGGGGGGTTACATTTTCCCCTCACTCACTGGTCTAAGAATCCTATAGAGACTACATGCTGCTAGGCTCCTATCGAGCAGACATTCATCACAAGCTCATGTGAGACACCCCCCCCCCCCTCCTATAGGTTACCATTGTGTGATAGCACTCTGATCTAGCACAATTTTAGAATGCCTTGTGTAAAGCCGTCAGAACCCTGTCATAAAGACCGCCTTGTCTTGGTAGTCCGTTATCTGAAAACCTACATTTTGCTGAAGTGTGCAGTAGTTTCGGTTTTCACAACATATAATTTTATTCTTTCCCTAGGAAATCCAAGCAATACAAACCTATTGCAAATGCATCAGATGGAAGGAGTGGTGATGGAATCACTGTGTATTTCAGTCAGATCAAACATGTTATCTTCAACAGAAGCCATGAGAATGATCCACTCCTGAAAAGCAAGGCTACAATAATATAACTCTGCTTAAAACTTGAATGTCTGCCGTGTGTTGGTATTCTGCTGGTCATGTAAAGTGGTTACTCTGTAGTAGAAATAATTGTCAATAAAGTAGCTCATTTTATTTAAATCGTTGCCTGTCTGAAACCAAATCTTAGGCTTTGTTCACTTCTGCGTTGGGCTCGTTCTGACGTTTCAGCTGAGCTTTCCGGCCGATCGGGACCCTGAACACACGTACACTCACCCGGCGCACAACAGACTAATGGAAACCATGGGCACCGGATCTGTCACCATTGAAATAAATGGTGATGGAAATGGGAACCTCTGGTTTGCCTTTGTGTCCAGGGTCCTGTTCTAGAAGAAAGCTCCGACGCTATGTCCAAACGGGACCCCGATGCAGATGTGAATGAAGACTTAGAGATGCAATGTTTCTTAACAGTATTGTTCCATAATCTTCTATTTAACTCCTAAAAGAAAAACAGTATCTACCAGATAAGAATACAAAAGTACTCAATTGTCAAATATGAGGAATCCACCCGTTTAAAAATGAAGAAAATGGGGTAGCACACATACTACAAACTAACATACAAATACATTTAAATTAGATTAAAACTTATTTAAAAAAAAAAAAACCCACAATGCGCTATGATAAATCTCAACCTACATAGAGGGCATTTAGGGCGCAAATCTTCTGCCTAAAGGTGACCATGCCCCGGGTGAGACATGTCCTTCATAACTATTTGTCGTGCCTATGCATCTCAGCCAAATCGCAACCAATTATAGTACTGCTGCCCCCCCCCCCTTCAAACTCATAATTGAGAAGGATTAAAAGCATAACAAAGAATGTCGGTGCAGAAGACCTAAGCTGGTCAGGCAACGCAGGCCTCTGATAGAGTGAAAATACATATGGCTTTCAATTATACATAAAAGTAAAAATGGAGACTTCCGGCGCCTGCATGTGAGGACACGCGAGTACAAGTGCTCCAGCCCTTGATACCAAAATCACTCGGTCAGATCCTACTAACTATCGCTGGGACAATCGAGTCTGATCCCCTGCAGCACGGAAGACAAACCTGTCGGTATATGGACAGATTCGTCCATATTATGGGCAAATCCAGAGCACAGAGCAAGTCCGGCCGACCAGACAGCCATCATGGCGGACGAGTCCTCTAAGCAAACCACACCAGATGAGTCAGAAGTGCCTCAAGCTCCACTGACCTCAATGTCTGGGGAGTCTACATTATCTACCCTGAATATTGACTATAAGCAATTGGCGATTCAGGTAGCGCAATTAATCTCCCCGGATTTACAAGAATCCCTGTCTAAAACGGTTAATACCTCCCTATCACAACTACATGACACAGTGACGAAGCAGGGGGAGCGTATAGATACGCTGGAGACAGCCATGTGGACACAGCCATGCACCATGTGGACACAGCATTCATGGACCTCCGCCAACTAGTCCAAGATACCAGGTTGGACAACCAGAAACTCTGGGACAGAGTAGAAGACATAGAGAATAGGTCACGTAGGAACAACCTACGCATTGTGGGTTTACCGGAGGCGGTATTGGCGAAAGATCTCAGACGACTGTGCGAGTCGGACTTACCGGAGGCTTTGGGAATCCGCCAGGCCTGTAAAGCAGAGCGAGCTCATAGAGTTGGACCTGACTTACAATCCACAGACAAGGGCTCAAAGGAGACGAGACCTCGCCCGCGCCATAGTCAAGTACTTAGACTATTCAGACAGAATGGCAGTGCTGAAGGCCTTTAAAAGTAGACGCAATGGTCTGGATTATAAAGGACACCGCATTTTGATTTTTGGCGACTTCTCAGCGGAAGTCACGAAAAGGCGTCAAGCATTTTCACAAGTCTGCTCGGCATTATACAAACGCCATGTCAAGTTTGCATTATTGTACCCGGCAGTTCTCAAGGTCGCGAATACGGATGGATCCTATGATACCTTTTCTACACTGGAAGCGGCGGATGCCATTTTGAAATCCTTACCGCCTGATCGCCCTTCTCCTACGCATAAGCCAATAGGTGAACCACGAGAATTATCCAAGGAGGACAGATCATCAGATGGCTTTTCTTTCTCCGCTCCTAAACCGCAGAGGAACAGGAATCTTCAGCAAAGTCACTTGATGAACTCCCATATCCAGAGGCTCAGTAATGCAGGAGTACTCGGGTCTCCTATGAGATATATCCTTTCACACATATGGGAATATATTGCTCAGTGCTTTTAGATATTTGTACGTGAAATATATGCATTGTTTCCTGATCGCTTTGCACAACTAGATGATGTATGCAAGATAGACCACCCTTTGTTTATATCTTTCGTGCTCGATCCTATAATGATATGACCAGTCCAGCACCATGGCTGGGAGTGGCTTCGTTACGGTGAAGTTAAGATAAGAAGTGCTATTACATGTGGGAAAAAAAGTAAAGTCGCATGTCACATATACGTGGATGTTGCATTGGTACAGCAAGGACCATGGTGTGATAGTTACCTGTTGTTGGTTATGTATTTGGGTTTGCAGGCGGGGTTGGGAAGGGGAGGGGGGCAGTTAGACATCCACATTGATAAACTAAATATATCATCCGTTTATGAGAATCGTTTCATGGAACGTTAAGGGACTCAGGTCACCCCATAAGCGCATGATGGTACTACGCCATCTGAAAAGGCTAAAGACCGACATTGCGCTACTGCAAGAAACTCATCTAACGGAGTTAGACTACCACCGTATGCAAAAACTGTGGGTGGGCCAGGTGTACGGATCCCCTGCCCAGCACTCTAAGGCGGGAGTTCTGATACTCCTTGGTAAGAACCTCCCCTATTCAGTCACGGGCTCTACAGCTGATTCAGCAGGGAGATGGGTGAATATACACCTCACGGGTTCAGAAGATTCCATTAGCATATATAATGTATATGGGCCTAATGTACGTAGTCCTCACTTTTTCAAGACGCTAAACGGAGTTATGGCAGTTGATACGACACCCTCCAAACTTCTGGGGGGGAGACTTGAATGTAGTCTTACAACCTGCGGAGGATAGGAGTAATCCCCATAAACCGTTTCTTCACAAGGATCTAGATAGAGAAACTGTCTTACACACATTCCTTTCAGACACGGGTTTACATGATCCCTGGCGTCTGCATCATCCTGATGGCAGAGAATACTCGCATTATTCACATGCCCAACTATCATGGTCACGCATCGATTACACTTTGGTGTCGACGCCGCTCCTTCAGCGGGTGCACCAGAGTGTCATCGAACCCATGGTTATATCAGATCATTCTCCGGTAGTGCTAGAAATACATGATTGCTTTCCGAAGGGCTCGGACATCCTGTGGCGCTTCCCCAGTAACTTGGCATCTGATGAATCGTTCCAATCTTTACTTAAAGGTTGGTGGTTGGATTTTGAGGATACCAATGGAGCTCACTCACAGGATCCCCAGCTATTCTGGGACACCTCCAAAGCAGTCATGAGAGGGCAACTAATAGCGTATGTTACAAAACTTAAAAACCAGACTAAATTGAAAATTGAGGAGTATGGCCTGGCTTTAAGGCAGACTTACACACGTTTCCAAGCAATGCCAACACCCTCAAACAAAGAAGAATGGCAGAAAGCAAAGGGGGAATATGAATTGTGGTTAGATAAAGGGGAAAAGATGAAACGGTCCGCTTTTGAAGCGAAGCTGTTTCGATACGGAAACAAGGCGGGGAGGTTGTTGGCACGTCTGTCCAAACCTTTGGGACCACAATTCCATATTACCACATTGAAGGATAAATGGGGAACTTTGCAGTCACACCCTAAACAAGTTAATTCCATCTTAAAGCAATTTTATGAGGATTTGTATACAAAAAGAACATATACTCCCACCTCGCTCCCTACGGTCTTAGACTCCCTACAACTTCCCAAACTTACAGAGGAGGAACGGACATTCCTGAATTCTCCAATTACAGAAGTAGAGTTGAAATCCTGTATAAATTCAATGAAAATGCAGAAAGCCCCAGGCCCCGACGGATACGCCAGTGAATACTTCAAGGTTCTGAGGGATCAAATCACCCCGTGTTTACTTCAATTATATAATGGATATTTATCAGGACAAACCATTCCGGCAGCCTCCAATGTCGCATACATAAAGGTCCTCCCTAAGCCAGGAAAGGACCCAAAATTAGCTTCCTCATACCGCCCGATTTCCTTAATCAACTCGGACTTAAAACTAATATCTAAACTTATGGCGGATAGATTAGCCACTATATTACCTAGAATAATTTCACCAAGCCAAGTCGGCTTTGTAAAAGGCCGCTCCGCGGTATCCAATATCAGGAAAATACTAACTGTACTAGATGATGTTAAAGTTAATCCGTCTGCTCACCCAAACCCAGCTATCCTTACTATAGATGCCGAAAAAGCATTCAATATGGTTGATTGGGATTGGTTGGGAGGTACAATGGACTCTATGGGTATTTCAGGACCCTTTCGATCTTTTATTGGAGCCTTATACTCGGCCCCCTCCGCAAAAGTATACACTCCAGGATTTCTTTCTTCCACAATCCCATTATATAGAGGGACACGTCAAGGCTGCCCTCTCTCCCCCCTCCTTTTTAATCTCGCATTGGAACCCTTTATTCGCACAATGGAGGCTGACGAAAGTGTAAAGGGCATCAGGGTGGGCACGGAAACAATTAAGGCAACATACTTTGCAGATGATGTCTTGATATTCCTATCAGACCCGCATCACGATCTTCCCCACGTCTTTGAGCTTATTAAAAAATTTGAGAGCCACTCCGGCTTTAAAGTAAATGTCACAAAATGTGAATTACTACACTTGACCAGTAACGGTGCAGCACACTTTAAACCTTCTTTGAGTATACCGGTTACTATAGCTAGGTCCTCCATTAAATACCTAGGGATAAACATAGGTCGCACACCGGACACAATATATAACCTCAATTATCCGGCGGTTATAAATAAAATTAAACAAGACCTTCAACGATGGCAGCATCTGCCTCTCTCCTTCATGGGGAGATGCCATCTTTTGAAAATGGTAAGCTTCCCGAGATTGCTTTATCCCCTACAGACAATTCCTCTTCTATTAAAACACACTGATATCAAGACATTAAATTCCATGTTCTCCGTCTACATATGGAATAAGAAACGCCCGAGAATAGCCTTAAAGAAACTTATGACACGCAAAGAAGGTGGGGGTGTCAATATCCCGGATCTTCGTAGCTATAATTTGGCATGTTTGGCTCGTCATGGCCTTGCTGGCTACAAGGGTCAAACTTTTATTCTAATTACGCACTTGAGGAGGGGGTGGTGGCTCCACTACATTTGTCATCGCTAATACATGTCTCAATTGGGAACATACCACCAGAAATCAAACATCGTATATTATTTAGGGATACCATTATGGCTTGGAAATCTATTAGAGCACTTTTTGGCCTCCCTCAACACGTTTCTAAGCATATGCATTTATGGGGGTATCCAGAGTTTCCACAGGGGAGGGAGAACACGCATTTCAGGGAAATGAAATCGTTGGGGATCTTCAAGCTTAATCATCTCTTGCACTCTACTGAAAATAGATATATGACATTTCAAGAGTTGCAAGCTGTAAACAACCTTTCCACAAGGCATCACCTAGCCTATTGCCAAATAATGTCCTTTTTAAGGTCAAAACTGCATAATATAGCCCCAGAATGCCCTAAGAACTTCTTGGATGACTTGATAGTGTCTCCCCCATCTAAATCCTCTTTATCTTTTTTGTATAGTACACTGAGAGAATCACTCGCTAAAGCTACCACTGCCACAATGTTTAAAATGTGGAGTAGAGAGCTTATCCAGCAAGATCTTACCCAGCAGATTTTGGGAGGGTGGGCAAAGGTGCGTAAAGCAGTTGTCTGTGAAAGATGGAGGGAGACGCATTTTAAGTTCATCCACAGGGCCATATACGGTTTTGATATTCCCCCACACCCTAACTGTCCGGATAGACAAATAGCGTGCCCACGATGCCATGCACCCAAAACAAATTTATTTCATGGTTTGTGGACTTGCCCCAAATTATTTACATATTGGAACGAGATTTCTGGGATAATCAGGGATACATGGGGGGAGGCGGTCGCGGTGGAGCCATTACCTCTTTTATTTCATGCCTTTCCTGATACTCAACATATTCCTGACGCACTTCATGCCTTTCTTCTGGTAGCCAAGAGGTCCTTGCTCGCCCTCTGGCTTAAACCACAGCTACCGTCAGGCCTAGAGGTAATTTCTCAGTTGAAAAAATATGTATATATGGATCGGCTAGATATTGAACGAACAGCGGAATCTGGATCATCAAAATTTTTTAAGAAATGGAACGTTTTTATATGTAAACATTTCCAGACCGACGAAATAAAGGATCTGATGACACCGTTCTATTATACCTCATGGTACCTGACGAGAGATGTGGCAGGAACATTAGGAGTGCTGAAAAGGTGATTCAGTTAGGCGCTAGGGAGTGATAGAGACCCACCTTCCTGTTCAGGTACGGTTCGGTTACATGAACATTCTACAATTTAATATTAGAAACATACATATATAGGATCTCAGGGGGGAGGGGGGAGTTTCAAGGGGTTAAAGGTTGATAACAATGTTAGCTAAGCATGATTTATGTCAAATTCGTCTGCCAGTTCTGTACAATTTTGTATTGACGATCAGTTGAATAACTCACATGTAATGTCCAATGCAATGTCATGCATCTGTTTCTGTTTATTACTGTTGGAAAAATTCAATAAAAATTGTTTTATAAAAAAAAAAAAGTAAAAATGAAATGGTAAACCAAGAACTATGTACACGGTTGTACTGCCTGTTTTAACCACTCCACAACAAACTCTGCTCTCTGTCGTCGTGCCAAATCAAGCAGCGATCCTGTGTTAACCCCTAGGCGCACCAGGACGCAACTGTACGTCCATGTGGCCAGTGTCTTATGGCACAGGGACGTACAGTTACTGCGTGGTTCCCGGTGCACACTGTCTGCAACAGTGTGCACTGGGAACCGGGAGGCCAGCTGACACCACTGTATGCCGATCAGCGGCTAATTTCGGCAGTTAACCCGTTGATTGCGGTGATCGATTGCTATCACCGCATTCAGGGGTTTCTAGCTCATCGGCAGGCAAGTAATAGCCTCAGTGTCTGCCATGTACGGATGCCCATCAGGATCAACCTCCTGATAGACGTCCTGTCAGTGACAGGACGTCACTGCCGTTCACGATGCACACTGTCGTTGATGGTGTCTGTGACCGTGTCGGCGACAGTGTGCATCGAGAACCGGGAGGTCAGCTGACACTCCACGTTGCCGATCAGCGGCTCATTGCCGGGTCTGCCATGTATGCAAGCCTATGAGGATCAGCCTCTGGCTGGTCCTCGTAGACTAACTGTCAGAGTGACTGATGTCACACTGACAGTTGGAATACGTTACACTACCAAGGTAGTGTAATCTGGCAGCGATCAGAGCTGCAGGTAAAAAAAAAGTGTAAAAACTAAAGAAAATAAAGTTAATAAAAAATGTTTTACAAAAGTAATACTTTTTTCCTATGAGGTCTCTTATTATAGGAAAAAAATTAAACCGTTAAAACAGTACACATATTTGGTATCACTGCGTTCGTAACGACCCAATCTATAAAACTATATTTTTACCGCACGGTGAACACCGCAAAAAAAATAAACGAAACAATGCCAGAATCACTTTTTTTTTTTTTTTTGGTCACCACCCCTCCCAAAATATAGAATAAAAAGTGATCAAAAAGTCGCATGTACCCGAAAATGGTACCAATAAAAACTACAACCCGTCCCGCAAAAAAACAAGCCCTTACACCGCTTTTTTTGACTGAAAAATAAAGTTACGGCTCTCTGAATATGGTGACACAGAAAATAAGTTATTTTTATAAAGAAGTGATTTTATTGTGCAAACGCTGAAAAACATAAAAAAAACTATATACATATGGTATCGCTGTAATTGTACCGACCCGCAGGATAAAGTAAAATTATCATTTATAGCGCATTATGAACGCCGTAAGAAATAAAGAATTAAACTCCAAAATCACGGTTTTTGGCCACCAAAGCTCTAAATAAAATGTAATAAGTGATCAAAAATTTGCATCTACCAAAAAATGGTACCAATAAAAACTACAGCTCGTCCTGCCAAAAATAAGCCCTCGCACCGCTCAATTCATGGAAAAATAAAAAGTTATGGCGTTTGGAAAAACAAAAAAGGATCAGTCCTGCATAGGTTAGTTAATTTCTATAAAAAAAAAATTCTTACCACGTGGGGTATTGTCGTACTCGGGAGAGATTGCGTTACAAATTTAGGGTGACTTTTTCTCCTTTATCCCTTGTGAAAATGAGAAAAAACGTTTATATTCATTTTCATGGCCTAATTCTACTAAATTCTGCAAAAGACCTGTGTGGTATAAATGCTTACTAAACTCCTAGAAAAATTCCTTGAGGGGTCTAGTTTCCAAAATGGGGTCACTTTTGGGGTGTTTCCACGGTTTTGTTCCCTCCAGGGGGTTGCAATCACGACATGGCACTAAAAACCAATCCTGCAAAATCTGTGCTCCCAAATCCAAATGGCGCTCCCTCCCTTCTGAGTGCTACCATGGGTCCAAACAGCAGTTTACCACATATGGGGTATTTCCGTAATCGGGAGAAGATGCTTTACAAATGTTGGGGTGAATTTTCTTCTTTATTCCTTGTAAATATTAATGTCTGATTTCAGAAAAAAAAGTATATTTTCATTTTCAGACTAACTCCAATAAATATAGCAAAATACCTGTGCGGTCACAGTGCTAACTATACCCCTAGATAAATTCCTTGAGGGGTCTAGTTTCCAAAATGGGGTCACTTTTGGGGAGTTTCCACTATTTTGGCACAAGACCTCTTCAAACTCGACATGTTTCCTAAAATATAATCTAAAAATAAGCAGGCCCCAAAATCCACTAGGTGCTCCTTTGCTTCTGAGGCCGGTTTTTCGGTCCATAACCGCACTAGGGCCACATGTGGGATATTCCTAAAAACTGCAGGACCTGGGCAACAAATATGGAGTTGTATTTCTCTGGTAAAACCTTCTGTGTTACACAAATTTTTTTTTTATTACAAATGAATTTCGGCAAAAAAAAGAGAAATTTGTACATTTCCCCTCTACTTTGCTTTATTTCCTGTGAAACGCCTAAAGGGTTAAAATACTTTCTGAATGCTGTTTTGAATACTTTGAGGGGTGCAGTTTTTAAAATGGGGTGATTTATTGGGGTATTCTAATATATAAGGCCCTCAAAACCACTTCAGAACTTAACTAGCCCCTGTAAAAAATAGCCTTTTGACATTTTCTTGAAAATGTGAGAAATTGCTGCTAAAGTTCTAAGCCTTGTAACGTCCTAGAAAAATAAAATGATGTTCAAAAAACTATGCAAATATAAAGTACACATATGGTAACTAGTTACTATTTTGTGTGGTATTCCTATCGGTTTTACAAGCAGATTCATTTAAATTTCGAAAAATGCACATTTTTGCAAATTTTCTCGAAATTTTGGTGTTTTTTACGAATAAATATTGAATTTATCGTCCATTTTTCCACTATTATAAAGTACAATATGTCATGAGAAAACAATCTCAGAATCGCTTGGCTAGGTAAAAGCATTCCGGAGTTATCACCACATAAAGGAACACGTCAGATTTGAAAATAAATTGGCTGTGCCACTAGGCCAAAACAGGCTGTGTCCTAAAGGGATTTTAAAAGGCTGACATGACCTGTAGTGGCTAAATATGATATCTCAAATTTATATTATGCCTCAGACATTTGTTTTGGTCACTTAATAATTCTAATAAAGTAATCTGGTTTACTTATTAAATATTTGTGTGAAATAGAAACTTGTTGTTTGTCCCATTAGGAGACTTGAAGCTGTGATCTCTTGATTGCATAAACAATACTTTGGAAAACCTACACTGACACAAAATAATGCATTGAAATGCTATCCATAACAGGCTATCTTATGTGGCTGTTAGGTGTCAGTCAGGCTTGGGTCTTTTGTTAGGCACCGAGCTGCCATGGAAACTCATTAGACTGCTGATAGCCTGACTCTAGCACTTAAGGGGTTAAACTGCTCGCATCAGAGGGATCTCTGATACTGGCAAAAGTATGGCTGTGTTACATTTGGGTGTATCTAGATCCCACTGGTTTATAGCTACTATATGGACAAAGGTGTTGGGACAACTGCACACTACATCTACAGGAGCTTTTGACATCACAGTCTAAATCCACAGGAGCTAATGTGGAATTGTCCCCCCCCCCCCCTTTGCAGATAAGACAGCCTCCACTCTTCTGAGAAGGCCTTCTACAAGATTTGTGTTTGTGGGACTTTTGCCCATTCATCCAGAAGAGCCTTGGTGAGGTCAGAAACTAATTTTGGGCAAGAGGGTCCGCCTCAATCTCTGTCCTAGTTCATCACGAAGGTGGTCCATGGGGTTGTGGTCAGGGCTCAAGGCGGGCCAGTCAAGTTCTTCCACACAACTTATCCAACCATGTCTTTATGGACATTTCTTTATGCACTGGGGCACAGTAATGTTGGATTAGAAAAAGGAACTTCCTCAAACTGCTCTCACAAAGTTGAAAGCAAAAAATTCTCAGTGTACTGGAGCTTTAAAGTGTAGCTAAACGTTCAACAAACCTCTGATATGTCATAGTGACATGTCAGAAGGTTGTATCGGTGGGCGTCCGAGCACGGAGACCCCACCAATCTCTAGAACGAAGCAGCTGAAGAGTTCGTGTGAGTGCTCGGCTGCTTCGTTTCTGTTCGGCTTTTTCCGGAAATAAATGTATCGTGTACGGACTCAATAGAAAGTCTATGAGCCCGTACTCTGATACATATATATGGAAAAAGCCGAAGCTAAGCGCTCACACGAATACTTCAGATGCTTTGTTCTAGCGATTGGTGCGGGTCTCCGTGCTCGGACCCCCACCGATACAAACTTCTGACATGTCACTATGATATGTCAGAAGTTTGTCGAACATTTTGCTACACTTTAAAATTACCTTTTTACGATCGCGAATGGGCCTAGGCCAACCCCTGAAAAACAGCCCAAATAGCATTATCCCTCCTACAACCGTTACAGTTGGAACAATGCAGCCAGGTAACGGTCCCCTGGCGTTCACTAAACCCAGACTTCTCTATCGTTCTGCCAGATAAAGTGTGATTTGTCACTCCACATAATATTTTCTCTGCTACAGAGTCCAGAGGCGGCGTGTGTTATGTCACTTCATACTACGCTTGGTGATCTAAGGTGTGGATGCAGGAGTCAGCAGATCATTGCCAACTTTTATGCACCGCCGCACTTGGCAACCCTGCTCTGTAACTTTACGTGGTCTGAAGCTTTGGTCCTGAGTTTGTGGTTTTTAAACACTTCCACTTTGCAATAATACCACTCAGTTGATCGTGGAATATCTAGGAAGGAAGAAATTTCACAAACTAACTTGTTACAACAGTGGCATCCTATTACAGTACCACAAGAGATCAGTGAGCTTTAGAATGACCCATTGTTTCACAAATGTCTGTAAAGACAGACTGCTTGGATTTTATACATCGGTGGCAATGGGAGTGAATGAAACACATGAATTTAATGATTAAGAAGTGTCCCAATACTTTTGTCCATATATTGTATGTCCCTATGTGGGATCAAGTACCAATCTGAGACTGATATATCCATTAAGGTACCTAATTTGTACTAAAAAAATTCCCATACAATCGCATTACCAACTTTCAACTGCTGCCATAAGACAGATTTGATCCAAGTTGTTTACAGAAGAAAAGCATCCCCACAGCATACTGCTACCTGCACACATCAGGGCCCATTCACATCAGCGGTGTCTTTACGTTTATCTGTTCCCTTCAACCTGTCCGTCAGAGGAACAGATGGGAAAGCCTATTGCTTCCATTACCATTGATTTCAATGGTATCTTTTTCTTTCAGTTTGCCTCTGTTCCGCTAGGTTTTTGTCTTTTTTCACAGAAACAATATCGTAGTTGACATTGCATCTCACTGACTCCCCCCCGCCCCCCCCCCCCCCCCGTTACATCCACAAAACCCACTCTATCTCATTCTGCAAACCTGAGAGGAAGATGTCTAGCCCTATGGGGTTTAGATGAACACCATCCTGCAGCAACAGGTCCCCATAGAAACGCAACTGTTTAGTAAGCATCTCATCTTCTCCAGAGCATCTAGATCTCTGAGACCCCTCTACACCTTTGTTGGCACCACCTCTGACCAAGCTAAAGAAACTGCCTTAAGAATGAGTAAAGTCTAATTTAAAAGAGGAAATCCCTTTCAATAGTTTAAGTCCACTTAAGTAAACTTCCGCTGATGTGAAATCCAATCCGGACGCAGCTCTACTGTCTTCTTTGCCCAATTCACATAAGATAACTGTTCGTAATATTAGGGTATGTGCACACGACCCCTTTTCAGACCTAATGGAGGCGTTTTACGCCTCAAAAGATGGCTCCAATACATCGGCAAACATCTGCGCATTGCTTGCAATGGGTCTTACGATGTTCTGTGCAGACGAGCTGTCATTTTACGCATCGCTGTCAAAATACGGCGCGTAAAATGACGGCTCGTCAAAAGAAGTGCAGGACACTTCTTGGGACGTTTTTGGAGCCGTTTTTCCATAGACTCTATTGAAAACAACTCCAAAAACGGCGGTAAAAAACACAGCAAAAAACGCGAGTTGCTCAAAAAACGTCTGAAAATCAGGAGCTGTTTTCCCTTGAAAACAGCGCCGTATTTTCAGACGTATTTTGTTAATGGTGTGAACATACCCTCACATTCCTGTTAATTTTCCCTAGAACATATGGCTTATTTCTCACTTAGTCTTTTACCCATTAGGGATATATTTGTTTCCGGTTACCACATAACCATTGGTGTTTGATTTGTCAGGTATATCAGCATGAACTGAATGGTGATAAAAATGTATCAATAAGAATTGGTCTAGTGCTTTCGTACTTTACATTGACACATTAATTAAAGTGATTTGGTAAACAATATTATGTGTGCTCCAAAATTGATAGAGTTTACATATATATTACTTCCTGATAGAGATGAGCGAACCGGGACAACCGAACCCGGTTTCGGTCCGAACTTCCGGAAAAGTTCGGTTCGCAGCGAATCTGAACTTCACCGGGTTCGGCCGAACCCGTTTTGACCGAACCCGGTCAAAAACATTATACAAATCGGCAGCCACTTGTCTCTATCAATCACTGATAGAGAAAAGAGGCTGTTGATTAAAAATAAAATAAAAAGCATTTCATACGTACCCGGTCGTTGTCTTGGTGACGAGTCCCTCTTCTTCCTCCAGTCCGACCTTTTCTGACGCGGCAGCCTGTGATTGGCTGCAGAGGCCTCTGCAGCCTGTGATTGGCTGCAGAGGCCGCGGCAGCCTGTGATTGGCTGCAGAGGCCGCGGCAGCCTGTGATTGGCTGCAGCGCTCACATGGGCTGCATCGTCATCAAGGAATGTCGGGTCGGATGTCGAGAGGGACGCGTCACCAAGGCAACGGCCAGGAGACCGGACTGGAGGAAGCAGGGAGTTCCCGGTAAGTATGAACGCCTTTTTTTTTTTACAGGTACTTTGATCGGTAGTCACTGTCCAGGGTAATGAAACAGTTACTGCCGATCAGTTAACTCTTTCAGCACCCTGGACAGTGACTATTTAGGGCAATTGACGGACGTATTTCGGCCGCAAGTACCGGACCGAACACAGTGCAGGGAGCCGGGCTCCTAGCATCATACTTATGTACGATGCTAGGAGTCCCTGCCTCTCTGCAGGACAACTGTCCCGTACTGTAATCATGTTTTCAGTACGGGACAGTAGTTCCACGGAGAGGCAGGGACTCCTAGCATCGTACATAAATATGATGCTAGGAGCCCGGCTCCCTGCACTGTGTTCGGTCCGGTACTTGCGGCCGAAATACGTCCGTCAATTACGGACGTAATTAGTGTGTGTGCACATATGCCCTTACTGACGTCGCCTAGCAACGCCTAGCAGCATTTAAAAGAAACAGGATCCTGACCTGTCCACAGAGTTTAAGGCAGCACAGAGTATTTCAGGAGATGAGCGTGCAGATTCAGTGCTGCTGTGAACTCTGCTCTTACCATTACGTAGCTCTCAGTCTGTTACCTCTCCTCCACTCCTGTCCTCAAGAACACCTTCACATGATTGGCAAGTCACCACGTAATGGTAAGAGCAGAGTTCACAGCAGCACAGAGTATTTCAGGAGATGAGCGTGCGGATCTTGTGCGTGGTGGTGACTTGCCAATCATGTGAACGTGTTATAGAGGACAGGAGTGGAGGAGATGTAACAGACTGAGCTACGTAATGGTAAGAACAGAGTTCACAGCAGCACAGAGTATTTCAGGAGAGGAGCGTGCAGATTCAGTGCTGCTGTGAACTCTGCTCTTACCATTACGTAGCTCAGTCTGTTACCTCTCCTCCACTCCTGTCCTCAATAACACCTTCACATGATTGGCAAGTCACCACCCCGCACAAGATCCGCACGCTCATCTCCTGAAATACTCTGTGCTGCTGTGAACTCTGCTCTTACCATTACGTGGTGACTTGCCAATCATGTGAAGGTGTTCTGGAGGACAGGAGTGGAGGAGAGGTAACAGACTGAGAGCTACGTAATGGTAAGAGCAGAGTTCACAGCAGCACTGAATCTGCACGCTCATCTCCTGAAATACTCTGTGCTGCCTTAAACTCTATGGACAGGTCAGGATCCTGTTTCTTTTAAATGCTGCACTGTAGCGCAGCCTTATATAGTGGATCGAGCGGGTTCCCCAGCAGCATTTAAAAGAAACCGTGTTTGTGTATGTGTGTGTTTGTGTATATATGTGTGTTTGGGTATGTGACTTTGTCTGTTTTTGTTTTTATATGTGTGTTTGTGTATATGTGTGTGTGTGTATATATGGGTGTGTTTGTGTATATGTGTTTGTGTATATGTTTGTGTATATATGGGTGTATTTGTGTATATGTTTGTGTGTAGATGTTTGTGTGTGTTTTTGTATATGTGTGTGTTTGTGTATATGTGTGTATATGGGTTTGTGTTTGTGTGTATATATGGGTGTGTTTGTGTATATGTGTGTTTGGGTATGTGTGTTTTTGTTTGTATATGTGTTTGTGTATGTGTGTGTATAACTGTGTGTGTGTGTTTGGATATGTGTGTTTTTGTTTGTATATGTGTGAGTTCGTGTATATGTGTGTGTGTTTGTCTGTTTATGTGTGTGTGTGTGTGTATATCTTGTTGTGTTTGTGTATATATGTGTGTGTGTGTCTGTGTATGGTTGTTTGTTTGTGTGTGCGTGTATATATGTGTGTAGGTGAGTAGAAGTATTGGTATTGTTCACATTGATAACTGTTTTTTTATGTTGTTGCAGATTTTGATGTACCGATTGGACTACATCTTCGATTCGTTGGACTACTGCGTAGATCTACGTTTTTTCAAATTTTAATAAAATGGTTAACGAGGGTTTTGTTGGGGATTTCTTATTTCAATAAAAAAGAATTGTCTTTGTGTTTTTTTTTAAACTTTATTAGTGCCTAGATAATGGCAGTTGGCTGATTGACAGCGTCCATTATTAAGGCGGTACTTAGTGTTAGCCGGTGCAGAGGCTAGCACTAACCACCCGTTATTACCCCGGTACCCACCACCACCACCAGGGGTGCCGGGAAGAGCTTGGTACGATCCAGTACCCGACCATCTGTTGTGATGGTCGGGTACTGGGGCGGCCGTAGGCTGGTATTATGAGGCTGGGAAGGGCCAAAATCAGTGGACCTTCCCACCCTTGTAATGCTAGGCTGCTGCTGCTGCTGTGTTGTATCGGGCTGGTTATAAAAATGGGGGGGACCCCCACGTCGTTTTTTTTTTTGAATTTAACAAATTTAGCAATAGACGGGTCCCCCACATTTTTAATAACCAGCCATATACAAGGCCGCAGCAGTCTGGCATTACATGGGTGGGAAGGGCCACTGGTTTTGTCCATTCCCAGGCTAATAACACTGTGTTGTATGTGGCTGGTTATGATAAATTGGGTGGAACCCCATGTCTTTTTAAAAAAAATAATTTAATAAATAAATAACTAAAAAAAATGACGTGGGGTCCCCCCCACTTTTATAACCAGCCAGATACAACACAGCAGCAGCAGCCTAGCATTACAAGGGTGGGAAGGTCCACTGTTTTTGGCCCTTCCCAGCCTCATAATACCAGCCTGCGGCCGCCCCAGAGCCCGACCATCACAACAGATGGTCGGGTACTGGATCGTACCTGGCTCTTCCCGGCACCCCTGGTGGTGGTGGGTACCGGGGTAATAATGGTGGTTAGTAATAGCCTCTGCACCGGCTAACACTAAGCCTCGCCTTAGTAATGGAGGTTGTCACTCAGACAGCGGCCATTACTAAAGTGGTAGTAATAAAATTTGAAAAGAAAAAGACAAAGATATAGATAAAATATTTTATTGAAATAAAGCACCCCCAACACAACCCTCATTAACCATTTTATTGTAGAAAAAAAACGTCATCTAAGTAGTCCTCGAAACCGACGTAGTCCAAACACCAAACCTGTAAAAAATAAATAAAAATGAAATAAAACAAGTCGTAGGCTTAGATTCAGTTTAATGTGTGATACTGACTATTATACCATGTATAGAAGCCTGCCGTGAAGTTGACTTAGATACAGGGCGCCAGCAGACAGTATCATACATGGCCATACATACATATATACAAACATACATACAAGCATGCACATATATACATGCAAATATACATACATGCAAACATACACACATATATACATGCAAACTATCATACATACATACATACATACATGCATACACACACACATGAAAACATACATACATACAAACAAACATGCAAAGATACATACATACATATATACAAGCATGCATAAATATACATGCAAACATAAATACATGCAAACATATTTACATACATGCACATATATATAAACATACATGCAAACATACATGCAAAAATAAAAACATGCAAACATACATACATGCACATATATACATACATGACAACATACATACAAACATACATGACAACATACATACATGCAAACATACATACACACATGCAAACATATATACAAGCAAATATACATACAAACATGCACATGTATACATACATGCCAACATACATGCAAACATACATGCACATATATACATACATACATACATGACAACATACATACATGCAAATATATACATGCAAATATACATACATACACACATGCACATATATACATACATGCCAACATACATGCACATATATACATACATGACAACATACATACATACATACATACATACATGACAACATACATACATATATATATATATATACAC
The DNA here is from genome assembly GCF_050947455.1 of Rhinoderma darwinii. NCBI lineage: Eukaryota > Metazoa > Chordata > Amphibia > Anura > Rhinodermatidae > Rhinoderma > Rhinoderma darwinii. Next base: position 292,613,506 of record NC_134691.1, on the reverse strand, counting down.
ACACACACATGCAAATATACATACAAACATGCATACATACATACATGCAAACATACATTGATGCAAACACACATACATGCAAACATACATACATACATTCATACAAACATACATACATACATACATACATACATACATACAAATATACATACACACATGCACATATATACATACATACATGACAACATACATACATACATACATACATGACAACATACATGCAAAAATACATACATGCAAACATACACACATGCAAATATACATACATACATGCAAATATATACATGCAAATATACATACAAACATGCACATATATACATACATGCCAACATACATGTACAGATATACATACATACATACATGACAACATACATACATGCCAACATACATACATACATACATACATACATACATACATGGCAACATACATGCATGGCAAAAAAAAATAATAATACGTTCATACTTACTTTCCTCCTGTCCGGCCTCCAGCGATGACGTTTCATCCATGTCGCCGCTGCAGCCTGTGATTGGATGCAGAGGCGGTCACGTGGGATGAAGCGTCATCCTGACGTGCGTGACCGCCACTACAGCCTGTGATTGGCTGCAGCGGCGAAAGGGATGAAACGTCATCGCTGGAGGCCGGACAGGAGGAAAGTAAGTACGAACGTATAATTTGTATTTTTTTATTACATTTAAATTGTATTTTCCGCGCGCCGAGCATGTACTGTCAAGGTTGCTGAAAGAGTTAGTGCAGCCCATTAACTCTATCAGCACCCCAGACAGTAGCATGCTCGGCGCACGGAAGTGACAGGTTTGGTCCGAACCGAACTTTTTTGTGAAATTCGGCGAACTAGCCGAACCGAACTTTTGATAAGTTCGCTCATCTCTACTTCCTGATTGTCCTACGGCAGCACACTTAAAGAGGCTCTGTCACCAGATTTTGCAACCCCTATCTGCTATTGCAGCAGATCGGCGCTGCAATGTAGATAAGAGTAACGTTTTTATTTTTAAAAAACGAGCATTTTTGGCCAAGTTATGACCATTTTTGTAGTTATGCAAATGAGGCTTGCAAAAGTCCAAGTGGGTGTGTTTAAAAGTAAAAGTCCAAGTGGGCGTGTATTATGTGCGTACATCGGGGAGTTTTTAATACTTTTACTAGCTGGGCGTTCTGATGAGAAGTATCATCCACTTCTCTTCAGAACGCCCAGCTTCTGCCAGATCATGCTGTGACGTCACTCACAGGTCCTGCATCGTGTCAGACGAGCGAGGACACATCGGCACCAGAGGCTACAGTTGATTCTGCAGCAGCATCAGCGTTTGCAGGTAAGTAGCTACATCGACTTACCTGCTAACGCCGATGCTGCTGCAGAATCAACTGAAGCCTCTGGTGCCGATGTGGCCGACACGATGCAGGACCTGTGAGTGACATCACAGATCTGCACTGGCAGAAGCTGGGCTTTGTGAAGAGAAGCGGATGATACTTCTCATCAGAACGCCCAGCTAGTAAAAGTATTAAAAACGCCCCGATGTACGCACATAATACACGCCCAGTTGGACTTTTACTTTTAAACATACCCACTTGGACTTTTGAAAGCCTCATTTGCATAACTACAAAAATGGTCATAACTTGGCCAAAAATGCTCGTTTTTTAAAAATAAAAACGTTACTGTAATCTACATTGCAGCGCCGATCTGCTGCAATAGCAGATAGGGGTTGCAAAATCTGGTGACAGAGCCTCTTTAAGGGTTAAGATACTTCATCTGACCGGATAGAAGAGACATATTACTCAGCAGTAATCAATTAAACAATTAGGAGGTCCCAGGTAGCCTAAAATAGAGCCCAAATCAAATCAGAAAGCTTATTTTTTCTCTTCTATGAACATGGATTGTGAAGACATCTATACTGAATGCTTTATACAGAGGGTCTCCTCTGTCCCTATGAGGACATGGGGGGCTGTATACTGGAGGTTTCCCCAGTCCCTCGGTCTGGCTTCTATGTCTTACCTGAGATAGAAGCCATACTTCCATTTTGGAGCGGCATACAGGGTTACCTGTCACTCGGCTCATAGACGTGGATCCCATTCACCTCCGGACGGGTGTTTCAAGATGGCCGCTGTCAAAGTAAGGTGTACGCCGGTTACCAGCGCATGCGCCTGCTTGGTGCGTGCTGCGCATGCGCGAGAACGCAAGTCTCGCGGGATCCCGGCATTTCAAGTCAGGACCACGAATCTGGGGCTACGGCGCTGGTTAAGCTGCTTGACCCTGGAGAATTGAGGTACCTAACTTACATTGTGTTAATGTTAGAGGGGTTTTCTTCCTTGAGGCCACTTACAGGTTAGATTGTAAATTGCATGCCTCTTTCCCCAGATGGCATCTCAAGGGAAACGCAAGAGGAAATCAAAGCAAAATATGTGTAAAGGTTGTCAGCAACCGTTGCCAGGGGATTGGGATCAGAGTTTCTGCTCCTCTTGCAGACCTCCTGAACAATCCCTCCATACTGAAGCGAAGGGGTTTCTGTCCTGGTTTAAGGATCAGCTTACGTACACCTTTCAGGAGATGAAGTCGGCTGCTATGCCGAAAAAATTTAAAGGTAGGAAGCGGACGCCCTATCCGCATTCCCCTTCCGAATATGATATATCGGAGGATGATCTGGATTCAGAGGACTCTGAGGGGGAACCTCTAGATAATATTTATCTGTTAGATAAAGATAAGGTCCCGCACTTGCTGAAAGCAGTCAAATTGACCGTCGAGACCGATAAAAGATGTGTCTCATAAACCTAAAAAGGAACAACTTTATTATTTTCCAGGCAACAAAGACAGAGTCCTTCCCTCCCATCCTGTTATGACGAATTGGTTCCAGAAAGATTGTGATAAGCCGGAGAGACGTATCGATCAAGGGGCGAGGTATAAACACTCCTACAAATCAGATCCCAAGTTTACTTCTAACTGAGATGTTCCGCCCAAGGCTGATCTGGCTGTCGCCAGGTTATCAAAGAAATCTGTGTTTCCTTCAGAGGAATCCTCACTCTTAAAGGATCCAATGGATCGCAGAGCGGATTCGATATTAAAAAAAGCCTACTCATCGTCGGTAGCGGCGTGTAAATTGGCATCAGCCTCCATCCCGGTTACCAGTGCCCTTTGTACATGGCTTTCTCAGCTCTCACAAGATCTAGAAGACGGTGTACCGAAAGAGGAGATCTTACATAATATCCCTGTCATGAAAGCGGCTGCAGAGTTTTTATGTGACGAACCGCTGGATGTCTTGAAGTTTTCTTCTAGATCTCTAGATCTCTCTAATGTGGCGCATAGAACCCTTTGGATCAAGCAATGGACAGGGGACGTGCCATCCAAGAATCATTTCTGTTCCCTACCATTTCATCCCTCTTCTCTCTTCAGACCTCAGCTGGAAGACATCCTTAAGTTGATAAATGATGAAAGATGGATTTCCTTCCCACGCCCTCCAAAGAGGCCACCATTCAAAACCTTTCAAACCCATTCCAAAAGGTCCCCTAAGGGCCAAAATTATTTTCGCGGTGGTGACAGGCAGCGTTGGTTCAAAAGCAAGCAAGAGGGTAACCCCCCCTTCAGGAAGAAATCCCCCTTTCAAAGAAATCCTAGCTTATGACGCCAAGAGAGAGGAGTGTCCAGTAGGTGGAAGAATAGGAAAGTTTGTTCACCTATGGCTAAAAACGTCCTTAGACGCCTGGGTCAGATCCACCATCCAGAATGGCTACTCTTTGGAACTAAACGGCATTCCAAAAAACAAATTCTGTATAAACAGAGGAAGAAATCCAGTGGTTCTCAGTCTCATTCAAGACTTCATAAGGAAGGGAGCATTGGAAGAAGTCCTGTATAATCAGCGGGGTCAGGGAGTGTACTCCCCTATCTTTGCCGTTCCAATAAAGGAAGACAAGTGGTGGTTAGTGATAGATTTGACATACCTGAACAAATTCTTTGTAAAGAGAAAGTTCAAAATGGAATCCATACAATCGGTCATAAATATTGTCCAAGAAGGAGATTTTCTAGCCACTATCGATCTGCAAGATGCATATCTTCATATCCCGGTCCTGAAGAAACACAGGAAATTTCTACGGGTAGCAGTTCTTCTTCATCATCAAGTTTTACATCTTAAGTTCACCTGTCTGCCCTTTGGGATAACATCAGCGCCCGAGTGTTTATGAAGGTAGCGGTGGTACTGTCTGCAGTAATACGCATGAAGGGGATCTTCGTATGTACTTACCTGGACGATTGGCTGGTGAGAGCCCCATCAGAAGATATCCTTACAAAGAACCTAAAAGTCACTCTAGACATGCTCATCTCACACGGTTTCATGGTAAACCTCCAAAAGTCTCATCTAACACCATGCACCAGGTTGAAGTACTTAGGCTTCATGGTAGACACACAAGAAATGTCGCTGACATTGTCCAGCACCCGAATATATTCTATCCATCAAGGAATTCAACATCGACTCTCGAGGCGGTACCCTGGGCAAGGGCACACATCCGAATGTTGCAATCCAGCATACTGAAAAGTTGGGACATTAAATTAGTGTCTCTCGACACCCTAATGTCAATGTCTTTGGAATGTGAGACGAGACCTCAAGTGGTGACTGGTACCCTACCAACTTGATCGAGGCAGGTCTCTGAGACCAGTTCGTCGGATGCTCCTCACTACAGATGCCTCAAGGTCAGGCTGGGGTGCACATGTGGGAACATCATGGGTGCAAAAAAAATGGTCCAAACACGACAGCTGCCTTTCATCCAACATAAAAGAGCTCAGGGCGATCAAACTAGCCCTATTACACTTTCTGTCTGTACTCCATCGTCCCGATGTCCAAATTCAGTCAGACAACCCACCCGCAGTTATTTATGTAAACAAACAGGGGGGCACCAGAAGCAATTCCCTCAAAAATGAATGCAGCCAGATCATGCGGTGGGCAGAACACAATCTGAGATCAATTTCCGCAGTCCACATTCAAGGATTGTTGAATCTGAAAGCGCATTGGCTGAGCAGGAATCGGATTTACCCAGGAGAGTGGAGCTTGAATCCGGAAGTCTTCCTTCAAATCACAAGGAAGATGGGCAAACCATCTTTAGACGTCATGGCGACCGCAAAGAATACCAAATTAAGGAAGTTCTGCTCCCTCAGCAGGTCGGTTCACCCCTATGCCATAGACAGCCTATCATTGAGTTTGGAAAAGACCTTTATGTCTTCCCCCCATTCCTCTCATTCCTCGGGTATTGAGGAAAATAAGGGACGAGCAAGTGAAGGCCATAGCGATCATTCCTCATTGGCCCAGAAGGGCATGGTTTCTGCTCGTGTTGAATCTCTCGAATGGCAACTTCGGCAAACTTCCATTACGTCCAGATCTCACTACAGGAGGGTTGGTTTCATCCCACGTTAGACAGGTTACAGTTAACGGCATGAAAACTGAACGACAGTCTCTGAAAAATAAGAGCTTCTCCGATGAGGTAGTAAATACCTTATTAGCCTCCAGGAAACCTAGTACAATGAAAATATATTCTCGAATATGGCTTATTTTTTCTAAATGGTGTCAGGTCAATGACAGGTTACCAGATACAGTGTCCACAGTATTGAAGTTTCTACAAGAGGGATACCAGAAAGGCCTCAAGCCCAATACGTTAAAAGTGCATTTGACGGCCATTAATGCCAATTCAGAGGGAAGGTTCTCCAACCATCCACTGATAACCAGATTCCTGAAAGCGGTTCAAAAATTAAGACCATACTATCACAATCCTCTGCCCTCTTGGGAGTTTCCCATTGTTTTGAAACACGTCAGCCGTGCCCCATTTGAACCACTTCACAGTATAAGCCTTAAGCTTCTCTAATATAAAACCCTATTCTTGATAGCAATTACCTCCGTGTCTAATCTTGTGCGCGCTTGCACTTTAATTATGGCTACCACTGTAGGTAATTCTAGAGCCTCAAGTAGTTGTTGTTCTGCATCAGCATTTTTTATTGGTTTGCCTGCTGAAGTCAGAAAGCCTCTTGCTCGCCATATTGTGCCATTATCATGTGCGACTCCATAGGTGTACATTGAGTCTGTATAGACGTTCACCCTTTTACCTGTGCCCAACTCACATGCTTCTGCGAGTGCCATGAGTTCTGCCACCTGGACAGAGCTTCTGCAGGGCAGTGACTTTTGCAGCACTGTCTTACCTTCCTGAACTACTGCATACCCGGTGGTGAAATGTCCTGTCTGCTCATTACAGTATCTGGATCCGTCTACAAAATACTGAATATCATGGTTAGTCAAAGGTACTTTAGTGACACCTGGTAACCCTTGGGCTTCAAGTTGCATTAAACTGTGACAATCATGCTCATGTTCCATATCAAACAAGACATTGTCATTTGCAAGTTCGTACATTAAGGGTCTGGCACACCCCATTCCTCTCCTTTCTCTACAACCATAGGCATAGTGATGCTTGTGTGGGACTGGGTGGTCTTGCATAGCAGTAAACCTGGAGGGAGTGTGATGCAATACACCAGTAGATAGGCAATGATCAAGGAAAACAACAATGGGCTTACAAAGTTGTAAGTTGTTCCTGGATGCTTTGCAACCTATATGGGAGAGATACAACAATAATGAGACTGTTTCCTGAGCACATATGTCAACAGAGATACAGCACAATGGCAAATCATCAACATATTGCAATAAACAAGTGGTGGAGTGTTTGGGGGACCACTTATAAAACAGCTCTTTCATTTTACGGGTGAAAATATCAGGGGAATTTGCTGCACCCTGGGGAAGCACCATCCAGGCATACTGTTTGCCTCTGAGTGTGAAGGTAAAATATTGGTAACAATCCGAAGACAGAGGGATAGAGACAAACGGGGTATTATAGGGAGACACAATGGAAGTTATCAGTTTATTTCCTACTAATTAGCAATCTATAATTTATGCAGACAGTGCTTGTTGTAATATTTCAATAGAGAAAGAGAGAGCAGCATTTTACATTCCTTCTAACATTCTCACACACTGCATTCAGCTGCAGCCCCCACCCCCTGCCTTTCACAACTTCCCTTTTCATGTAGAACTGAAAAATTCAGTGAGCCAAAATGCTGAAAGAAAATTACATTTCTGCTATATTTATAGCTCTATAACCTGACTTTACACAGCTCACTTTAATTATTTAAACCTTATAGATAAGATACATTAAAAAACAGTCTTTTTACACAACCTTGTACTTCAGTGCATTAGCCATATTAACAAATGAAAGCCTATATAGCCAAGTATGCAGAATAAAATAATTTGGAACACAGTTTGAAGTATACCCATCAGCTATCCTGCTACTCCCTTAAACCAATTAGCTGGGTTTAAAGGAACAGTGTCATCGCAAATAATTTTTTTATATGTTAAAGATGTTAGTGCTGTAATAAAAACGTTTATATTCATTTGTGTGTTTGTGTTTTACTGTTTCTTATTTTTACACTTTTTCTTCCCTATGGGGGCTGCCATTTTTTGTTCCATTTCTGTGTGTGTCGATTAACGACACACACAGACATGGAATACGGCAGCCACAGTCCCATAGGGACTGCGAACGGCTCCCGTCCCATTGACTGCCGTGTACGGCGTCTGTGTGGGAACTGCGCATGCGCCGCTCCCACACAGTCCTATTCGAAATTGGCGCCGTCCGGCGCCATTTTCCTGTGGACCGGAAGTCGCGGCCGGACAGTAATATTACTACTTCCGGTCGCGGCTTCCGGACTTGTGCACATGGAACAGTGGCAGCAAACGGAGCGGACGGGCCGGAGGGAGCCGCGGCGGCAGGAGCAGGTAAGAGATTTCAATGTATGTTAGTGTTTGTGTGTGTTTACTACTGTATGTAAACCTACTACACTGTGGGTTACCTCAAAAAATGGCGACACACAGTGTAGGAGGTTAAACCTTTCAAACCCCTCGTTTATCCCGGCACTAGCCAGGATAAAGGAGGGGTGGATGCTGAGAGCTCACTAGAGCGAGGGCTTTTAACCCAATGTTGCAATGCTGCAAATTGGGAACAGCCCCATCTAGTGGCCAAAAATGGGTAGTATTATAAATTAGAAATAATTTATAATATTTCCTGGCTCGTGTCAAAAAAAAAAAAAAAATTTGAACAATGTTTAATCACCCACACACTAAATGTTTAAATTTAAAAAAAAAAACATGTTTTTCTGGCAACACATTCCCTTTAAGAAAGAAAAGGTATTATTCCACCAAGAGTCTTTGTTAACCTCATGTTCTTGTAGCCACTTTTCTCTGATATCAGCTATTTTTTTAGACTAGCTTTAACACGTATGTTGCCTGCAGAATCAATATAATGGCAACATTTTATTATTATTACCTTTCTCTTTATTTCCTACTCTACCTGTCTCCCTCTTTTGTGCCTCATTTAACCATCTTTTCGCACTATTTAGACCATATTTTCTTTAATCATTTTCACTGCAACCTTCAATATCCTTTACTAACTTTTGACATGCAATGAGACTTAGTTTATTAGTGAAACAAAATTTATTTTTACATTTACCTACGTACTTGATACTTTCTGGGTCAATTTTGTGCATATATTTCATATCACTTACTAAACCTTCAGTTTTCTGACAACAGCAGAAATAACCACATCCTGAAGCTTTTCCCGATATATTCCCCATGGCCTTTTTTTTTTTAAAGATAAAATCCTTGATTCAAGACCACAGTTTAGCTAATGTTGTATAGTCTTCAAGGTGGCCTTGATTTTGTGGACACATTACTATACTGTTTTTGTGTCTGCCTTCTTCAAAATAATGAAAAGGAGGGCCTATAATTGTCTGAACGGCAGGAAGTACATGTATGTTTAACCTAAAAACTTTAAAGTCAGACAATTGGCCAGACAGAGGACCGTACCCAGTAAATTGTTTATCGTACACTTTATCAATTATTTTCACAATTTTCCAACCTTCTGAAGAAATAGGTAACATTAATCCAGATTTACAGTCTGGACAGGAAATTTAAAATAATGCAGTTGGTGGAAGACCCTTTTTAATATTTCTGACAAACCGAAGACCCAAGAATATTGTAAATCCTTCTGGACAGTGCGTGTCAAGCCACTTCAGATTGGAGAGATAAGGTTCAGTAGTATTCATTAATATTCCAGATCTAAATAGTCTTCAGAGATTATACTATGTCCTAAATATCTTTGTTTAAATTTTTCTATATCTTGCCACCTTTTACCGATACATTCTGGAGATATTATTTCATGGCATCAAAGGGTAATTATAGATATATCTTCGTTGTATATCGGAGGTCTATGATATATTGTTGAGTGTATACTATCTAAGTATAAGTGACCACAAGGTATTTTCACCAAAGTCACAGTACACACACAACGCTCACAACAACATTCACAAGTATTATGTTGATCAGTCATATACTTAACCTGGGTGTTTTAACAGTATTTTTCTTACTAATTTGTCCTGGTAACAATTTTGCCTAGTACCATTCCTAACTGGACTCCCTTATACACACACAGGGTTTTATTTATTTAACCCTCATATATTCAATCTTCACATTCAAGGGTCTCATGTGGATTTTAGTTTATCTCAATCATTCAATACTTTTAATCACAACCTTGAACATTATTAAACAAATAATCTTAATACTCTATAATCCTTAATCTATAAGAGATCCTCCAAATCTCCAAGTACTTTATCTTTAATGTGCTGCACGGAGTTATTTATTACTTATAGCCTTCTCATACAGGCTATGGACTTCTATCCTCGAGAACTGTATTCTCAGGTGTTTATATTAAGACCTTTTCTTAATATAACTAAGACTTCTCTTAGTACCTAAGATCCAACATAGGGTTTTATAACATAACCTTAAAACATCTAAATATGAAAAATAATAAAAATATAAATAAAATTATATTACCTTTATTCAGATGAAAAGACAAATTCTCTATTCTCCTTACTACGTTCTTTAGAATCCGTCACTCCACGTCGTCTCTTTGTCTGACTGGTCTCAGTTTGATGGCAATACAGCCGGAGGTCTTTAGATGTAGTGAGCTGATTGAATCATTCACCCTGTGCACGGTGTACAGTCCTTGAGAGGACGAGGGTCCGGAGGTGTTGGATTCCGGCTCGAAAAACCAAGATGTTAGGAGAATTTTCTATTCTTATCAAAAAAGGTTCAAGGAGTCATCTTAATAAGTTGAAAAGCGCGGAGGCAAAGAGACAAAATAGCAGTAGATCAACAATCATCTCTCAGCCTTTGTCTGAGACCTTCACTGAATAACATGGTTTTTATACATATAATAGGGTGTGGTAAAACCAGTCCTAGCTAGTTCTACACCGCATTCCAAATTATTATGCAAATGTTATTTTTCGCTGATTTTCCTAAATAGTCGATGCAAATTACAGTCAGTATAATCTTCAAGCCATCAACCGTTGGAGTATAATGCGAATTTTATTGAACAAATCTCCTAATAATAACAGATTTTTTTTAGAAGTAAAAAACTCAAAATGCACTGTTTCAAATTATTATGCACAACAGAGATCAAAACATTTTAAAGGTTGTATAGAGAACTAAAATGGTAATTTGTTGCATTTGCAGCATCAGGAGGTCATACTTACAGAAATCAAAAGCTCTTTCAATAAAAAAAAACTTAACAGGCCAAGTTACATGTTAACATAGGACCCCTTCTTTGATACCACCTTCACAATTCTTGCATCCATTGAATTTGTGAGTATTTGGACAGTTTCTGCTTGAATATCTTTGCAGGATGTCAGAATAACCTCCCAGAGCTTCTGTTTTGATGTGAACTGCCTCCCACCCTCATAGATATTTTGCTTGAGGATGCTCCAAAGGTTCTCAATAGGGTTGAGGTCAGGGGAACATGGGGGCCACACCATGAGTTTCTCTCCTTTTATGCCCATAGCAGCCAATGACACAGAGGTATTCTTTGCAGCATGAGATGGTGCATTGTCATGCATGAAGATAATTTTGCTATGGAAGGCACGGTTCTTCTTTTTGTACCACGGAAGAAAGTGGTCAGTCATAAACTCTACGTACTTTGCAGAGGTAATTTTCACACCGTCAGGGACCCTAAAGGGGCCTACCAGCTCTCTCCCCATGATTCCAGCCCAAAACATGACTCCGCCACCTCCTTTCTGACGTCGCAGCCTTGTTGGGACATGGTGGCCATTCACCAACCATCCACTACTCCATCCATCTGGACCATCCAGGGTTGCACGGCACTAATCAATAAACAACACGGTTTGAAAATTAGTCTTCAGGTATTTCTGAGCCCACTGCAACCGTTTCTGCTTGTGAGCATTGTTTAGGGGTGGCCGAATAATAGCTTTATGCACACTTGCAAACCTCTGGAGGATCCTACACCTTGAGGTTCGCGGGACTCCAGAGGCACCAGTGGCTTCAAATACCTGTTTGTTGCTTTGCAATGGCATTTTAGCAGCTGCTCTCCTAATCTTATTAATTTGTCTGGCAGAAACCTTCCTCATTATGGCTTTATCTGAATGAACCCGTCTGTGCTCTGATCAGCCACAAATCTTTTCACAGTACCATGATCACGCTTACGTTTTCTTGAAATATCCAATGTTTTCATACCTTGTCCAAGGTATTGCACTATTTCACGCTTTTCGGCAGCAGAGAGATCCTTTTTCTTTCCCATATTGCTTGAAACCTGTGGCCTGCTTAATAATGTGGAACGTCCTTCTTAAGTAGTTTTCCTTTGATTGGGCACACCTGGCAAACTAATTATCACAGGTGTCTGAGATTGATTACAATGATCCAAAGAGCCCTAAGACACAATACCATCCATGAGTTTAATTGAAAAACGAATAATTAAATGTTTATGAGTTATGACACTTAAATCCAATGTGCATAACAATTTGGAACATGGTGTAGCTCCCCTTGTATATAGTGCCCCACATATAGACCCCCCTGTAGATAGTGCCCCATATCCCCACATATAGACCCACCCCAATATATAGTGGCCCACTTATAGACCGCCCTGTAAATAGTGGCCCACATCCCCACATATAGGCCCCCCCTGTAGATAGTGGCCCACATCCCCACATATAGGCCCCCCTGTATATTGTGCCGCACATATGGACCACATCTGTATATAGTGGCCAAAATATAGACCCCCCTGTATATAGTGGCCCACATCCCCACATATAGACTCCCCCTGTAGATAGTGCACCACATCACCACATATAGACCCCCCCTGTATATAGTGGCCCAAATATAGATGACCCCCCTGCAGATAGAGCCCCCACTATAGATAATGCCAGTCACAGTTTTATTTAAAAAAAACAAAAAAACTTTACATACTCACATGATCCCATTCCTGCGCAGTCCGATGGCAATGCAGACCTGCTCTCTTCTGAGCAGGTCTGCTGGAGCTGAACGACGCGTTGTTCAATGACGCTGATTGGCGGGACAGAATGACTTGCCCCGTCAATCAGCACATTTCAAGCACGGAAGAGGTGCTGATTGGCGGGGCAAGTCATTTTGCCCCGCCAATCAGCGTCATTGTAAGGCGCTGAATGGTTGGGCACGAAACATGCCCGGCCATTCAGCGCTAATGCATGTATTTGGCTGTCGCTAGCACCGGGGCCCCCTCCGGTGCTAGCGACGCCTATGGGCATGAGAGGGCCTGTGTCGCCCGGCCCATACTTGTTGGAGGCTCGGCGGCGCGGGCCCCGTAGTAGCGGCGCTACCACTGTAGCAGCCATAACAGCTGCTAGCGGTGCCACCGGGCATATGGGGGGGCGCGTCGGCTGGCAGCATGGGCCCCCTCAAGCTGCGGGCCCCGTAGTGGCTACCGCGGTAGTTACGCCACTGTCTGGTGGCATGGAGACTGAGCGGGTCTCCCTAAAAGCTAAGGGTCTCTTTGATGAGGTTGTAAATACCCTTCTGGCATCCAGGACACCCAGCACCTCGAGAGTCTACTCCAGATCTTTTTCTATATTTTCCTCCTGGTGTATCACTAATTCCAAATCCCAAGGTCATCACTTCTACAGTTCCTTCAACAAGATCATGAAAGGGGACTGAAACCAAATACTCTGAACGTACATATAACCGCGATTAATACCTATTCAGAAGGTATCTTCTCTCATCAACCTTTAGTAACTAGGTTCATGAAAGGTATTAATAAGTTAAAGGGAACCTGTCACCAGCATTTCACATATTGAACTTTACTTATCCCTCACTGGCCGCTGCTATCAAAAGTTAATTGCCGTTATCCCCTCTCCTAAACTCCTCCTCCGACTGTAAATAACGGTCTCCAAACATTTTGCACTTTTTATCCTAATAATCCGGTGTGCACACACCAGAAGAGGACATCAATGCACAAGTGAGGGATTTTGTGTGCTGGGGGAAGGCGTGGAGCTGTCAATCAAAAGTAAGGAGGCGGGGTAAACTTGGAAAGACTTGAGGAATAAAGATTTTACTCTTTTCAAACGAAGATTTGACTTTTTTACGCTCATTAGCATACGGTGTGGGAACACTAAAAAGTTGAATACTAAAGCTACAGAGCCGACTAAGAAGACAATTATAGGTTATATAGTAATTATTTTTCACCCACTACCACCAGGTCTTTCTGGTTTAATAGGTGAAATCCTGGTGACAGGTTCTCTTTAAGACCAACATTTCACATTTGCCATATTTGGACTTGCCTATAGTTCTGAAAAATTTGTGCTCAGTCCCCTTTGAACCTCTACAAGAAGCTTCTCTGAGAAATCTGTCTTTAAAAACCTTCTTCCTGGTAGCAATCACTTCTGCCAGAAGAATAAGTGAACTACAAGCTCTGTCCTCTAAAGAACCATATTTGAGGATTTTACCTGAGGTCGTCGTTGTTAGGACCATGCCTGGGTTCCAATCCAATTTACCCTTAGTTTCCTATATAAATCAGGAGATTGTCCTTCTGGTCCTTTTTCAACAAGATACTTGCACTAGGTATCTATAACCTCATAGCATGCTATGAGTAAGAACACCTTGTTCGAAACGCGTAAGCGGTAACAAGCCCTACCTGTGTCCTCTATGGACTTTTAGACCAATGACCAAATAAAGCTCTTTTTTTATATTTCACATTGTGGATGTGCTGAGGAATATTTTTCACTTTTTCCAACATTCTGATTTCCAGATGACTCAAACCTTCAGACAGTACGAAGGCTTATTTTTGAAATTTCAAGGCCCAAACAAGGGGAAAAGGGCAAGTATGTCCACTCTAGCAAGGTGGATTAAAACTATTATTAAAGAATACTATTTTTTACATGGCCAAGATTCGCCATTACATGTGAGAGCCCTTTCTACAAGATCGACAGCAGCCTCATCGGCAGTAAGGTCCTACATGTCTCTGGATAAAATATACAAAGCTGCAATGAGGTGCTCACCTTCAACCTTTGTGAAACATTACTGTCTAGATTTGCTACCTGCAGAGGGTTCAGCCTTTGGCGAAGCAGTTCTAAAAATGGTAACTACATCTTCCCACCCCTGAATATTGCTTTGTATGTCAGCCATGTATGTGCTGCCACAGAACGAACAGGAAGTAGAAAATTGTGTCTACTGCTTAAAACTATGCAACTTGATACTCCTCCTGCTGGTGCCTAAGGCCTAATTCATATGAACGTGCGTTTTGCACGAACATGCGTTTTGCACGCGGAAAAAACGTGTTTTTCCTGCGTTGCAGTTCCGTGTGACATCAGTGTATGGTGCGTGTCTGCGTTTTTTACGCGCGTATGCCATCCTTATGTCACGCGGCTTTGACGTTTACAAAATGAAATGAAGGAGGTGGTTCTCTTTTTCCCATAATTTCTTGAGCAACTGTTGCGTGAAACACGCACAGCACACGGATGTGCGTCCGTGTGCTGTCCGTGATTTTCATGCACCCATTGACTTCAATGGGTGCGTGATGCACTAAAAACGCTCAAGTATAGGACATGCAGTGAGTTTCACGCAGCGGACATACGCTGCGTGAAAAACACGGAATGTCTGAATGGCCCCATTGACTTGCATAGGTCCGTGCAACGTGCGTGATTTTTACGCACGTATCACGGACGTGAAATACGCTCGTGTAAATAAGGCCTTAATATGGGCTTCTAGTAATTGCTTAATTTGCATGTACTGCTAATTAACCATGTCTCTTCTATCCCGCAGTCAATTGACTTTAATCCCTATGTACTGTATGTGCTGCCTACAGACTCCAGGAAGTGCTGTAGGGTTTTCCTCTATCCCCCCTCTTATTTACTTTAGTAATTGTTTTTTTTCAAGGACTCCACAAAATGAAAATTTCAAGTTAGGCTGGGTTCACACGACCATGTTACGTCCGTAATGTACGGAACGTATTTCGGCCGGAAGACCCATTACGTACGTAACATGGTCGTGTGAACCCAGCCTAAGTAAATTTTCTATATACCAAAGCATTATTGCCTGTCAGTGTAAGGCCTGATTTACACGAGCGTGTGCGTTTTGCGCACGCAAAAAACGCGGCGTTTGCGTGCGCAAAAGGCACTTAACAGCTGCGTGTGTCATCAGTGTATGATGCGCGGCTGCAAGATTTTCTCGCAGCCGCCATCATTTTGACACTCCGTTTGGATGTTTGTAAACAGAAAAGCACGTGGTGCTTTTCTGTTTACATTCAGAGTTTGACAGCTGTTGCGCGAACCACGCAGTTCGCACGGAAGTGCTTCCGTGCGACCTGCGTGGTTTTCACGCACCCATTGACTTCAATGGGTGCGTGATGCACGAAAAACGGGGAAATATAGAACATGTCGTGAGTTTTACGCAGCGCACTCACGCTGCACAAAACTCACGGACTGTCTGCACTGCCCCATAGAGTAATATAGGTGCGTACGACACACGTGAAAAGCATGCGCGTCGCACGCGAGTATATTACGCTCGTCTAAATTATGCCTAAAACTGACAGGCAAACTATTAGGCCATGCCTCTTGCACAGCCTAAAAGGCACATGGCCAGGGCAGGCTTAGGGGCCTTTGTCAGGCCCCTGGCTGCCATGGCAACCCATCAGAGGCCCCCTCCCTTTGTAAACCACTTAGATGCCACGGTCGCTACTGACCGCGGCATCTAAGGAGTTAAACGGTCACAATCGAAGGAAACTTCGATTGCTACCGTTAGAACAGGAGCCCGGCTGTCATAAGACAGCCATGTCATCAGACAACCAAGTACTAGCTCCAGCCTGCATGGCACACCCGTGCAGGTAATCGAAGAAAGTCACTGCAGCACTCAATATAATCCAAAGAAGTGTATTTGATTTATTCACCAAGCATAAAAACACTTGCAACGTTTCAACCCATGAATGGGTCTTTATCAAACACCCGTGCAGGTCTTAGACTAGGCCGCAAACTAAGGCCCGTTAGTGACTGCCGTGAAAAGGCGTTTTGGTGGTCACTATGGGTTAATGACTGACATTGAGGTGAAAGGTGAGAAATTAGAGATTCGCCCTTTAGGAAGGCTGGAACCTGGAATAATATCAATTGCACAGTCTATAAGGTGGTAGTTTGTCACAATCCTTTTCAGAAAAAACATTGCAAAAACTTCAATAGGGCTCAGGAAAAACAACAGGGATGGTTAGAACTGGAGGGTGAAGACATGGGTGAGCAGGATCAGGTAAGTAGCTGGGTTAATGTAGTTAGGGGCAGTAGAAAGGGGTCAAAGACAAGGAAGGCCGATCCGGTTTCTGGCATTCCAAGCAAAATTGCCAGGTTGGGTGATGATGCGAGGGTGTCAGTCTCAGAAAAGGCAGCCCTAGTGGATACTGATCTCCCTAACAGCCGGGAGAACAGCCCAGCTAGTAGTCGGCGGGATGGTAATGCAGGTAAGCCAAGACAATTGATAGTTGTAGGGGATTCTATAATCAGGAAGACGGATAGAATAATTTGTCGCCAAGACCGCCTCAACCGAATGGTTTGCTGTCTCCCTGGTGCCAGGGTTCGGCATGTGGTGGAACGGGTGGACAAATTGCTGGGAGGGGCTGGTGATGATCCAGCTGTTGTGGTCCATGTTGGTACCAACGACAGAACAAATGGTAGGTGGAGGAGCCTTAAGAATAATTTTAAAGAACTAGGCTACAAGCTGAAGGGAAGGACCTCCAAGGTTGTATTCTCAGGAATACTGCCTGTGCCATGCGCATCACAGGAAAGACAGCGGGAGCTCAGGCAGTTAAATGCATGGCTTAAGTCTTGGTGTAGAGGAGAAGGATTTGGGTTCCTAGAGCACTGGGCTGACTTTTCATTGGGGTACAAACTGTATTCTGCAGATGATTTGCACCTAAATGGAAGGGGGTCCGCTGTGCTGGGGGAGAGAATTCTAGCTGGGGTGGCGGAGTGTTTAAACTAGGGCTGAGGAGGGAGGCCAATGTAGGAAATAAAGGGGTAGTTAGGTTAGAGAGGGGTCAGACTATATTGGTGGGGGGAGAAACAGACGGTGGGGAGAGGACTAGGCAACAAGATAAGGAGATCCTTTTGTTACAAAACAGCAGTGAAAATAAAAAGGCCCAAATGTCAAATAATCACATTTCTGATAGTGAAAGTGAAACATTTAAAGGCAAGTTAAAGTGTATGTTCACAAATGCCAGAAGTCTAGCAAGCAAAATGGGGGAGCTGGAGGCCTTAATACTGGAAGAAGATATAGATATAGTTGGTGTTGCTGAAACATGGCTGGACTCTTCACATGACTGGGCTGTAAATCTACAGGGTTTTACACTGTTTCGGAAAGACAGGGCAAATAGGAAAGGTGGTGGTGTATGTCTGTATGTGAGAAGCGATATGAAGGTGAGTGTAAATGAGACATTAGAGGGTGAAGACTGTGAGGAGGTTGAAACCTTGTGGGTGGAATTACAAAGGGAAGTAAACACTGAAAAAATTACTTTTGGTGTAATCTATAGACCCCCCAATATAACTGAAGAGATAGAAGGTCAAATATATAAACAAATGGAGCGGGCTGCACAGGCGGGTACTGTTGTGATAATGGGAGATTTTAATTATCGGGATATTAATTGGTGTCATGGTTCGGCTTCAACTGCAAAGGGGAGACATTTCCTCAACCTGTTGCAGGAAAATTTTATGTGCCAGTTTGTGGAAGACCCGACTAGAGGTGAAGCTCTGTTGGATCTGGTCATTTCTAATAATGCAGAGCTTGTTGGGAATGTCAATGTTCGTGAAAACCTTGGTAACAGTGATCATAATATAGTTATATTTTACCTCTACTGTAAAAAACAAACGCAGGCTGGGAGGGCAAAAACATTTAATTTTAAGAAAGCCAATTTCCCCAGGATGAGGGCGGCAATTCAGGATATAGACTGGGAAGAACTAATGTCAAATAATGGGACAAATGATAAATGGGAGATTTTCAAATCTACGTTGGGTAATTATAGTGCAAAATGTATTCCTACAGGTAACAAGTATAAACGACTCAAATTAAACCCCACATGGCTTACACCTTCTGTGAAAGGGGCAATACATGACAAAAAAAGGGCATTTAAAAAATACAAATCTGAGGGTATATCTGCAGCCTTTGTAAAATATAAAGAGCTTAATAAAATCTGTAAAAATGTAATAAAATCAGCAAAAATACAAAATGAAAGGCAGGTGGCCAAGGATAGTAAAACAAATCCTAAAAAATTCTTCAAGCATATAAATGCAAAAAAGCCCAGGTCTGAACATGTAGGACCCTTAGATAGTGGTAATGGGGAGTTGGTCACAGGGGATCAAGAGAAGGCAGAGTTACTAAATGGGTTCTTCCGCTCTGTATATACAACAGAAGAAGGAGCAGCTGATGTAACCGCTGCCGGTGCTGTTAATATATCAGTTGATATACTGAATTGGATGAATGTAGATATGGTCCAAGCTAAATTAAATAAAATAAATGTACACAAGGCCCCGGGACCAGATGGGTTACACCCTAGAGTTCTTAAAGAGCTTAGTTCAGTTATTTCTGTCCCCCTCTTCATAATATTTAGAGAGTCTCTCATGAGTGGTATAGTGCCAAGGGACTGGCGCAGGGCAAATGTGGTGCCTATTTTCAAAAAGGGCTCTAGGTCTTCGCCGGGTAATTATAGACCAGTAAGCTTAACATCAATTGTGGGGAAAATGTTTGAGGGGCTATTGAGGGACTATATACAGAATTATGTGACAATAAATAGTATTATAAGTGACAGCCAGCATGCTTTTACAAAGGACAGAAGCTGTCAAACCAACCTGATTTGTTTTTATGAAGAGGTAAGCAGAAGCCTAGACAGAGGGGCCGCTGTGGATATAGTGTTTTTGGACTTTGCAAAGGCATTTGACACTGTCCTTCATAGACATCTAATGGGTAAATTAAGGACTATAGGTTTAGAAAGTATAGTTTGTAATTGGATTGAGAATTGGCTCAAGGACCGTATTCAGAGAGTTGTGGTCAATGATTCCTACTCTGAATGGTCCCCAGTTATAAGTGGTGTACCCCAGGGTTCAGTGCTGGGACCACTATTATTCAACTTATTTATTAATGATATAGAGGATGGGATTAATAGCACTATTTCTATTTTTGCAGATGACACCAAGCTATGCAATATAGTTCAGACTATGGAAGATGTTTGTGAATTGCAGGCAGATTTAAACAAACTAAGTGTTTGGGCGTCCACTTGGCAAATGAAGTTTAATGTAGATAAATGTAAAGTTATGCATCTGGGTACGAAAAACCTGCAAGCATCATATGTCCTAGGGGGAGCTACACTGGGGGAGTCAATTGTTGAGAAGGATCTGGGTGTACTTGTAAATCATAAACTAAATTTCAGCATGCAGTGTCAATCAGCTGCTTCAAAGGCCAGCAAAATATTGTCGTGTATAAAAAGAGGCATGGACTCGCGGGACAGGGATGTAATATTACCACTTTACAAAGCATTAGTGAGGCCTCATCTAGAATATGCAGTCCAGTTCTGGGCTCCAGTTCATAGAAAGAAAGAAAGAAAGAAAGAAAGAAAGAAAGAAAGAAAGAAAGAAAGAAAGAAAGAAAGAAAGAAAGAAAGAAAGAAAGAAAGAAAGAAAGAAAGAAAGAAAGAAGAGCAACGAAGCTAATAAGGGGCATGGAGAATCTAAGTTATGAGGAAAGATTAAAAGAACTAAACCTATTTAGCCTTGAGAAAAGACGACTAAGGGGGGACATGATTAACTTATATAAATATATGAATGGCGCATACAAAAAATATGGTGAAATCCTGTTCCATGTAAAACCCCCTCAAAAAACAAGGGGGCACTCCCTCCGTCTGGAGAAAAAAAGGTTCAACCTGCAGAGGCGACAAGGCTTCTTTACTGTGAGAACTGTGAATCTATGGAATAGCCTACCGCAGGAGCTGGTCGCAGCAGGGACAGTAGATGGCTTTAAAAAAGGCTTAGATAATTTCCTAGAACAAAAAAATATTAACTGCTATGTGTAGAAATTTTTTACTTCCCCTTTCCCATCCCTTGGTTGAACTTGATGGACATGTGTCTTTTTTCAACCGTACAAACTATGTAACTATGTAACTATGTTTTAAAGGAACTTAACGACAAGGCCAAGTAATGTGCGTAACATTTAGAATTCAAATTAATTATATACCCCAGTCGCCAGTCGACCATTCGAATGTGTTTAACCCCTAAGTGACCACCAATACGCCTTTTCACAGCCGTCACTAAGGAGCCTTAGGCTAGGCGGCTGCCTTTTCACGGCAGCCTAGTCTAAGTCTTGCACGGGTGTCCTGTGCAGGCTGGAGCAGTTACTCGGCTGTCTGATCGAAGTTTACTCAGATCGCAGACATTTAATCTCTTAAATGCTGTGGTCAATAGCGGCTGCAGCATTTAATTCCTTTACAGAGGGAGGGAGCCAAACGCAATTGCGGGCCTCCAATGGGGTGTCATGGCAGCCGAGGGCCTAACAAAGGCCAGAGGCACGTCCTAATAGATTGCCTGTCAGTTTTACACTGTCAGGCAATAATGCTTTGGTATACTAAGTACTAAAGATCGCATAGTAAAGTCCCCTATAGCGACTAAAAAAATAAGTAAATAAAAATTATGAATAAAGATTACAGTTAAAAAAAATATAAAAGATTCCATTAAAAAGTGGTTTTATTTAGTAAAAGTGTAAAAAAGAAATAAAAGTACACATATATGGTATCACCGTGACCATAATGACCAAAACAATGAAGTTAACTTGTAATTTAGACCACAAGATGAAATTGACTTCAATGGGAAGCAAAGACGTTTTTTTCCGCGGTAGTTTTTAGCCGCTCGCCATAATAAAAAGTGGCATGCTCTTTCTTGCCTTGGTTCCGCCTCTGACCTCCTTTTGAAATCAATGGAAGTCAGAGAAAGCGTTTTTCTTTGCGTTTTTTGCCCATGGCGCTCAATTGCTGCGGGTGAAAAAGGCCCGCGAAAATCGCGGCAAGAATTTGCAGGCATGTCAAAATCTGCCTCAAAATTCCTTCAGATTTTTCTGCCTGCAAAAAAACTTTGTGTGAACAAGGCCTTAAAAAGTTTGAGTTTAATGGGAGTGACTGATAAGCACATGAACAGGGAGGCCGGCTCCTATACTTGAAATCAGACATCTTTCCTTAATTCCATCACATGATGGGCCTGCAGACTTCTCATAATCAGGAGGAGGGATTGTGGGGACTGGCTGATATCTCCTGCAGCTGTGACCTGTTGAGCTCAGTTTAAATGCTGGTGTGCTGATCTCTGACAAGCTCATTCACCTTCCGAGATGCTGCCTGCAGTAGTGGAAGGTTTAGTGCTACTTTGCCTAGTCTCAGTCATTCAGGCAGGAAACCGTAAGTGAGGTTTTAAGATCTGTATACGAGTTTTACACTTTGTTGGTTTAGTCATGGTGTAGAGTAAGGTGGTTAGCAGCTGTAGTGCTACCAGATGTAGAATGTATACTGGTGACTTGTATGCCCACAGAAAGTGAAACATTGTACTTCAGTAATGTAAGTCTGAAATCTATGTTTTGTGCCTGTTCTTATGTAAATAGACCCACCTGGAAGGATATAGTTGACATCGCGTTGATTTTGTGTTTACTCGAACTGGTTGAATGGGTCCTACGTCCTGTAAGGGCTTGTCCACACATAATGGAATTGCTGCCAAAAATGTCTGCAGCGTTGCCTTTTAAACTAGCAGAACTTCCACGGTGGAAAAACCGCACCATTTCCTGCATTTTTATTTTTTTTTAATTGTGGAAAATGGTGTGGACTTTGCTGCTTTTTTTTTAATTTTTTTTTCCAATGCTGTGCGATGACATCTCCTCCTGGGAAAAATGCATAAATTTGGTCCTTTCCGCAGCCGGGATTAACATGCTGCAGTTCTCACCCACTTTGCTGCTACTGTATTCTGCTGCGTATTTTCCGTCCGCTATTCCTGATGGGAAATACGCATCAATGTTCCATTATTGTGGACAAGCCCTAAAGAAGCCTATGGGGAAAAATATCATATCCAGAGCATGCTGCGTTTGGAAAAAGTCACTGACCCCCCCCCCCCCAAAGTTGCCTCAAATACCACAAACCAAAATGCAGTTGAATGTCGTGCATTTTATATTTCACTATAGACTTTAATGAAATGTTTGGATACACTAAACTGCCACCGCCTGCTTTTGAACCCAGCCTAAAGGGCACCACGTGGTTAAATGCGTGTGTCCTAGAGAAATTTGCATGGGTGTGTACGATTGCGCATAATTTTTAAATATGAATCCTTTGTTGCTAAGGCTGTGTTCACATCAGTGTTACCCTTCCATCAGGGTTCTGTTTTGACGGAATCAATAGCGCAGTCGACTGCGCTATTGGTACCGTTAAGAACGGAACCCTGTCACAACGGTAACAAATGGAAACGGTTAGTAACGTTTACGTCACCATTGAGATCAATGGTGAGGGAAACGGAAGCAAGGGTTTCAGTTTGCCTTTCTGCTGAGGGAAGCCTCAGACGCAACTCCTCACCGCAAGGGCAATGCTGATGTGAACAGGCCCGTATGTATTTTGAGGGCATAAAACCTATTTCTCTCGTGTTGGTTATTAAAATCTTATTGCCGTTTCAAGTGAACTTATCTCGTGCATCATCGACATTAGACACCACAATGAGTCGTAATGGACAATAGTTATCCTTCTCTCAATTGCCCACAACTGACCAATGTCTGTCCGAAAAAGTAATCAATCATGTATGTTGCCGGTCAAAACCATGCGTTGATGGTCCAGTTACGACCGGACATCTGCTACTGTGTGCAATCCCATTCTGTTTATTTTAGAATGTATGTGCCCCTGATCTTCTAGTTATATCTGGTATGTTGATAGTAGGATCATTCGTGTAACTGTTGGGGCTGATCATAATCTTGGGAAGCTGGGCAACCCTTGTTTCTAGTTTTAGATAAATGTGGTTTTTGGTAGCTACTGGGAACTAGCAGGACCAATGCTACAGTCCAGACTAGTCTAAAGTCCTATCTGCTGTGAACCTTAATATTTTCACCTCATTATCATTAATGGGTGGGGTGTTAGTGACTTTTACTGCCTGTGCCTAGAGAAGAGTAGTTTTTGCACTAGTAATATGAATTTGCAAGTATGCGAAAAGGATACACAAAAACCTGAGCAGAGATGCTCATCACTTAGCCCACACGACCTAATATTAGTACTCTTGATCAATCTGGCTGGCATGAACACCCTCTACTTAAACCCCTCACCCATGCCTCATTACTGAAAGGCTCTCTGGTTGCTCCTTCTGTACGCTGATTTCGGAAGAAATGGAGCCTGAGAATGCCCAAAGACACATCTGCCACGTGAGACGCCAGTATTCTAGATGGCACGTGCTAGGTGGGGTGGATTTTGTAGCTACAAGTTATGCGCCACTTCTACAATTGCCACCGTACAGTTACCTAGAAGCTGCAGCTCATTCAGTGTATGTTCCTTTATTGCCATATTAATAAACTTTTCTGTCCCGCTTCTGAGCTGTGAGTAATGTACATAGATGCTGTATCTCTTTAATACTGTAGATAGAAGGTAAACGCTGTTCTTGTCAGTGGTGGATTAATAGACCATAGGCCCTGGGCTGTCAACCCCCCCCCCCCCTCCAAACTTGGGCTTGACAATGGGAATGGTAACACACATTTGTCTATTAGTCCTGGGTACACAAGGCTATGTAGAATACAAGGATTTCCTACAACAGACATGTCAGGAGAGGGGACAGGTCCCCTATAGATCCAGTGACTCACAGGTGATGTCTTATCTGATGGGAGCTGTTTTCTTTTCATCTGACGCAGACAGTTACGGCGACTTCTCCTGATGAGACATCTTTGCCCATCGCTTCTGCAGCCATTTCCAGCCTCTATAGAAACACACAAATTTTAGACACCAAGGCCCAGAAGCATACATTAAAGGGGTTGTCCGGGCACAGACCGTTTTTTAAACTGATGACCTATCGATTGTGCCCGGACAACCCCTTTTACTTAAACTAATAAATATGGACCCCAGACTAGATTATAGAATACATACAGAACCAGACCTTCTAAACTATTGCAGTCCCCAGACCAGACCCCCCCCCCCCCTAAACAAATACAGATCCCATAACAAGAAGCCTAAATAAATACCGACCTCAGACCGGACCCACTACACTAATGACCCCAAACCTGACTCCCTTAATACAGATCCCAGACCATACCTGCTAAGCTAATACAGACCCCTAAATAAAGATTCCTAAACTAATACAGACCCTAGACCTGACCCCAAACCTGACTCCCTTAAGTAATGCAGACGACCAGACCCCTAAACTAATAGACCCTAGAGCAGGCCCCCTAAATAGACCCAATAAAATAATAGACCCCAGACATCAAACTAAAACAGACCCCTAAATATACAGACCCTAAACCCCTTAAACTGATACAGACCCCTTATACTTAGCAGCTCACCTCAGTCTTCTCTGTGGAGTCTTGCTGCTTCTCATGGACCTGCGGTCATGTGAGCAGCAGGTCTCTAAACAATAGTAAGAACTTCAGAGATGAGGTCATGTGACCTTATGTCTAAAGGTCCTTTTGCAGGACATATACAATGCTGTTTCGTTGCGGTATTTGCTGCGAATCGCAGAAAAAAACACGACAAAACTACATTGTACTTTGGGCGGCCGCCCAATACGCCCTATGATCTGCCATTGGTTCTTGTAGTGTCTTGGTGACAAGGAACATAGGGGGCATTTCACTGCCTTGTTTAATTCATTGCTGGGCATTTATCTGCTTGAATACACTTTGTAGAACAATTAATCTGTAGATAATTTCTGGTTTTGCAATTCTGTATTGAAACACCATGTACAACTTTACAGGGTTTCAGGATGTAATGGAGTTTGGAAGGAGATCTGGCTCTAAAGATCACCGTAACCACATAAGTGGCTGGTCTCCTGATACCAACTCATGGGATGAGAAGCTCTACCCTGCCTGGAAGTCTGGTGATGCTAGATGGGAAAACTGCTGGAGAGGTGATAATAAAAATTACTATATTCTCAATAAGAAATTGTAAATGTAACTTAAAGTCATGCTGGCTTAATCTGTTATCTAGGTGGCAAAGTGGTGGCATTATTGACCAGTGACAGTCCTGCACTGATAGGGTCAAATGTGACTTTTGCCGTGACCCTACAGTTTCCCAGATGTCAAAAAGAAAATGAAGATGGAGACTTGGTTTATGAAAGAGGATGTGGAAATGGTAAATGCAGTGAAACCGTAGTGTACCATGCATATAGATATTTAGATGGCATTACAATAAATTGTCTATTTAGTCTCCACCAGCTCCCCAGACCAATATGTGTATAACTGGACCAAGTGGATGGATTTCTGTGATGAAGCAAACTGCCGTTTTGCCAACAACTTTCCAGATGGAAGCCCATTCCCAGATCACCCCCAGTGGAGAAGACATAACTTCATTTACATCTTCTCCACACAAGGTAAGGATCTTGGGTAGCGCCTAAGACCAAGATCCAAATTTTAGAAAACTTAGTACTACAACCGATTCAGAAATATAACCTTCTCGAAAGATATATCACAGAATTTACCAATCCCTTCCAATGACCAATGGCGGGAAGTCGATCATTCATCCAATGTTGTGCTATAGTTTTTCGTGCTAGAAACCGTTTCTCTCAAAAAATTCCTGTATGGTGATTCCATGCCTCCCCATCCAATATACCAAACAAACATATCTTAGGACATAAAGGAAAGCTTACATGTAATAAAGAATATAACGGTGATAGTATGTCTTTTCAAAAGTCCCTAATGAGGGTACATGACCACATCATATGCCAAAAATCTGCCTCTGGAACATGGCATCTCAATTTAGTCTGAAGAAGGCAATTATCCCATTTTGAATATCTTATCCATTATCCCATTGTTTCCATCTACTTTCTACAGTAAGTGGTGTTGAATTCACCGTTCTGGATAAGTGGGTAAATAGAGTGGATCAGTCCTTGCGGACCCTGTGATTTAAGAATTCCTGTCAGTGGGAAGGAAGAGATTAAGTTAATTCTCAAATGATGGAATTCGGTTTGTAAAATATAACCAATCTGTAGATACCTATGAAAATGGGTTCATGGTATGTCATACTTAGTCTGCGACTGAGTAAATTAAAATAAGACATTATCTTCATATAGGTTCCCTGTAGTCCCAATAGCTGGAGATAACCATGGTGGCATTAAAAGAAAATAAGAAGCATTGTTCTGTTCTAGAAAGGCACTTCAGACACAATGTCATTGTAACCCAGCTGTTTTTTTGCTTGTCTCCAAACCACACGAGCTAGCTTGTGTAGGGGCAGGGAGAGAATTTACTTCGAGGGAATCCAGCAAACATTGACTCCCAAGTACATGAGCCAAATGGTGCTCTGAGTTGGGAAGATCCTTTTCAGGCATCCAGAAACTTAAGGTTTTAAGCTGGCCCGCTAAATAATATAAAAAGAATCTGGCAGAACCGTTCCTGCCAGTGCCTTAGGCCTTTGGAGCGTGGATAACGAAGTTTGGGTCTAGCATTACCCCATATAAACGGTGATAACCAGGAGTTAAGCTGTTTAAAAAATGATTTAGGTACAACAACCGGGCCATGTTGAAGGGCATATAAAAAATTTAGGCAACAATCATTTTAACCAGGTTTATACGGCCAGGGACCAATAAAGGCAATTTACCCGATGCGTTAAATTTAGAATGGGTGAAGCCCAATAGCGGTAACCCGTTTAAAAGGTCAACATCTGGAAGCTTAGTTATAAATATGCCAAAATATTTGAAATTGTCTACTAAAGGCAATGGCGACAGGCCAGGGGGCTGTACTTTGGACAGGGACATAAGAGATGATTTCCCCCAATTAATAGAAAGACCGGAATATTGTCCAACATTTAATAAGATTTATAACCGAGGGAAGGGTATCCTGCACTCTATCCATGAAAAGCACCATGTCGTCTGCATAGAGACCAATGGTGTCTGTACGATCTGCTATAGTTATAAGTGGAGAGGAACGTATCTGCAAAGCTAATGCCTCAATTGCTAAACTAAATAGAGCGGGCGATAAGGGGCATCCCTGACGTGTTCCCCTTTGAAGAGCAAATGACGGGACTAATATAATATTCACCAAGACAGTATTTGGTGTTCACTTTAAAACTGAAATGTCTCTGAATATAATTGCGTTACCCTAGGGGCTTCATGGGAACCATCACATTGTGCATGCTGTCCCATCAATGGGCAGCTTGTTATAGAGCAGGAGGAGCTGAGCAGATATTGTGGGAAAAGATTCAGTGTAACTTGTTAAATCCCTGCTCATTCTGGGCTTGGGAGTCCAGAGGTGGTGTCACTCCATGATCTACAGCCTTTCCTGTTTGATTGCATACAATTTAGTAGGACTGCCCACTTGACTCCATAGCCCAGAATAAACTGGTATTTAAATCAATGAATTGCTAGTTCTATTGAATATTTTCCCACACAACCTAAATACTAATCTACTCCGCTCTAACATGCTGCCTGCAGATCGGACTACCTGTTTTGGTGTGACCGGTTCCCTTTAAGATGCATCATGGAGGCTGACCATTAGACAACAAGGCTCTTATGATGATCATGCTTATCCATTATACATATTCTATGAAAGCAATAATAGCATATACATGTTTCTTTAATCCACATAGCCGATTCAAGCCTTGTTCTTTCTTATTAGGCCAGTATTACCAAAAGATTGGGAGATCTTCTGCTATTCTGTCCATAAATACTACAAACATCACAGCCGGCACACAAATGATTGAGGTCACTGTCTTCAGGAAAGGTTATCGGAGACATTACCCAGTTGCTACAGCAAGCAGTATCTATGTTGTAACTGGTAAGTTGTGAAATTTGCAAATATACATTTTTATATTGTGGCTATTAAACTCCAGTGCACCCTTGTGAGGGAGGGCCTGGGTGGTTTACTGCCCTGTGCAGCTGTGTTGCTGAAAAGTTTCTGGTAATTAAACTTCTCTAGGCCTTCTTTCACTGCATACATGCTGCAGCAGGTATAATGCCACGTATCTTGAAACTCCGTTAGACACGGTTCAGCCAGGTGGATAATGGCACCAAGCTAATTGGGCCATGCCAGTGAGCCAACACCTGTACAAATAAACAGCCCCAATATTACAGTGCAATAAACTTCACCTAGGTAAACTAGGTTGCACAGGCCACTTCTGAAGACTCCACCTAGGGGGAATAAAACCTGGCACAATGCATAAATATGTAGACCATGCTGTACATTAAGGTAAAGTTCCCCTTTTAAGAGTTTGAAATTGTCCCCCACACTCTGGCAGCTTTTTGGGTTTTAAAGGAGTAGTCTGATTTAGAAAGCCCATTTTCAAATACCCAATAACAGAATTCTGAGTTGAGGGTGCCGTATAGGACCCTCCATGTTAACCATGCAGCTACAAAGCTTCTCACTTCAGATACTTGCCACATCTGTTGATAGCCCATTGATTTCAGTGAGCTGTGTAATGCTTCATTTTCCCCAGTGATGGCGCTGCAGGGCAATTGAACACTTGTCAGAAATTGCAGCCAATCACCAGGGGTCCCAGCAGCAGGACACCCTGTGATCAGCTTATTGTTGGAGGATACTTTGTATGCTTTTTCAACCACTGTTCAAGCACCACCAACACTCACAATGCTCTATTGTAGCAGTGTTTAGCTGAGTAGTATTTATATCTAACTTTTTAAAATGTTTGATGCACAAACTGAAATATTTTTCTTCCTCCTTTCCAAGATCAAATTCCATTTTATGTGAACCTTTCCCAGAAGAATGACAAGAATTCCTCAGACAGTATCTTCATTAAGGATTCCCCAATTCAATTTGATATCCAAATCCATGATCCAAGCCATTATCTTAATAAATCTGAAGTGACATTTGACTGGGACTATGGTGATGGTAGTGGATCATTTGTTTCCAATAACCCAGTATCTAGTCATACATATACATTGCTTGGAAATTTTAGTGTTCATTTGACCATCAAAGCTGCCATTCCTGGCCCGTGTAAACCTGTTACACCCACTCCAGTCCCTACAACATCCACTCCAGTCCCTACAACACATATACAATCAACCACCAGAACTCTCACCACTGGTAAGCAAAAACCACATTTATTCACGCTTATTCTATGATTGCAGGTTGTTTTAGGGCTCATGGAGCCACTGGGGCTTGAATGTTGTGGGGTGTAATATGTAGGAGAGATTTTGCCAAAGTTCTAGGGAAGAATTTCTACATTATATAACTTATGCAGTGATCCCTGCTTTTTTTTCCACTGGATTCAGTACAAAGAAATCTGAGGCATATGAACATGTACTTGGGCCTTACTATACCTCTTCGGGTGATCTAGTAAGGCTCTGCAACACTGGGCTGTAATATGGCTTCGTGCACGGGGCTGTAATTTTTGTTTTTCCTCATTGCAGATAACTCGACAGAACTGCCACCGTTTGAAACAGAAACTTTTCCAATGACGACTGAAATGCCAAATGTTACCACTGTTGATACAACCATGCCACCTACAACTCCTGCCCCTGGCTGCTTCATATACAGATATGGATATTACAACACCAAGATTACAGTTGTAGGTTAGTCGCTGACATTTTTGACACTGCTACTGTAGCTTTAGAATGATCAGTGCCTAGAAGAGCCTTAATTCCTCTTCATTATAGATGGTATCCTTGAGGTCAACATTGTTGAAATGACACGTGTTCAAGTATCTACATCTCAGACTGAAAACTCCGTAATTGACTTTGTGGTGACTTGCCAAGGAAGGTATGTCTATAAACAGAATAAAAACAAAATTCTGTGACACTGAAAATGCTGTTCTTTGAGACGACCTCTGTTCTTTCAGCTTGCCTACAGATGCCTGCACAGTAGTCTCAGATGCTAGTTGCATGGTTCCCCAGGACATGGTCTGTGATGTAGTTCCGTCTTCTGTTCAATGTTTGCTGACCCTGAGGAGAGCATTTGAGCCTGGATCCTACTGTGTAAATATTACATTGAGTGACAGTGCAAGTTTGGCTCTCGCTAGTACTCTGGTGTCTATAGATGATGGTAAGTGATGATGCCTATGAAAGATTGTCATCTAGCTTGTATAGAATAGACAGTCTGAACAAGTTCCCCCTTACAGCAACATCTAGTGTAAGTTGAAGACTTTTATAATAATAATCCTAGCGCTTCCCCCTCCAATTGCAATTCAAAGCAGGAACATAAAAGTTAATCTTGTGTTCCAGGAGATCAGCCATTGCACCGGAGCCTCTGCTGCCCACCCCACCCAAGTCACTCACCAGCCAAAAGATAAGCGAAAAATAACCTGTTCTCCATGATTTCTACAAGTTTGTTTTGGGAACATGTAGAATATCCTGCAGACTGACTGTGGACCAGTTCACCTCCCATTTAGTAGTGTTAGGTTCATTGTTCCTTTAAAGGGAATGTGTTGCCAGCAAAACATGTTTTTTTGTTTTTGTTTTTGTTTTTTTTTGTTTTTAGTTAAACAATTAGTGTGTAGGTGATTAAACATTGTTCTAATTTTTTTTATTTTTTTTTTTCACGAGTCAGGAAATATATTAAATTGGATTCTAATTTATAATATTTCCCATTGCTGGTCACTAGATAGAGCCATTCCCAAAATTGCAGCATTGCATGTGGTAAAGCAACCACATTGGCTTTATGCTGCAAAATTGGGTAAAAAGCACTCGCTCTAGTGAGCTCTCAGCATCCCCCCCCTCCTTTATCCTGGCTATTGCCGGGAGAAACGAGGGGTTTGAACGGCCTAACCTCCTACACTGTCGCCATTTTTTGAGCTAACACACAGTGTAGAAGGTTTACATACACTAGTAAAACACACTGAAACATACATAGAAATCCCTTACCTGCTCCAGTCGCCGCCGCTCCCTCCGGTCCGTCCGCTCTGTCTGCTGCCGCTGCTCCATGTGCACAAGTCCGGAAGCTGCAACCGGAAGTAGTAATCTTACTGTCCGGCCGCGACTTCCGGTCTACAGGAAAATGGCGCCGGACGGCGTGCATTTCAAATTGAACTGTGTGGGAGCGGCGCATGCGTCGTTCCCACACAGCGGCGTACATGTTAGTGGATGGAACGGGCCCCGTTCGCAGTCCCTATGGGACTGGAGCTGCCATATTCCATGTCTGTATGTGTCGTTAATCGACACATACAGAAATGGAAAAAAAAATGGCAGCCCCCATAGGGAAGAAAAAGTGTAAAAATGAAAAAGTAACACACAAATTAATCCAAACGTTTTTAATAAAGCACTAACCTCTTTAACATATTTTAAAAAAAAAATTGTGGTAACACTGTTCCTTTAAGGGGCCTTGAGGTGATGTTGCTCTCCCAAATGTTTTTTAAAACTCCTGCCTAAAATGAAGGGACCAAAAAATAGCTTAGAAGAAAAATGCAGTTTGGTGGTTACTAATTGGGACATGTAAATAAGGAACAAACAGCTGCAGCATCTGTCACCCATTAAATGGATAAAAACTATTTATTTTACTTGTATAACAGTACATATTAGAAGCCAGTAGTATTTTTACAATTTTTTATTTTTTCTCCTCCCATTTCTAG
This sequence comes from Rhinoderma darwinii, assembly GCF_050947455.1. Classification (NCBI taxonomy): domain Eukaryota; kingdom Metazoa; phylum Chordata; class Amphibia; order Anura; family Rhinodermatidae; genus Rhinoderma; species Rhinoderma darwinii. The sequence continues at coordinate 292,581,432 of NC_134691.1, read as the reverse complement.
GTTCTAGATCACCACAGACGGTTTATTCAGTACTTATTCCTATAGGTTTGGTTGCTCTTGTTGCTTTGGTAATTGGCATTGCCTTGTACAAGTGAGTTATTACTGCATTTTCAATTACCCATGTAATGGTATTAAAGTAGTCTAGATTTCAACGTCCAAAACCTCCACCCAAACCTAATGTCCTCTCTATAGCATGCTTACATATTCCTCTCACTTACTGGTCTAAGGATACTATATAGACTACATGATGCCAGGCTCCTCCTATTGAGCTGACGCTCATGTGAGACCCCCCCCCCTCCTATAGGTTAACATTACGTGATGGCATGCTGATCTAGCACAATTGTTGATTGCCTTGTGCAATACTGTCAGAACCCTGTCATAAAGACCGCCTTGTCTTGGTAGCCCATTAACTGCAAATCTATATACTTTTTACTAAAGTGTGCAGTAATTTTGGTTTCCTAAACATATACATTTATTTTTCTCCTAGGAAATCCAAGCAATACAAACCTATTGCAAATGCATCAGCTGGAAGGAGTGGTGATGGAATCTCTGTGTATTTCAGTCAGATCAAAGATGTTCTCTTCAACCAAAACCATGAGAATGATCCACTCCTGAGAAGCAAGGCTACAATAATATAACTCTGCTTAAAACTTGAATGTCTGCCGTGTGTTGGTATTCTGCTGGTCATGTAAAGTGATTACTCTGTAGTAGGAATACTTGTCAATAAAGTAGCTCATTTATTTAAATTCTTGCAGTCTGAAACCATAACAGATGCAATATTTCTTAACAGTATTGTTCTATAATCTCCTGTTTACTAAAGTCCTAGAAGAAAAGCAGATAAGCATAGGAAAGTATGTCCTTGTCCAAATATGAGGAATCCTCCCGTTTAAAAATACAACAATCTAAGACAAATACATTTAACCCCTTAGTGACCACTAATACGCCTTTTTACGTCTGTCACTAATGGGCTTTAGGCTAGGCTGACTCCTTTTCACGTCAGCCTAGTCTAAGTCCTGCACGGGTCTCCCGTGCAGGCAGGAGCTGGGGCTCTGCTGTCTGATGACAGCTGAGCTCCTGCTCCAACGCCCGCCATCGAAGTTTACTTCGATCGCGGCCGTTTAACCCGTTAAATGCCGCCGTCAATAGCGACCGCGGCATTTAACTTTGTTTACAGAGGGAGTGAGCTCCCTCTGTCACCCATCGGCGGCCCGCAAATGCAATCGCGGGTCTCCAATGGGGTGTTATGGCAGTCGGGGGCCTGATAAAAGCCCCCAGGTCTGCCCTGGACATATGCCTGTTAGGACGCGCCGGAGGCACGTCCTAACAGATTGCCTGTCAGATTTACACTGACAGGCAATAATGCTCTGGTATACGAAGTATACCAGAGCATTATAGCAGCGATCGGAAGATCGCACAGTAAAGTCCCCTAGTGGGACTAATAAAATAAGTCATCAAAGTGAAATAAAGATTATTAATAAAAAGTACAGTAAAAAAATCCATTTTTTTCCATAAAAAGTGGTTTTATTTAGTAAAAGTATAAAAAAAAAAAGTACACATATGTGGTATCGCTGCGACCGTAATGACTCCATTAATAAAGTTAATATGTAATTTAAACCGCAAAGTGAACACCGTAAAAAAAAAACGCAAAAAAACATGGCGAAATTGGAATTTTTTTCCATTGCCCCCAAAAAGTCATAATAAAAATGAATCAAGTCCCATGCACCCCAAAACAGTACCATTCAAAACTACGTCTTGTCCCGCAGAAAACAAGCCCAAAAATCACTACATTGATGGAAAAATAAAAAAATTACGGCTCTTGGAAAGCGACGATGCAAAAACAAATAATTTTAGTTCAAAAGTGTTTTTATTGTGCAAAAGTTGTAAAACATAAAAAAACCTCTACATATGTGGTATCGCCGTAATCGTACCGACCCATAGAATAAAGGTAACATGTTATTTACGTCGCACAGTGAACGGCATCAGTTTAAAAACGCATAGAACAATGGCGGAATTTCAGTTTTTTTTTATAATCCCCCCCCCCCCCCAAAAGGTTAATAAAAGTTAATATAAAAATTATATGTACCCAAAAAGCACAACTAATCCTGCAAAAAACAAGTCCTCATACAGCTATGTAGACGAAAAAATAAAAAGGTTATAGCTCTTTGAATGCGACTATAGAAAAACAAATAAAATAGCTTGGTCATTAGGGCCTAAAATGGGCTGGTCACTAAGGGGTTAAATCAGATTAAACCTGTTAAAAAAAAAAAAAAAACCCACAACAAAAACACTTTGGTAGGCTTAAGGTGACCATGCCCCAGGTGAGATGGGTTGTTCATTGTGTGCCATGCTGCCACACCTTTCCTCAGATACTGGCCAAATTGCAACGAATTTATGGTGCTGCCTGCTTTAACCAGTCTACCCAACAAACGCTGCTCCCTTAGGCCCTATGCACATGACTGTAAAAAACCTCCTGTTTTTGCAGACCGCAATTGCGGTCCGCAAAAACGGACCGTTCACTTCCATTGTAATGCTACGGCTGAGTGTCCGTTCCGCAGAACTGTGCCAGGAAGTATGGAGCATGTCTGGTTTTGGTCCGCAATTGCGGCACGGACTCCTTCATAGAAGTCTATGGGGAAGCCAAAAATGTGGATGGCTGCGGAGGTGCGTCCGCAAAAACGGAACGGATAGCCATCCGCAAATACAGAAATGTCGCTAAGCAACACGAAGGGGATTTCCCATCAACCAGACTCTTTTTTTTTTTTTTTTTTTTTTTTTTTTTTTTTTTGCGGATCCGTATATACAGATGCACTACGGACCGTATTTGCGGATACCATTCAGCAGAAATGGGTACGTTGTTGATCATCATAAAGCAAAACTGAACTATTTGCGGTCAGTATTTGCAGATACGGTCGTGTGCATGAGGCCTTAGTCCTCACGCCAAACCAAGCAGCGTTCCTGTAAGTTAAAAAGCTCTGACATGGCCTGTAGGGCCTAAATATGAGATCTCAAATTCATCTTATGCCTCAGACATGTTTTGTTAACTTAAATTCTAAAAGTGATCTGGTTTACTTCGAAAGAGATGTGTAAAATAAGCTTTGTTTTTCCCACTAGAAGATGTGAAACTGCGTACTCTCGATTCCATAAACAATACTTTGGAAAACCTACACTTACAAGAAATAATGCTTTGGAATGCTATCCATAACGCGCTATCTTATGTGCCTATTAGATGTAACAGACAGGCTTGGGTCTTTGTTAGGCCCCAAGCTGCTGTGGGGAAACATTAACATGCTGATGACCTTACTGTAGCATTTAAGGGGTTAAACTGTTGGCATTGGAGGGATCTCTTATCCTGGCAGAAGTGTGGCTGGGTTACACTTGGCTTTATCTAGATCCCAGTGATTTATAAATCCTTTATGGACAAAGGTGTTGGGACACCTGCACACTACACCTACAGGCGCTTTTGACATCCCATTCGAAGTCCTTAGGCATTAGTATGGAGTTGTGTCCCATTTCCCCCTCTCTCCCTCATACCCCCCCCCCCCTTACAGATAAAACCAGCTTCCACTCTTCTGGGAAGGTGCTCCAAGATTTGTCTATGGAAACTTTTGCCAGTTCATCCAGAAGAACATTTGTGAGGTCAGACTATGGATAAGACAGTCTTCCTAACCATTTCTGTTCTAGTCCATCCCAAAGAGGGTTTCATGGGGTTGAGGTTAGGGCTTAGTGTCAGTGGCGGATTAAGTAGACCATGGGCCCTGGGCTGTTACCCAAACTTGGGCCCCCCTTCCTCACCGTAACTATTTTTAACACTACCTTTTTGGGCAAGCATTAACAGTGTTACGATTCCCCTTGTCACAGCGCGGTGTCCCTACATACTGACAGGATCACACTGTGCAGGGACACAACCTCCTGACAAGGGGAATTGTCTATCAGTCCTGGACTGCAGAATGACTTCTTGTGAAATACAAGGATTCCTATAATAAACATGTCAGGAGAGGTGACAGATTCTCTATAAATCTAGTGACTCACAGGTGACGACGTCTCAGATTCTAGTAGTTTTTTTCCTCTTTTCTTCTCCATCCGGTCCAGCACTCATGACGACTTCTCCCGGCCATGACTCATTTCTGCAGAATTTGCCACTCAGACGTCTCCTCACTTTTCCAACATTTCCACACCTATAAACGAAAATAAAGTTATCATGGTGCCACATACTGTGCCCCTAAATATAATAGCACCAAACACTGCGTGCCTGAATATAATACCACACACTGTAAAACACCACATACACACAGCCCCCTGTACATAGTGCCACACACAGCCCCTGTAGATATTACACACCCCCATAGATATTGCACACCCCCATATATCGCCATACACAGCCCCCTCTATATATCACACATCCCCCTCGTAGAGCGTTACACACAGCCCCCTATAGATAGTGCCATACAGCCCTCCCCCTCTTGTAAATAGCACCAAAAAGCCCCCCATATAAAGATCGCCACACACATACCACTGTGGATAGCACTACACAGCCCCCCCCCCTTGTATATAGTGCCACACAGCGCTCCCCCTTGTATATAGTGCCACACAGCGCTCCCCCTTGTATATAGTGCCACACAGCGCTCCCCCTTGTATATAGTGCCACACAGCGCTCCCCCTTGTATATAGTGCCTCACAGCGCTCCCCCTTGTATATAGTGCCTCACAGCGCTCCCCCTTGTATATAGTGCCACAATGCTATGTACACATTTAAAAACGTTATATTATAATTATATATATATATATATATATAATATATATATAGTATGTGTGTGTATCAGTGTGATTGATTGATTTTATTAAAAAATATTTTTACTTTTTGAGATACAGCTGCTTTGTATCCTGTATCCGTCAGGTCAGCAGGACTGACAGGATCAGTGACACGCAGGATCCACCTCAAATCTATCACATTTAAGATTATAATTTAGCGCAGGGCCCGTTTCACTGATCCCGTCAGTCCTGCTGACCTGACGGATACAGGATACAAAGCAGCTGTATCTCAAAGTGAAAATATTTTTTAATAAAATGTAATTACAAAGTTGCACCAAACACACATTTTTATTAAAAAAAAATAAAACCAACGTGATTTTTGCGATGTTTTTTCCGTAGACAATGCAGGTTTCGTTTTTTATCATTTTTATACACACCTTTTTTGCTATTTTAGAATTTTTATTCATAAAGTTTGAAAATAATAGTAAAAAAATAAGCTTTTTTACGTTTCAGCTATTTTTTTTGGGTAATAACATAGTTTTACCCTAAAATAGACCTTTTGTTTGTGATCGCCATTCTCTACCGTAAACTTTAATATATTACATGTCTATATTAGGGTAATTGGGTCAGCGCTAGCGTTACAACAATGATTGGCGGGGGGAACGTTTTTTTGGGGTGGGTATTTTATGTGTATTTATTATTTACATTTTTTTTGCACTTTATTATTTTTTTATTACTATGGTCTGATCCTCAAAGGTCAAAAAAGACCTTTGGGGAACTTTATATATTTTTTTTCTTTGTTTTACACCATGTTTTTCCACTGTAATTGGGGCTGCACAGCAGCCCCAGTTACAGGGGAAATCAGCCCTCTCACAGTGACGATCGTCACTAACAGGGCTGTGCTGGGTCTAGTAAGACCCAGATACAGTCTGCCACTAACGGCACCCGGCGATCATGTGACCAGTCACATGATCACCGGGAGGAATAGAGACAGCGCCGCTGCTGCTGTCTCTATTCCTGTACACAGCGTTCATTGAACGCTGTGTAAGAAGACATCGGAGAAGACAGAAGCAGCGAAAGCTGCTTCTATCTTCTCCTCAGGGTCCCCGGCAGTCACTGACAGCCGGAGACCCGACATTCAGCTGCCCGATCGCGCGGGCAGCAAGTTAAAACCCGAGCCGTAGAAAGTCTATGGCTCGGGTTTTAAGGACCCGTCCCTGACCGCTGGCCGTAAAAATACAGCCAGCGGTCGGGAACCAGTTGGGCAGGAGGATAAGCCTGTACTGACCTCCGCGCCGGTGACCGCCCGCCCGGCTCTTCTCTTGCTGCTTTGGAGTAACAGAACAGCCGTCCGTCGCTGTTCTGTTACTCAATGGCGGCGAGCCGCACTTGTCAGGGAGGCGTGTCCTACCTATTTCCCGGCCAATTCCCTGCTCCTCCTCATCTTCAGCCGTTAGCAGCGCTAGCGCGCTGAATAGATTTAGGAGATGATGTACGTTTCGGGCTGCCATGGGCCCCCTGGGAGCCTCGGGCCCCGGGCGGCCGCCCGAAACGCCCATATGATAATCCGCCACTGCTTAGTGTGGGCCAGTCATGTTCTTCTGCACTAAACTCGCACAACCATGTCTTTATGGTCCTTGCTGGGGCACAGTAATGTTGGAACAGAAAAGGACCTTCCTCAAACTGTTCCCACAAAGTTGAAAGCAAAAAATTCTCAGTTTACTGAAGCATTAAAATCTCCAATCACCAGAATGAAGGGGGCCTAGGCCAACCCCTGGGAAACAGCCCCCATAGCATTATCCCTCCTACAAACATTACAGTTGGTACAATGCAGTAAGGCAGGTAACAGTCCCCTGGTGTTCACCAAACCCAGACTCCTACATCAGGCTGTGAGAGAGCAGTTTGATTCGTTGCTCAACAGAAAATGTTTCCACTGCTTCAGAGTATAGTGGTGGTGTGCTCTATGCCACTTCATACGCTGCTCGGTGATCTAAGGTGTGGATTCAGGTGCTAGGCCATGGAAACCCATGGCCTTCCCTGTGCACAGTATTTGTTCTGATGGCAGTAGAGGTTTGGAACTCTGTGGTTGCTTTGTCAGCAGAGCCCTGGCAGCTTTTATGTATCTCAGTCCTTGGCACCCCCGCTCTGAGTTTCTGCGGTTATTAAATATTTCCCCGTCGCAAGGATACCATTCAGTTGATTGAAGAATATCTAGGAGGGAAAAACAATTCACAAATCGACTTGCTAGAACGCTGGCATCCTATTACAGTGGAGATCAGTGAGCTTTAGAACATCCCATTCTTTCACAAATGTCTGTAAAGCCAGACTGCATGGCTAGGTGCTGGAACTATTATTTATATATATATATATATATATGTATATACACAAAACAAATCCACTAAAATGCATAACAAAAACTAAAGACAAAAATCCTTAACCAAAAAAAATGTTGCTGTATAAAAAAAAAAAGAAAAAACCTGGCCCCACATACTCCAGTCATACACCCACACCCACACCCACACCCACACCCCATCCAAAACCACAACAACTAGCTAGACTTCTCCAGAAAACAGCAAAAAACCACCCACACCTACCTGCGTCAGCCAAACGGCAAAAAAAAACAAGCAACAAGAACAAAAATTGACAACTCCTCTAACAGCAAAATCCACTTTTTCTTTTTCGAAGAAAAAGTATTTCTAAAAAATGTCTAACTTTTTTTTGTTTGTTTTTCTATCTCCAGCACAATAAGGGTATGTTCACACAGTGTTTTCAGATGTAATTTGGGCGTTTAACTCAGACTTGGTTCCACCGAGATCCAATAAAGGTACCTGACTCTGAAGAAAATCCTCAAAGGCCTGTCTTATCTCCGTTTCTTCCAAGAGAGTTGAATTCTGTCTCCATATTCTTCTTCCCATCTGGAGGGACTCTGCAATATTCAAAGAAAACATAATCATAGAGTGGTCGGAGAACTCCACCTCAACAACGGACACTGATGAAGAGATGTCTTCCTCCTTCAAAAAACAAACAAACATATCTATCCTAGACCTACAATTACCTCTGAGAGGTGAACCCCAAGTGAACTTAGGTATACCTGATGTGGATATCCACCAGGCGAGCATCGCTAACTATGCTATTTAATGTGTCACTATCATAAGCCAGTCTATCTCTAGAGCCTCCTCTGTCTTGGAGTCTAATGACCGTATTAAAATCTCCTGCAAAGATGACTTGTCGGCTTGTAAAAAGGATGAGGAGGCTATAAGAAAAGGTACAATGCACACCGAAATCGTTATCCAAAGATAGATTTTTAATATTAGTAATTATGCCAGTATAAGTACGACGTTTTGGTCATGTCTCTGACCATCACTAAGCACCATTACACAGGATCCAGGATATTACAGTGCCTGATGAAGGTCAGAGGCATGACCGAAATGTCGCACTTATACTGGCATAATTACTAATATTACAAAATCTATCTTTGGATAACGACTTCTGGTGTGCATTGTACCTTTTCTCATACTATACGGGTTGGGCCCCTACCCATGCGAAGACCTAGTGCGGCCTGAACACCTTCAAAAGGATGAAGAGGCTCTTCCTGTCCCACTCAGTCTGTGGACCATAGAGATTAATTAATCGTAGTTCTTGTCTCCTCATGAGAACATCTAAGATCAAGCACTTCACCATTTCTAACTCAATCATCCGTCAGCATATTACCAGTGAAAAGGACCGCTATATGGCTCAGCCACAAGAGACCAGTAGGAGGGCCCGCGTCGCCACTCCCTCCTAGTTTTTACGACGTCTGCCAAAAGTGACAGCCTGGTCTCCTGCAAAAACAAACTGTCGGCTTCAACTCAGTCAAGAAAATCAAAGGGAGCAAATCTAGCCATATCAGACTTAATGCTGGCAACGTAAATCAATGCCAGCGTCAATGGTGTGGGTGCCGCCATCTAAGATGATTAAGTTAGGCTGCTTTCCTCTTCCCACTCTTCTTTTACTTATCTGAGTAAGACCCTTCAGAATTCCTCCTCTTCCTTTTTTTTTTTTTTTTTTTTAGAAAGAAGAGTCCATCTCACAAATTACCTTCCCTTCTTTATCCTCCGACTCCAGGGCACCTCGTAAGGGAGGAGGTTTAGCATCCTTGGCGGCCCCTACCTTGTCCTCCTCCTCGCTTTGAAGAGCTGGAACCTCCATGAGGGCTTGGTAGTGGTTGGGGGAGAGACCTGGGGGGGGGGGGTACAGGTCCTGCCTTCCTTGGTCAGGGCAGAGCCAGATGTTCGTGGCTCTTTTAAGTTCTTTCCCTGTGTCCCTTTTTTCTTTAGGCTGAACCTTCTTCTCCTCACCAATACTTTCATAATGGGAGGACTGAGAGTCTTCAGCCACTTGCTCTCTCTAGATCCTCCTGATGATCTCATTCAAATCGAGCTCCTCAAGGGCATCTGTTTCCGGGGCAAGGTCCAGGTCAGGGCCAGAGATCACCCCAGTTGCCTGGGCTTCACCGTGATTCCATTCCTTTCGCCGTTTCTCCTGCCTTCGTTGATAGGAAGGGGGGGCCTCTCTTAGCATTCTTCACTTGCCTTTTGGCCCCGCCATCTACACATGCTTCCTCACCTGCAGATGCCACCCCACTTTCCTCTTCCACAGGTTTAAACACAGCATTGACCATGGAGCGAGGACACCGACTGAATGGGTGACCTAAGTCACAGATGACACCTAATCTGGTCACGGGTTGCGGCCAGATGGCCTACCCCTCCGCAATGAGCACACTTCTGCACAGTGCAGCCCGCGCTCAGATGCGAAGGGTCGCCACACCAGTAACACAGCTCCGGTTGCCCCTGATAGAAGACCAGGATTCGATCCCTCCCAAGAAAAGCGGAGGATGGTATGTGGAATCCATAAGGTTAGCCATCAATATTTTACAGCAAGGGGACTTTCTAGCATCAATCGACCTCAAGGATGCATACCTACACATTCCTATTTGTCCAACTCACAGGAAATTTCTGAGACTAGCAGTAAAAAGAGGCAAGGACATAATTCACCTACAGTTCAAATGTCTTCCATTCGGCATTTCAACTGCTCCCAGGGTCTTCACCAAGATCATCATAGTCCTAGCAGCAGCTCTCAGAATGCAGGGCATCTACCTGGTCCAATACGATTGGCTATTAAGAGCTCCAACCACACATCTTCTTTCTGTTCATTTAGCAACCACTCTCTCATGTCTAAATCGGCACGGGTTCCTGATCAACAGAAAGAAATCTCAGCTTCTTCCTTCTCAAAGTTTGACTTACCTAGGATTTCTGATAGACACAAGGTTCTTTACCATCCCTCTATCCAGAGAAAAGAATCCTAAATATAAGACGAGGTGTCAACTTCCTTCTACATCATCAGGGGATATCTCTGAGATCTGCAATGAGAGTCCTGGGCCGTCTGATGTCGTCCATAGAAGCAGTTCCCTGGGCCAGGATACGCTTCAGAATTCTCCAGTGCAATATTCTGTCCCAATGGAACAGACATCATCAAGCTCTTGGCAATACCCTAAAGATCCTTCCACAAACCAAAATAGACTTGAGGTGGAGGCTCAAGAAGAAGATTCTCTCTTCAGGCAGATCTCTGGTCCCCCTTGTCCAGTCAGTGGTAACCACAAATGCTTCAATTCTCGGCTGGGGATCTCATTTCGGTGCCCTTTGGATACAGAATAATTGATCTCCCATGGAGAGAGCACGCTAATCCAACTTGATGGAACTCACGGCGGTGAAATTAGCCCTTCATCATTTCCAACCTCTCCTCAAAGGGAAAGCTGTTCTTGTTCAGTCCGACAACTCTCCCACAATATTTTACATAAAGAAGCAAGGACGGACCAGCAGTCAGCTACTGTTGAAGGAATGCAGGGCCATCATGACATGGGCAGAGAAAAATGTGACAGATCTCTCAGCCGTACATATCAGAGGCATCCTCAACCAACGAGCTGAGTGGTTGAGCAGGAATTCTCTCCTCCCAGGAGAATGGAATCTAACTAAATCAAGAGGTTTACCACAGCATCATATCCCGGTGGGGGACTCCCTACATAGACATACTGGCCACAAGGATCAAAAAGATCTGGGAGGAACAAATAGAAGCCATTCTAATAGCCCCATTTTGGCCCAAGAGGGCTTGGTTCCCTCTCTTATTAGAGCTTTCGAGGGGAGAATATTGGAGACTACCAGTCCAACAAGACCTTCTCACTCAGAATGGGTTTCACCATCAAGACATCAAGTTCCTTCATCTTACGGCCTGGAGACTGAGAGGTCATTACTAGCAGATAAAGGGCTGTCAGAAGAAGTCATCCAGACCCTATTGTCATCCAGGAGACCTTCAACCATTAAATCTTATGGCATAATTTGGAAGGTTTTTAATGAATGGTGCCATCAAAGATCTATATCCTTCATCTCTGTTCTCGTGATTTTACAGTTTCTCCAAGAGGGGTTCTCCAAAGGTTTAAAGCCTAACACATTAAAAATCTCATTTTTCAGCCATTAACGCACTATCTGAAGGTCTGTTCTCCAATCAGTCCCTAGTCCGTAGTCCGTGTTTTATTCTGTGCAGTTAAGAATTTGAGGCCTCCAGTTAGATCTCTTTGTATTGTGCTGCCGAGGATGATAAGGAAAGCTAAAATTTTAGCTATATTCGCTTATATATCCAGCAAAATTAAAAATCTCCCACGAAGAATCTACGATTTTTTTTCAATCCAAAATGGAGGCTGGTCACTGGCTGGACTCTAAAGGGTTCTAAATATAAATCCGTAGTTTACTATCACTATAAACGCCTAATAGGGGGGTCGGCAGCAGTGCTTTTAACTTTTTGCCTTTTCTTTTTTTATTTTGTGCTTCTTACCTTTATTATTGGCACATTGGGTCCCCTAGTGGTGACCTATTCTATTTACCTTTGGTTGCGGGGGTGAGAGATGGTAGAGGGAGATGATAGATGAGGAGTTTTCTGGTGTACTGGTAGTTGGTGCATTAGCGAACTATGTGTGTGTGGGGTCTTGGGGGAGGTTGTTGGTGGGTGGGGGGAGACAGAGAGCGGATTTTTCTTTCTCTCATTCTCACTTGTTCGCCATTTATAAATAAGAACCATGCTGAAAATAGTGTCATGGAACATTAGGGGGGCCGCTGCAGGATTAAAGAGGTACGCTATCTTTAACTTAAAGAGGCTCTGTCACCACATTATGTGCCCTATCTCCTACATTATGTGATCGGCGCTGTAATGTAGATAACAACAGTGTTTTTTATTTTAAAAAAACTATCATTTTTGAGGAACTTATGAGCAATTTTAGATTTATGCTAATTCGTTTCTTAATAGACAACTGGGCGTTTTTTAGCTTTTTACCAACTCAGCGTCATACACTTCTCTTCATTTATGTCCATTTGTATTCACTGCACAATGTGATCTCGCGAGATCATGCTGTGCTGTCACATACACTCACATTAACTTTACTGAAGTGTGTTGAGAGTGAGTAGACATCGCCTCCAGCCAGGACGCGATGTCTATTCACACTCCCGACACTTCGGTAAAGTTTCTGTGAATGACAGCACAGTGTGATCTCGCAAGAATACTCTGTGCTGTGAGAGTAAGTCCCACACAAATTTTACCGAAGTGTTGGGAGTGTGAATAGACATTTCGTCCTGGCTGGAGGCAATGTCTATTCACTCTCAAGACACTTCAGTAAAGTTAATGTGGGTGTATGTGACAGCACAGCATGATCTCGTGAGATCACGCTGTGCAGTGAATACAAATGGACATGAATGGAGAGAGGTGTATGACGCTGATTGGACAGCGTCATACACTTCTCTTTACAACGCCCAGTTGTCTATTAAGAAACGAATTAGCATAAATCTAAAATTGCTCATAACTTTCTCAAAAATGATAGTTTTTCAAAATAAAAAACACTGTTGTTATCGACATTACAGCGCCGATCACATTATGTAGGAGGTAGGGCACTTATAATGTGGCAACAGAGCCTTTTTAATTAGGAATTACCTCCCCGCGGTTATATTTCTTCAGGAGACCCATTTGGTCAAAGATAAAATTAGCACCTTTCAGAGAGCTGGATAGCCCAGTCTTACCATTTGGTTTCCATGTTTTTTTCCAGGGGAGTTTCCATATTAATACATGTAACGTCTATGGCCGCGGTCCGACGTTCTGACTTATCTCTCGACGGCCGTGGAAATGGACATGTGAGTTCCCTGCAGCGCCGTCCCCATGTGAGGCGCCGGCACTCACTTCCTGGTATCGAGACTGTCTCCCGGAGGGCGCGCGTGCCCGCTCGTGCACAGTCTTAAAAGGCCAGTGCGCGCATAATTGCAGGAAGTCTGCAATCAAGCCCAGAATGCTACTGGACTATAAAAAGGGCTCTGCCCTCTTGTTCTTTGCCTGAGCATTGTTTGTTACCCAAAGTTTGTCTTGCAGATGGTCTCCTAGTGTCTTCCAGTTTCCAAGTATTCCCTGTTCCTGTATACTGTATCCGGTGCTGTCCTGGTCAAGTGCCGTGCTGAGCTGTTGTCGTGTTGTGCTGTGTTCAACGCCTGTTCTGCTACTCCATGCCTGACGTCTACCTGCTGCCTAGCCCCAGCCGAGCCTGCCTTGCTACCATCCGATTTGCCACAGGTACTCTTTCTGGACTATAGACTCTGTACTATACCTGTTTGGCCAGCTGCCATCCCGCTATGTGGTACGGTCTAGTGGGTCCACGCCCCACATCGTGACAATACACAGGAAAGTAGATGCTCAGATTTATGACACCCTTATCGATACAGAAGGAAGGTATATCGTCCTATTTGGTTGTTTTAATGGAGTAACCTGTGTTCTTGCAACGGTATACATCCACCCCCTTTTTCGTCATATGTGATCAAGGTAGTCTCACAATATTTGATATCGAAACAAAAATGTCCTTTCTTAATAATTTCTAGATTTCAATGAAGTCATGGATGTTGAGTTAGATCGATTCAGGAAAAATCATAGGTCAGCAACTAAGCTAAAAGGTTTAACATCTGAATTGGGCTGGCTTGATATATGGCGGATGAGGAACCCCCATGTTAAGAAATTTTCATGCTTTATAAGTTGTAGGGAGGTGATGTCAAGAATTAACGTTAATGAACTAATGTTGAAGTATATAAAGAAAGTGTCTTATGAACAGCGTGGGGTCTCAGACCATGCTCCTCTCATGGTTGAGCTTAATCTGAGCCAAAGACGGGTTAGTAAGGTATATAAGATTTATCCATCAGTCTTGGTGAAAATTCTATTCCATGAGATAGATAATGAATTGTCATTGTTTCTGGAAGCCAACTCGGGTTGCCCAGATTCAGCAATATTATGGGATACCCTAAAAGCATTCATTAGGGGTATTGTTTTCAAAAGCAAAACATAATTATGAAAACCCAGTATATTCAAAGAGATATTATTAAAAAAACAACTAGAGGAGGCGGAAAGGCAATATGTAGATAATCCTTCAGGAGCTACTGAATCTCAATGGAAAGTTTCCCAAATTAATTATGAAAACTTGATACAGGAGGAAGCACAATCAGAATTTTTTTTGAGTTGAAAAAAATACTATTTTGAAGCCAGTAAATCAAGCAAATTTTTGGCCCATATGGTAAGTAACCAACGGCCTTCTAATTCTGTTTTCTCCATTAAGAACACAAAGGGGCAACTTGTTCAAAATGCTAGGGAAGTAGTAGAAGAATTTAGAGGATTCTTTCCAGACCTGTACTGCGCTAGGTTAACAAACTCTGAGGATAGCATAGATAGTTATATGGATGGAATGGAATTCCCTTATATTGATAGCGAACAAAGATCAATGTTAGATCCCCAGATAACATCAGAAGAATTAAGAGCGTCCTTGCTAGAAACGCCAAGTAACAAAGCTGTGGGGCCTGACACAATTCCATTTGAACATTATAAGTTATATCAGGATAAATGAATCCCTATTTTAGTGGAAACAACAAATTGTTCCTATGTTAGAGGTAGGCTTCCCGAATCTATGAAGGTCTATTTCATTGTTGAATACCGACGTCAAGCTGTTGGCCCAGGTTTTGGCCAGCAGACTGATGAAGGTAATTAACAGTATAATTCACCTGGATCAGACCGGGATTATTACGGGCAGCGTTATGGTAAAGAACTTACCATAACTTTGCTAATTTACAATATGGGAAAGTATACGCTAAGAAGGGTGCTATCCTCTTAATCGATGCTATGAAAGCTTTCGATACAGTCGAATGGCATTTTCTTTTTAGGATTTTGAGTTGTTTTGTATCGGGGAAAAATTTATAAATTGGCTTAAATTAAACTCATTGGAAAAATGAATACCTTTATTGAAGTCACAACTCTATGGGACAATAGGAATATTGGTGAGTTTGACGGCCCCCCGGACTCATTGTTCTGGAAAAAGCATTACATCTCAATTATATCACATTTATTTAATTAATGCACAATTAAAAACTTTTACGGAACTGCAGAGACTGTACAAGGTCCCTCATTATGGTCTGTTTAGATATTTTCAAATTAAACATGACTTTTTGGTCATTAAATATAAAGCACGGTTCGTTCTTACACTTTTTCAATCATTAGAAAGTTTAAAACATAAGAAAGGACTTTTCTCCTTACTATATAAAAAATTCATTTTAGGGAATGAAGGAAATCCTATTAAATCACAAGGAAAATTGGATAAGGATCTTAAGATTAGGATCGATTGCGGGTTAGTTTATAAACATATCGGAGAAGCATCATTAAATCACGATCACTGATTTATTTGCTTTATGATCAATCATAGACTTTATTATACACCGAAGCTTTTAAAGATTATGGGGTTAAGGAATAACGATAGTTGTCAGAAATGCGGTATACATTAAGTGGATCTTATCCACTTGTTGTGGCGTTGATACTGGACTGGAGTAGCAGCATCTATTTAAAAATGAATTCGGAAAGAGGTACCAATGGAACAGATGCTATTTATTTTTGGCATCTCCGGTCTTTTGAAAGACTGTGGTTGTAGCAAACTAATTAGAAAGATTTTGTTTCTGGCAAGATTGGTTATAATTTATAAATGGATCTCAAAAGATTTCCCACGGGAAGTAGAAAGGCACCATAAGGTGAATAGAGTGATGCTTTTAGAACGATCATATTACTTGACGCTAGGTAAAGAGGCAGGGGAATTTTTTATTTATAAGATCTGGAATAGATGGATAGTGGAACTATCCACCGAACAGAAAAAGACCTTAGATCTGGTTTAAAATGTGTTAGTAGTTGTTTGAGTAATGTGGGTTTTCTTCCCACCTCTTCTTCTCTCTCTCTTTCTCTCTCTCTCTCTCTCTCTTCCCTATCCCCGCAATATTTTCCCGGATTTTAGTGTGCGATTGTTGATTTTTCAGTATTATCTGTTTGAACCCCTTTCGGGATACTGTCTGTACTACATAATACTTTGTTTAATATAATGTTAACTCAGAACATTTTCTTCGTTTTTTTGTTATGTAATATATAAATGGACAGCACGGTGGCTCGCACTGTTGCCTTGCAGCGCTGGGGTCCTGGGTTCAAATCCAACAAAGGACAACATCTGCATGGAGTTTCTATGTTCTCCCTGTGTTTGCTTGGGTTTCCTCCGAGTACTCCGGTTTCTTCCCACACCCCAAAAACATACTGATAGAGAACTTAGATTGTGAGCCCCAATGGGGACAGTAAGTGCGGACCTTTATACAGTGCTGCGGAATATGTTCGCGCTATATATGTAACAGAAATAAATAATGAAATCAGTAATATGGAATATTTTTATATAATTCAACAATAATAAAAATATTCTAAAAAAATATATATGTCTTCCCTCTAATCCCTCTAATTTCCCGGGTACTGAGGAAAATCCGCAACAAAAGAGTAGAAGCCATTGCCATCCATCCACAATGGCCCAGGATCAAGAGGCAGATTGTGGAAGCTTCCTCTGAGAGAGGACTTACTACTTCAGAAGGGATTCTATCACCCATATCCAGCTTACCTACATCTGGTGGTATGGAGACTGCGCGGGTCTCCCTAAAAGCTAAAGGTCTCTCTGATGAGGTTGTAGATACCCTTCTGGCATCCAGAAAACCCAGCACCTCGAGAGTCTACTCCAGATTTTTTTCTATATTCTCCTCCTTGTGTATGACAAATTCCAAATCTCCAAGGGAGGTCATTACTTCTACAGTTCCTTCAAGGTCATGAAAGGGGACTGATGCCAAATACTCTGAAAGTACATAGAATCGCGATTAATGCCCACTCAGTAGGGATCTTCTCTCATCAACCTTTAGTAACTAGGTTCATGAAAGGTATTAATAAGTTAAGACCAACATTTCACATTTGCCATATTGGGACTTGCCTATAGTTCTGACACATTTGTGCTCAGTCCCCTTTGAACTTCTACAAGAAGCTTCTCTGAGAAATCTGTCTTTAAAAACCTTCTTCCTGATAGCAATCACTTCTGTCAGAAGAATAAGTGAACTACAAGCTCTGTCCTCTAAAGAACCATAATTGAGAATTTTACCTGAGGCCGTCTTTCTTAGGACCATGCCTGGGTTCCTATCCAATTTACCCTTAGTTTCCAATATAAATCAGGAGATTGTCCTTCTGGTCCTTTCTCAACAAGATACTTGCACTGTGTATCTACAACCTCATAGCATGCTATGAGTAAGAACATTTTGTTTGAAACACGTAAGCGGTAACACACCCTACCTGTGTCCTCACACCCTACCTGTGAACGTCGTCCCACCCCTGAATATTGCTTTGTAAGTCAGCCATGTATGTGCTGCCACAGAACGAACTTGAAATTTTTTATTACCTGGATTCCGTAGGCAGCACAATATTCCCTCCCAAAAGTGTCTACTGCTTAAAACTATGCAACTTGATACTCCTCCTACTGGAGCCTTAATATGGCCTTCTAGTAATTGCTTAATTTGCATGTACTGCTAATTAACCATGTCTCTTCTATCCGGCAGTCAATTGACTTTAATCCCTATGTATATGCTGCCTACGGACTCCAGGAAGTGCTGTAGGGTTGTCCTCTATCCCCCCTCTTATTTACTTTAGTAATTGGGGTTTCCACGGACTCCACAAAATGACAATTTAAAGTAAGCACATTTTCCACATACCAAAGCATTATTGCCTGTCAGTGTAAACCTGACAGGCAATCTATTAGGCCATGCTTCTTGCACGGCCAAAAAGGCACATAGCTAGGGCAGGCTTCGGGGCATTTTTTAGGCCCCCAGCTGCCATGCCAACCCTTCGATGCTGCAGTCTCTACTGACCGTGGCATTTAAGGGGTTAAACGGTCACAATCAAAGGAAACTTTGATTGCTACCATTAGAGCAGGAGCCTGGCTGTCATAAGACAGCCAAGCACCAGCTCCAGCCAGCATGGCACACACGTGCAGGTCTTAGACTAGGCCACTGACTAAGGCCTGTTAATGATCGCCGTGAAAAGGCGTTTTGGTGGTCACTATGGGGTAATCACTAACGTTGAGATGAAAGGTGAGAAATTATAGATTCGCCCCTTAGGAAGGCTGGAACATGGAATAATATCAATTGCACAGTTTATAAGGTGGTAGTTTGTTACATTCCTTTTCAGAAAAAACATTGGAAAAACTTCAATAAGGCTCAGGCAAAACTACAGTGATGGTTTTAAAGGAACTTAACGACAAGGCCAAGCAATGACATTTAGGATTCAAGTTAATTATATACCCCAGTCGCCAGTCGACCATTCGATTGTGTTTATCCCCTTAGTGACCACTGATACGCCTTTTCACAGCTAAGGGGCCTTAGGCTAGGCCGCCATCTTTTCACGGCACCCTAATCTAAGTCCTGCACGGGTATGCCGTGCAGGCTGGAGCAGTTACTCGGCTGTCTGATCGAAGTTTACTTAGATCGCGGCCGTTCAACCCTTAAATGCTGTGGTCAATAGCGGCTGCAGCATTTAAGTCATTTACAGAGGGAGGGAGCTCCCTCTGTCACCCATCGGCGACCTGCAAATGCAATTGCGGGCCTCTGATGGGGTGTCATGGCAGCCGGGGGCCTAATAAAGGCCCCCAAGCCTGCCCTGGATATATAACTAGTAGGCCGTGCCAGAGGCACGTCCTAATAGATTGCCTGTAAGTTTTACACTGATAGGCAATAATGCTTTGGTATACCAGGTACTAAAGATTGCATAGTGAAGTCCCCTAGTGAAACTAAAAAAATAAGTAAATAAAAATTATTAATAAAGATTACAGTTAAAAAAACAAACATTTTTTTCCATTAAAAAGTGGTTTTATTTAGTAAAAGTGTAAAAAAGACATAAAAGTACACATATATGGTATGACCACGACCATAATGACCAAAACAATAAAGTTAACTTGTAATTTAAACCGCAAAACACTATGGCGGAATTGCTATCTTTTTTCCATTGCCCCCCAAAAAAGTAATATAAAAAATTAATCAATAAGTCCTATGTACCCCCAAAAAGTACCAATTAAAACTACGTCTCATCCCGCCAAAACAAGCCCACATATATCTAAGTTGACGGAAAAATAATAAAGTTATGGCTCTTGGAAAGCGACGATGCAAAAACAAACAATTTCAGTTCAAAAGTTTTTTTATTGTGCAAAAGTATTAAAACATCAAAAACCTATACATATGGGGTATCGTCGTACTTATACCGACCCATAGAATAAAGGTAACATGTTATTTACGCCGCACGGTAAATGGTGTAAATTTAAAATGCATAAAACAATATCGGAATTGCTGTTTTTTTCTATTCCTCCTCAAAAAAAGTTAATAAAAGTTAATAAAAAAATTATATGTACCCCAAAATGGTGCCATTAAAAAATACAACTAATCCCGCAGTAAAAAAAAAGTTCTCGTACAGCTATGTCGACAGAAAAATAAAAAAGTTATAGTTCTTTAAATGCGAGGAAGGAAAAACGAAAATAATTGCTTGGTCATTAGGCCCAAAATAGGCTGGTCACTAAGGGGTTAAGCAACCACGGCAACCCCAACACAACTGCGGCAGACAACGCTTTCAAAACAAAAATGACATGGATTCTATATGCATAGAGCCCACCAGGACAGACATTTCAGGGGAGACTTATTGGGCCCGCTGTAATAAACGCATCAAAAATTTGCAGCTGTTTTTGCCCGTGCCTGCGAAAACTGCATCGCAAACCGCTGCAATTACACGTTTTTTCCGAGATTTTTGATGCTTTTTTTTTTTTTACATGGAGTCC
The DNA here is from genome assembly GCF_050947455.1 of Rhinoderma darwinii. Taxonomy (NCBI): domain Eukaryota; kingdom Metazoa; phylum Chordata; class Amphibia; order Anura; family Rhinodermatidae; genus Rhinoderma; species Rhinoderma darwinii. The sequence goes on along the minus strand of NC_134691.1, from coordinate 292,561,434 downwards.
AAAAAGTCTCATCTGAATGCAACCTTTAGGCCCAGTTCACACAGTTTTTTTTTAAACGCTGATTTTGACGCAGAAACCGCGTCGGAATCAGTGGTGAAAAAAACGTCTAAAACCACCTCCCATTGATTTCAATGGGAAGCAGAGACGTTTTTTCCCACGGCGGTTTTTAGCCGCTCGCTGTAATAAAGAGCAGCATGCTTTTTCTTTTTCCATGCTTTTTCCACCTCTGACCTCCTTTTGAAATCAATGGAAGGCAGAGAAAGCGTTTTTCACGGCGTTTTATGGCCACAGCGCTCAATGGCTGCGGGTGAAAAGGCTGCGAAAATCGTGGCAAGAATTTACAGGCAGGTCAAAATATGCCTCAAAATTCCTTCAGGAATTTTGAGGCAGATTTTTCTGCCTGCAAAAAAACTCTGTGTGAACAGGGCCTTAAAAAGTTTGAGATTAATGGGATAAGCACATGAGCAGGGAGGCCGGCTCCCATACTTGAAATCAGACATCTTTCCTTAATTCCCTCACATGATGGGCCTGCAGACTTCTCATAATCAGGAGGAGGGATCGTGGGGACTGGCTGATATCTCCTGCAGCTGTGACTTGTTGAGCCCAGTTTAAATGCTGATGTGCTCATCTCTGACAAGCTCATTCACCTTCCAAGATGCTGCCTGCAGTAGTGGAAGGTTTAGTGCTGCTTTGCCTAGTCTCAGCCATCCAGGCAGGAAACCGTAAGTCAGGATTTAAGATCTGTATATGAGCTTTACACTTTGTTGGTTCAGTCATGGTGTAGAGTAAGGTGGTTAGCAGCTGTAGTGCTACAAGATGTAGAATGCATACTGGTGACTTTGTATGCCCACAGAAAGTGAAACATTGTACTTCAGTAATGTGAGTCTGATATCTATGTCGTCTGCCTGTTCTTATGCTGTAAGTAGATGCATCGGGAGAAATATAGGGGACAGGAGAAGAGAGTATCGCCCTCAAGCGACAAGCCTAATTTCCCAGCTACCTAACGAAATAAATAAAAGGTATATCTTTATTAGCTACTTGTAGCAAGACGAACACACACACAGATTTAAAATTCTCACTACCAGGAGACCGGATAACAGTATCTTGCCTTTGGTGCAGGCATAAGGCAGCTACCGATAAGGTACGTATTGACAATTGTAGTAAGTTAAATTGCTTGACAATAGTCAACTAAATAGATAGCAAGGTGAAGCCGGTCAGTGGTAGGAATTAAAAAGAATTTGCAAGCCCCCCCGACATGTTTCGCTACAGAGTAGCGTCCTCAGGGGTACACGGGGCTAATGGCGACGCGGCGAGACGGAAGCTCTTGATATGGGCCAGTAGCTGACGTTTAGTGGGGGTGTGTCAGCAAAACAGCCAATCCTGTCAAAGGAGACATGTCCGTAGCGTGGAGAGGGAGAAACAACAAATAAAAAACTATATAAGGTTGACCAATAGCGCGAGGGCTAGGGCGCAGGCGCAGAAACACAAAATCGGACTTAGTCTGTGTGTGTCACGCCAGGTATAGCGGCGCCAACCAACGCATGCGCAGATGTTACTTACAAAGAAACAGAAAAGGAATAACAAGTTTCCATCAGTTAACGACAGAGGCGGCGCAAGCGCAGCTAACAGTATATGTACTCAAAAATAGTAAGTAAATTAGAAATAAGTGGAATTAAAGTACTGGCGTAACGAATAATTTTAAATTTAATATATGTATAGTAAACCAAATCGAAGATAAATGAGGCATGCATGAAGGTGCACGGCTCGTAGGCGCATGCGCAGAACAGCTTTTTCGTAAATCAAACGAAAAATGACGCATATAAAGAATGACAAAAAAATTATAACATTAAAAGATTAAAAACTCCCCACGCCACTAAAATGACAGGAATGCATCAACTTATAAAAAGTATAATGCAAAGGATCCACCTAGTGCGGCATGATAAAAGAGGTCCACTTCAAGAGGGATAAGTACATTCATAAATAGAGGGGCAGTAAGTACCGTCCCCTATAGAGATAATTCCTTATATGTCGCCATAGTTGTGTAGTACTCGTCATAGGGATAGATAGAATAAACATATATGTAAGACCCCAAAATAAAATATGTGGGGTCAGAAGAATAATCACCAAAATATTTCGATACCTTGGAAAGGATACGGCAGGGAAGGAAACTACAAAGTATAAAGTAGAAGGAACAGTGTCAATAAAGTATCCACTATATTTTACTGATGACAGAATGGGTACCAAGAGGCTCATAGGAAGGCACTAAAAGTGAAACCCTCGTTAAGACCCCTTGGAGACATGGTATTAAGGCGATAAATCCACCGTGCTTCCTCCTGTAGGAGTCTGCGGTCCAGGTTACCTGCTCTGGGGCCCATTTTGATCTGGGTAACCCCCCAGAATTTAAGCAGCCCTGAATTGCCCCCATGGTGCTCATGGGTATGTCTCGAGAGGGTAGTGTCCTCCTTGAGCCTGATGGTACTGAGATGTCTGGATATACGTCTTCTCAATTCTTGCACTGTTTTTCCCACGTACAGCTTGGGACATGGGCATCTAGCAATGTAGACAACCCCTTTACTCTGACAGTTGAGAAACTGTTTTACAGAATAGGTTTTGCCATCGGTAGGATTAATGAACTCCTTAACGGTGGGCATATATGAACAGAAAGAGCACCTACCGCAGGGATGAAATCCCTTTACTGACGATGTAAGCCATGTAGATGGAGTACTAGTTATAGTTGAATAATGGCTATGTACTAAAAGGTCACGTAAGTTTTTTCCCCCTGCGGTAGGTAATACTGGGACTCTCAGAGATAGCCCCCTCCAAATCTGGGTCAGCGATAAGTATATCCCAATGTTTCCGTAAGATCTGGGAAACCTGAGGTGAGCATGCATCAAAAGTGCCAATGCAACGAATGGCACTGGATGATCCGGTCTTAGCAACTATAGTTTCCTTATTGGACAGAAGGTCAGTTCGCCGAGCAGCCCTTGCCCTTGCGTAGGCCCTATGCAAACATTTCTTAGGGTATCCTCGTGCTCTAAATTTATGAAATAATTTATCACACTCCAGTTGGAATGATGCTTCACTGGAGCAGTTCCGTTTCGCTCTCAGATATTGGCCTATAGGTATCCCTTTTTTAAGGGCTGGAGGATGGTGACTTTCCCAATGTAAATAGTTATTGGTAGCTGTGGCCTTTCAAAATATGTCAGTTTGGACACCGCCACCAGGATCCAAAGAGATCTTAAGGTCAAGAAAGTTAATGGCATGGTCCCAAAGGATGAGGATGTCATCTATGTATCTACCCCAAAAGGAGATATGTGAAGTGAAAAAAATTAAATCATCAGAAAAAACCATAGTGTCTTCCCACCACCCCAAAAAAAGATTTGCATAAGTGGGCGCACAGGTAGTGCCCATAGCCGTGCCCTTAATTTGATGATAGTATACTTTATCAAAAGTGAAGTAGTTATGTGTGAGTAAATAACGTAAAAGTGATAACACAAAATTATTATGTTGTAGGAATTGGGTACCTTTGGTGCTCAAATAATATTTTACGGCAGGGAGTCCCAAATCGTGCTGAATATTAGAATAGAGTGACTCTACGTCTATACTCGCTATCATTGTAGTAGAGGTGACATTGATCTCATGGATCTTGGTGACGGTGTCCTTGGTATCCTTAAGATATGAGGATAGGGAGGAAACGAAAGGTGACAATATTTCATTCACATAGAGACTAATACCTTGGGTCAAGTTATCATTACCCGACACAATGGGTCTCCCCGGGAGGGGAAGAACTGCTTTGTGAACTTTGGGTAATGCGTAAAAAGTTGCTAAAGTAGGAGTGGAATTATAAAGAGATTTGAATTCATCAGTAGTGATGAGGTTATCATTCTTGGCGGTATTGAGGAGATTGTACAAATCAGGTAAGTAGGTGGCCGTGGGGTTACTATCCAAGATGGCATAGGTGGTAGTGTCATCCAGTAGTTTATGGACCATACTGACATAGTCAGTACGGTCCATCACCACTATATTGCCCCCCTTATCAGAGGGCTTCAGGACTAAGTCATCATTTTTACACAGATCATCCAGTGCCATTTTCTCATTGTCACTAAGGTTGCCAAAGGTCTTGAACCTACCCCCCTTCAATTTCTTAAGATCATTACAGACCATTCTAACAAAGGTGTCAATATGACTATATTGAGAGAAGGGTGGGGTAAGTTTTGACTTAGGACGTAGTGATGAGAATGGCCCTACAACATCAGTGACACCAAATTCGCTCTCATAAAGAAGGCCTTCCAAATCCCTCAGGGTATTAAACTCCAGACGGTCTTGTCGAGCAACATCTGAAACGTTGCCCTTAAAATATTTATGTAAGGCCAATTTTCTTGCGAATAAGTTTATGTCCTTTACCCATATAAATTCATCGAAGCCTGGTGTAGGGGTGTAGGAAAGGCCCTTCTTCAGTAAAGTTAACTGATGAGTATTCAGATGACAAGAGGATAGATTGAATATCTGCAACTCTTCGTCCTTAGATAAGTGTTTGGTGTTAAGGTTTGGTCCCCCAGTTTAGGCTGGGTGGGCCTAAAAAAGGAAATGTAGCACGGGGGCCAGCGACAGAATTGACCATATTGTCCCCTGGGTTCTGACTCAGATTTACCCGTGATTGTATAAGACTGATCGGAGTATTCGTAGCCTTTGGTATAGATGTTAAGGAGGATGCAGAAGGCATAGGCAAAAAACTGGAAGTAGTAGGTGGACATCCTGACGTACGGTTAGGGTAATTAGTACTTGTTTGTTTAGATGTAGTAAATGATCGTTTAGGTAGACTAGGTCTACTATTCCTGATTTTACGTTTCGTACCCAGTCTTAAGTTGTCAGTATGTCTCGGTTCCTCCGGGCCAGAAGTGTCCGATTCTGAGAAATCTGTATACACCGTAGTGCGCTTTGAGGTGGGATATGAATTTGTTTTATATGTGTAAACCTGTCCCAAGTCAAAATCCCTACGGTCACGGATGTACTTTCGATGTTTACGCTCCTTAATTTCTCCCTGTAATTTTTCGATATTTTTTTGCAATTTAATTTCAGAGGTACTAAATTCAGGGCAAGAATGAAAAACCTGTATATCTTCAATTTCTTTCTCTAGTTGAACACTAATCTTGCTGTAGTTCTGTCTCTCAAAGTCCAACAGATACTGAAGCATACGTATGGAGCTGTCAGTAAGGAGTTCTTCCCAGCCTTTAATAAAGGCAGTATTGTCCCTAAATATAGGGGACATCTCGATGAATTTTGTGTTTACCAGAACTGGTTGAATGGCTCCTACAAAACCTAGTAAATATAAAAGTTCTATAAGGGCTTGTCCATGCGTAATGGAATTGTTGCAGAAAATTTCTGCAGCGTTTCCTTTAAAAGTAGCGGACATTCCACTGCTGAGAAAACCAAACCATTTCCTGCAGCTTTTTTATTTTTGATTCTGCAGCAGCATCGGCGTTAGCAGGTAAGTCGATGTAGCTACTTACCTGCAAACGCTGATGCTGCTGCAGAATCAACTGTAGCCTCTGGTGCCGATGTGGCCGACACGATGCAGGACCTGTGAGTGACGTCACAGATCTGCACTGCCAGAAGCTGGGCGTTCTGAAGAGAAGTGGATGATACTTCTCTTCAGAGCGCCCAGCTAGTAAAAGTATTAAAAACGCCCCGATGTACGCACATAATACACGCCCACTTGGACTTTTGCAAGCCTCATTTGCATAACTACAAAAATGGTCATAACTTGGCCAAAAATGCTCGTTTTTTAAAAATAAAAACGTTACTGTAATCTACATTGCAGCGCCTATCTGCTGCAATAGCAGATAGGGGTTGCAAAATCTGGTGACAGAGCCTCTTTAAGGTAAAGTTCCCCTTTAAGAGATGGAAATTCTCCCCCACACTCTGGCAGCTTTTTTTGATTTTAAAGGAGTACTCTGATTTAGAAAACCCATTTTCAAATACTCAATAACAGAATTCTGAGTTGAGGGTGCTGTATAGGACCCTCCATGTTAACCATGCAGCTACAAAGCTTCTCACTTCAGATACTTGCCACATCTGTTGATAGCCCATTGATTTCTGTGAGCACTGTGTAATGCTTAATTTTCCCCAGTGCTGCAGGGCACTTGAACACTTGTCAGAGATTGCAGCCAATCACCAGGGGTCCCAGCAGCAGGACACCCTGTGATCAGCTTATTGTTGGAGAATACTTTGTATTCTTTTTCAGCCACTATACTGGCACCGCCAACACTTGCAATGCACTACTGTAGAGGTCTTTAGCTGTGTTTTATATCTTTAACTTTTTAAAGTGTTTGACGCACAAACTGAATTATTTTTCTTCCTCTTTCCAAGATCAAATTCCATTTTATGTGAACCTTTCCCAGAAGAATGACAAGAATTCCTCAGACAGTATCTTCATTAAGGATTCCCCAATTCAATTTGATATCCGAATCCATGATCCAAGCCATTATCTTAATAAATCTGAATTGACATTTGACTGGGGCTATGGTGATGGTAGTGGATCATTTGTTTCCAATAACCCAGTATCTAGTCATACTTATACATTGCTTGGAAATTTTAGCGTTAATTTGACCATCAAAGCTGCCATTCCTGGTCCATGTAAACCTGTTACACTCACTCCAGTCCCTACAACATCCACTCCAGTCCCTACAACACATCTACCAACAACCACCAGAACTTTCACCACTGCCAATTCCACTGGTAAGTTATAACCAAATCTATTCACGCCACTTCTATGATTGCAGGTTGTTTTAGGCCTCATGCACATGTCATGCAGTCACTGGAACTTGTATGTTGTGGGGTGCCGTATGTAGGAGAAATTTCATGCCATAGTTCTAGGGAAGAATAACTCCATTATATAACGTGTGCAGTGATCTTTGCTTTTTTCCCCCACTGGATTCAGTACAAAGAAATCTGAGGCATATGAAGTTGTATAGTAAGGCCCAGGTACCTCTTTGGGTGATCTAGTAAAGCTCTGCAACACTGGGCTGTAATATGGCTTCGTGCACGGGATGTAGTTTTTGTTTTTCCTCATTGCAGATAACTCGACAGAACTGCCACCATTTGAAACGGAAACTGTCCCAATGACAACTGAAATGCCAAATGTTACCACTGTTGATACAACCATGCCACCTACAACTCCTGCCCCTGGCTGCTTCATATACAGATATGGATATTACAACACCAAGATTACAGTTGTAGGTTAGTTGCTGACATTTTTGACGCTGCTACTGTAGCTTTAGAATGATCAGTGCCTAGAAGAGCCTTTATTCCTTTTCTCCACTATAGATGGTATCCTTGAGGTCAACATTGTTGAAATGACACGTGTTCAAGTATCTACATCTCAGACTGAAAACTCCGTAATTGACTTTGTGGTGACTTGCCAAGGAAGGTATGTCTATAAACAGAATAAAAACAAAATTCTGTGACACTGAAAATGCTTTTCTTTGAGACGACCTCTGTTCTTTCAGCATGCCTGCACAGTAGTCTCAGATGCTAGTTGCATGGTTCCCCAGGACATGGTCTGTGATGTAGTTCCATCTTCTGATCAATGTTTGCTGACCCTGAGGAGAGCATTTGAGCCTGGATCCTACTGTGTAAATATTACATTGAGTGACGGTGCAAGTTTGGCTCTCGCTAGTACTCTGGTGTCTATAGATGATGGTAAGTGATGATGCCTATGAAAGATTATTATCTAGCTTGGATAGAATGGACAGTCTGAACAAGCTCTCCCTTATAGCCACATATAGTGTACTTTTTAAGTTAAAAAAAATAAATCCTAGCTCTTCCTCCCCTCCAATTGCAATTCAAAGCAGGGATATATAAGTGAAGCTTGTGTTCCAGGAGATCAGCCATGGCCCTTAGTCACTCGCCAGCCAAAAATGCAAGACTAGCAAAAAAAAATCTCTTCTCTGCATGATTTTTGCAAGAAGTTTTTGTGACAGTTTAGAAAAACCTGCAGACTCAGGCCTCATTCACACGACTGTAAAAAATGCCCATAGAATTCTATTGGCCACGGGTACCTTTACATTTTTGTACGGGAAGGTGTCCGGGCCGTTAAAGTCTATGGAGCTCCCGTAATTACGGGTGGCTACGTGTGTGCACCCATAGTTACGGGAGCGTTGCTAGATGACGTCAGGGGATTTAATTTTTTGAATAAAGAAGAAAAAAAATGTCGTTTTTTTTTTTTTTTTTTTTTTTTTTTTTTTGTTAAACGGTTAAAACCGTGTGACAAAGGACCTGTATTTATGGGAGGGAAAAAATATGGTCGTGTGCATGGGGCTTGTGTGGACCACTTAATCTCCCATTTAATTAGGTTGTGTTCCTTTAAGGGGCTTTGAGGTGAAGTTGCAATTTTTAAAATGCTTCCTAAAACGTAGAGGCCAAAAATTTGTTTCGATGAGAAAAAAAAAAATGCAGTTTGTTGGTTGTTAATGGATAGGAACATATACAGTACATATTAGAAACCAGTCTTTTACTAGTTTATTAATTTTTTTCCTCAACTCTAGGTTCTAGATCGCCACGGACCATTTATGCAGTACTTATTCCTTTAGGTTTGGTTGCCCTCGTTGCAGTGGTAATTGGGATCACCTTGCACAAGTGAGTTAATGTTACAGCATTTTTGGTTCACATTGGTAATTGTATTAAGGTTGTGCGTTTACTTCAAGTTCATATAATAAAATTTTGGCCATGTTCACACAGGGTGGATACACTGCGTGAGTGCACAGCGTATCTGTCATGGAACCCACAAGGAATTAAATCTGAAAAAATGCACCAAACTGTAGTGCAGTTTTTCAGGCACAGTCTCTGCTGCATATAAGGGCCTGTTCACATCAGCGTTCGCTTTCCGTTCTGGGGTTCCCTCGGAGGTTTCCATCGTGGAACCCCGCAACAAAGTCAAACGGAAACCACAGCTGCCGTTTGCATCACCATTGATATTAATGGTGATAAACGCTGCTAATGGTTTCCGTCTGTCACCGTTCCGGCAGGTTTCCGTTTGTTTGCCGGAATCAATAGCGCAGTCGACTCCGCTATTGATTCTGTCAAAACGGAACCTGACGGAATGGTGACTAATGGAAACCATTAGCAAGGTTTCCGTCACCATTGACATCAATGGCTACTGAAACGGAAGCTGTGGTTTCAGTTTGACTTTCCGTTGGGGGGGGTACATTTCCCCTCACTCACTGGTCTAAGAATCCTATAGAGACTACATGCTGCTAGGCTCCTCCTATCGAGCAAACATTCATCACAAGCTCATGTGAGACACCCCCCCCCCCCCCCCTCCTATAGGTTACCATTGTGTGATAGCACTCTGATCTAGCACAATTTTAGAATGCCTTGTGTAAAGCCGTCAGAAGCCTGTCATAAAGACCGCCTTGTCTTGGTAGTCCGTTATCTGAAAACCTACATTTTGCTGAAGTGTGCAGCAGTTTCGGTTTTCACAACATATAATTTTATTATTTCCCTAGGAAATCCAAGCAATACAAACCTATTGCAAATGCATCAGCTGGAAGGAGTGGTGATGGAATCACTGTGTATTTCAGTCAGATCAAAAATGTTATCTTCAACAGAAGCCATGAGAATGATCCACTCCTGAAAAGCAAGGCTACAATAATATAACTCTGCTTAAAACTTGAATGTCTGCCGTGTGTTGGTATTCTGCTGGTCATGTAAAGTGGTTACTCTGTAGTAGAAATAATTGTCAATAAAGTAGCTCATTTTATTTAAATTGTTGCCTGTCTGAAACCATAACTTAGGCTTTGTTCACATCTGCGTTGGGGGTCTCGTTCTGACGTTTAATCTGAGCTTTCTGGCCGATCGGGACCCTGAACACATGTACACTCACCCGGAGCACAACAGACTAACGGAAACCATGGGCATCGGATCTGTCACCATTGAAATCAATGGTGATGGAAACGGGAACCTCTGGTTTGCCTTTGTGTCCAGGGTCCCGTTCTAGAAGAAAGCTCCGACGCGATTTCCAAATGGGACCCCGATGCAGATGTGAATGAAGACTTAGAGATGCATTATTTCTTAACAGTATTGTTCCATAATCTTCTATTTACTAAACTCCTAGAAGAAAAACAGTATCTACAAAAGTACTCAATTGTCAAATATGAGGAATCCACCCGTTTAAAAAGAAGAAAAAGGGGTAGCACACATACTACAAACTAACATACAAATACATTTAAATTAGATTAAAACGTATTTAAAACAAAACACAATGCAGTATGATAACTCTCAACCTACATAGAGGGCATCTAGGGAGCAAATCTTCTGCCTAAAGTTGACCATGTCCCGGGTGAGACATGTCCTTCATAACTATTTGTCGTGCTTATGCATCTTTCCTCAAAGACACCAGCCAAATCGCAACCAATTATAGTACTGCCGCCCCCCCCCCCCCTTCAAACTCATAATTGAGAAGGATTAAAAGCATGAGGCTGGGTTCACACAAGCACATTAACATCCGTACGTGGACGGATGTATTTCGGCCGCAAGTCCCGGACCGAACACACTGCCGGGAGCCGGGCTCCTAGCATCGTAGTTATGTACGACACTAGGAGTCCCTGCCTCTCCGTGGAATTACTGTCCCGTCATGATTACAGTACGGGACAGTTGTCCTGCAGAGAGGCAGGGACTCCTAGCATCGTACATAACTATGATGCTAGGAGCCCAGCCCCCTGCAGTGTGTTCGGTCCGGGTCTTCCGGCCGAAATACGTTCCATACATTACGGACGTAACATGGTCGTGTGAACCCAGCCTTACAGGCTATCTTATGTGGCTGTTAGGTGTAACAGTCAGGCTTGGGTCTTTTGTTAGGCACCGAGCTGCCATGGAAACTCATTAGACTGCTGATAGCCTGACTCTTGCACTTAAGGGGTTAAACTGCTGGCATCGGAGGGATCTCTGATACTGGCAAAAGTATGGCTGTGTTACACTTGGGTGTATCTAGATCCCACTGGTGTATAGCTACTATATGGACAAAGGTGTTGAGACAACTGCACACTACATCTACAGGAGCTTTTGACATCACATTCTAAATCCACAGGAGTTAATGTGGAATTGTCGTCCCCCCCCCTTTGCAGATAAGACAGCTTCCACTCTTCTGAGAAGGCTTTCTACAAGATTTGTGTTTGTGGGACTTTTGCCCATTCATTCAGAAGAGCCTTGGTGAGGTCAGAAACTAATGTTGGGCAAGAGGGTCTGCCTCAATCTCTGTCCTAGTTCATCCCGAAAGTGGTCCATGGGGTTGTGGTCAGGGCTCAAGGCAGGCCAGTCAAGTTCTTCCACACAACTTATCCAGCCATGTCTTTATGGACATTTCTTTATGCACTGGGGCACAGTAGTGTTGGATTAGAAAAAGGAACTTCCTCAAACTGCTCTCACAAAGTTGAAAGCAAAAAATTCTCAGTGTACTGGAGCTTTAAAGTGTAGCTAAACGTTCGACAAACCTCTGATATGTCATAGTGACATGTCAGAAGTTTGTATCGGTGGGTGTCCGAGCACGGAAACCCCACCAATCTCTAGAACGAAGCAGCTGATGAGTTTGTGTGAGTGCTCAGCTGCTTCGTTTCTGTTTGGCTTTTTCCGGAAGTAAATGTATCGTGTACGGACTCGATAGAAAGTAGTGTACTCTGATACATTGGCTTTCTGGAAAAAGCCGAAACTAAGCGCTCACACGAATACTTCAGATGCTTTGTTCTAGCGATTGGTGGGGGTCTCCGTGCTCGATATGTCAAGTTTGTCGAACATTTAGCTACACTTTAAAATTTCCTTTTTACGATCGCGAATGGGCCTAGGCCAACCCCTGAAAAACAGCCCAATAGCATTATCCCTCCTACAACAGTTACAGTTGGAACAATGCAGCCAGGTAACGGTCCCCTGGCGTACTAAACCCAGACTTCTCTATCGGTCTGCCAGATAGTGTGATTTGTCACACCACAGAATATTTTATCTGCTACAGAGTCCAGAGGCAGCGTGTGTTATGTCACTTCATACTACGCTTGGTGATCTAAGGTGTGGATGCAGGAGTCAGCAGAGCATTGCCAACTTTAATGCACCTCCGCACTTGGCAACCCTGCTCTGTAACTTTACGTGGTCTGACTCTTTGGTCCTGAGTGTGGTTTTTAAACACTTCCACTTTGCAATAATACCACTCAGTTGATCGTGGAATATCTAGGAAGGAAGAAATTTCACAAACTGTCTTGTTACAACAGTGGCATCCTATTACAGTACCACACGAGATCAGTGAGCTTTAGAATGACCCATTGTGTCACAAATTTCTGTAAAGACAGACTGCAGGGCTAGGTGTTGGATTTTATACACCGGTGGCAATGGGAGTGAATGAAACACATGAATGTAATGATTAAGAAGTGTCCCAATACTTTTGTCCATATATTGTATGTCCCTATGCGGGATCAAGTACCAATCTCAGACTGATATATCCATTAAGGTACCTAATTTGTACTAAAAAAATTCCCATACAATCGCATTACCAACTTTCAACTGCTGCCATAAGACAGATTGATCCAAGTTGTTTACAGAAGAAAAGCATCCCCACAGCATACTGCTACCTGCACACATCAGGGCCCATTCACATCAGCGGTGTCTTTACGCCCAGCTTCTGGCAGTGCAGACACACAGCGTGTTCTCGAGAGATCAAGCTGTGTCGTCACTCACAGGTCCTGCATCGTGTCAGACGAGCGAGGACACATCGGCACCAGAGGCTACAGATGATTCTGCAGCAGCATCGGCGTTTGCAGGTAAATCGATGTAGCTACTTACCTGCAAACGCTGATGCTGCTGCAGAATCAACTGTAGCCTCTGGTGCCGATGTGGCCGACACGATGCAGGACCTGTGAGTGACGTCACAGATCTGCACTGCCAGAAGCTGGGCGTTCTGAAGAGAAGTGGATGATACTTCTCATCAGAACGCCCAGCTAGTAAAAGTAGTAAACACGCCCGATGTACGCACATAATACACGCCCAGTTGTACTTTTACTTTTCAACACGCCCAGTTGTACTTTTGCAAGCCTCATTTGCATACATACAAAAATGGTCATAACTTGGCCAAAAATACTCGTTTTTTAAAAATAAAAACGTTACTGTAATCTACATTGCAGCGCCGATCTGCTGCAATAGCAGATAGGGGTTGCAAAATCTGGTGACAGAGCCACTTTAAGTAAATTTCGGCTGATGTGAAATACAATGAGGTACCAGCCGGACACAGCTCTACTGTCTTCTTTGCCCAATTCACATAAGAATACTATTCGTAATATATGGGTATGTGCACACAACCTCTTTTCAGACGTAATGGAGGCGTTTTACGCCTGAAAAGACGGCTCCAATACGTCGGCAAACATCTGCCCATTGCTTGCAATGGGTCTTACGATGTTCTGTGCAGACGAGCTGTCATTCCTGTTAATTTTCCCTAGAACATATGGCTTATTTCTCACTTAGTCTTTTACCCATTAGGGATATATTTGTTTCCGGTTACCACATAACCATTGGTGTTTTATTTGTCAGGTATATCAGCATGAACTGAATGGTGATAAAAATGTATCAATAAGAATTGGTCTAGTGCTTTCGCACTTTACATTGACACTTATTAATTAAAGTGATTTGGTAAACAATATTATGTGTACTCCAAAATTTATAGAGTTTACATATATATTACTTCCTGATTGTCCTACGGCAGCACACTTAAGGGTTAAGATACTTCATCTGACCGGATAGAAGAGACATATTACTCAGCAGTAATCAATTAAACAATTAGGAGGTCCCAGGTAGCCTTAAATAGAGCCCAAATCAAATCAGAAAGCGTATTTTTTCTCTTCTATGAACATGGGTTGTGAAGACATCTATACTGAATGCTTTATACAGAGGGTCTCCTCTGTCCCTATGAGGACATGGGGGGCTGTATATTGGAGGTTTCCTCAGTCCCTCGGCCTGGCTTCTATGTCTTACCTGGGATAGAAGCCACACTTCCATTCTGGAGCGGCATACAGGTTTACCTGTCCCTCGGCTCCTAGACGTGGATCCCATTCACCTCCGGACGGGTGTTTCAAGATGGCCGTTGTCAAAGTAAGGTGTACGCCGGTTACCTGCGCATGCGCCGGCTTGGTGCGTGCTGCGCATGCGCGAGAACGGAAGTCTCACGGGATCCCGGCGGTTCAAGAAAGGACCATGAATCTGGGGCTACGGCGCTGGTTAAGGTGCTTGACCCTGGAGAATTGGCCGCTAATTGGTACCTAACTTACATTGTGTTAATGTTAGAGGGGTTTTCTTCCTTGAGGCCACTTACAGGTTAGATTGTAAATTGCATGCCTCTTTCCCCAGATGGCATCTCAAGGGAAACGCAAGAGTAAATCAAAGCAAAATATGTGTAAAGGTTGTCAGCAACCGTTGCCAGGGGATTGGGATCAGAGTTTCTACTCCTCTTGCAGACCTCCTGAACAATTCCTCCATACTGAAGCGAAGGGGTTTCTGTCCTGGTTTAAGGATCAGCTTACGTACACCTTTCAGGAGATGAAGTCGGCTGCTATGCCGAAAAAATTTAAAGGTAGGAAGCAGACGCCCTATCCGCATTCCCCTTCCGAATATGATATATCAGAGGATGATCTGGATTCAGAGGACTCTGATGGGGAACCTCTAGATAATATTTATCTGTTAGATAAAGATAAGGTCCCGCACTTGCTGAAAGCAGTCAAATTGACCGTCGAGACCGATAAAAGATGTGTCTCATAAACCTAAAAAGGAACAACTTTATTATTTTCCAGGCAACAAAAACAGAGTCCTTCCCTCCCATCCTGCTATGACGAATTGGTTTCAGAAAGATTGGGATAAGCCGGAGAGACGTATCGATCAAGGGGCGAGGTTTAAACACTCCTACAAATCAGATCCCAAGTTTACTTCTAACTGAGATGTTCCGCCCAAGGCTGATCTGGCTGTCGCCAGGTTATCAAAGAAATCTGTGTTTCCTTCAGAGGAATCCTCACTCTTAAAGGATCCAATGGATCGCAGAGCGGATTCGATATTAAAAAAAAGCCTACTCATCGTCGGTAGCGGCGTGTAAATTGGCATCAGCCTCCAACCCGGTTACCAGTGCCCTTCATACATGGCTTACTCAGCTCTCACAAGATCTAGAAGACGGTGTACCGAAAGAGGAGATCTTACATAATATCCCTCTCATGAAAGCGGCTGCAGAGTTTTTATGTGACGAACCGCTGGATGTCTTGAAGTTTTCTTCTAGATCTCTAGATCTCTCTAATGTGGCGCATAGAACCCTTTGGATCAAGCAATGGACAGGGGACGTGCCATCCAAGAATCATTTCTGTTTCCTACCATTTCATCCCTCTTCTCTCTTCGGACCTCAGCTGGAAGACATCCTTAAGTTGATAAATGATGAAAGATGGATTTCCTTCCCACGCCCTCCAAAGAGGCCACCATTCAAAACCTTTCAACCCCATTCCAAAAGGTCCCCTAAGGGCCAAAATTATTTTCGCGGTGGAGACAGGCAGCGTTGGTTCAAAAGCAAGAAAGAGGGTAACCCCCCCCTTCAGGAAGAAATCCCCCTTTCAAAGAAATCCTAGCTTATGACGCCAAGAGAGAGGAGTGTCCAGTAGGTGGAAGAATAGGAAAGTTTGTTCACCTATGGCTAAAAAAGTCCTTAGACACCTGGGTCAGATCCACCATCCAGAATGGCTACTCTTTGGAACTAAACGGCATTCCAAAAAATAAATTCTGTATAAACAGAGGAAGAAATCCGGTGGTTCTCAGTCTCATTCAAGACTTCATAAGGAAGGGAGCATTGGAAGAAGTCCTGTATAATCAGCGGGGTCAGGGAGTGTACTCCCCTATCTTTGCCGTTCCAATAAAGGAAGACAAGTGGTGGCTAGTGATAGATTTGACATACCTGAACAAATTCTTTGTAAAGAAAGTTCAAAATGGAATCCATACAATCGGTCATAAATATTGTCCAAGAAGGAGATTTTCTAGCCACTATCGATCTGCAAGATGCATATCTTCATATCCCGGTCCTGAAAAAACACAGGAAATTTCTACGGGTAGCAGTTCTTCTTCATCATCAAGTTTTACATCTTAAGTTCACCTGCCTGCCCTTTGGGATAACATCAGCGCCCCGAGTGTTTATGAAGGTAGCGGTGGTACTGTCTTCAGTAATACGCATGAAGAGGATCTTCGTATGTACTTCCCTTGACGATTGGCTGGTGAGAGCCCCATCAGAAGATATCCTTACAAAGCACCTAAAAGTCACTCTAGACATGCTCATCTCACACGGTTTCATGATAAACCTCCAAAAGTCTCATCTAACACCATGCACCAGGTTGAAGTACTTAGGCTTCATGGTAGACACACAAGAAATGTCGCTGACATTGTCCAACGCCCGGATATATTCTATCCATCAAGGAGTTCAATGACTAATATCACTGAGTCACTGCTCCATCCGTGAGGCCATGAGAGTGTTAGGCCTTCTAACATCGGCTATCGAGGCGGTACCCTGGGCAAGGGCACACATCCGAATGTTGCAATCCAGCATACTGAAAAGTTGGGACATTAAATTAGTGTCTCTCGACACCCTAATGTCAATGTCTTCGGATGTGAGACGAGACCTCTTGCAGCGTTTCAACCCATGAATGGGTCTTTATCAAACACTCGTGTAGGTCTTAAACTAGGCCGCAAACTAAGGCCCGTTAGTGACCGCCGTGAAAAGGTGTTTTGGTGGTCACTATGGGGTAATGACTGACGTTGAGGTGAAAGGTGAGAAATTAGAGATTCGCCCTTTAGGAAGGTTGGAAACTGGAATAATATCGATTGCACAGTTTATAAGGTGGTAGTTTGTCACATTCCTTTTCAGAAAAAACATTGGAAAAACTTCAATAGGGCTTAGGAAAAACGACAGGGATGGTTTTAATGGAACTTAACGACAAGGCCAAGTAATGTGCGTGACATTTAGAATTGAAATTAATTATATATTATATACCCCAGTTGCCAGTTGACCATTCGATTGTGTTTAACCCCTAAGTGACGACCAAAACGCCTTTTCACAGCCGTCACTAAGGGGACTTAGGCTAGGCGGCTGCCTTTTCACGGCAGCTTAGTCTAAGTTTTGCACGGGTGTCCTGTGCAGGTTGGAGCAGTTACTCGGCTGTCTGATCGAAGTTTACTTAGATCGCAGACATTTAATCTCTTAAATGCTGTGGTCAATAGCGGCTGCAGCATTTAAGTCCTTTACAGAGGGAGGGAGCCAAACGCAATCGCGGGCCTCCGATGGGGTGTCATGGCAGTCGAGGGCCTAACAAAGGCCAGAGGCACGTCCTAATAGATTGCCTGTCAGTTTTACACTGATAGGCAACAATGCTTTGGTATACTAAGTACTAAAGATCGCATAGTAAAGTCCCCTAGCGTGACTAAAAAAATAAGTAAATAAAAATTATTAATAAAGATTACAGTTAAAAAAACAAACAAAAAAATCCATTAACCCCTTCCCGCTCCTGGACATACTATTAGGTCATGGTAGCTGTATCGTTCACACTCCATGACCTAATAGTACGTCACGGGAGTAACGGCCATTTCGGCCGTCCTCCCGACACATACAGGAGCTGTGACAGCTGCTGTCTTGTACAGCAGCTGCCGCAGCTCCTACAGCGGGGACTGATCGCTGTGTCCCCGCTGATTAACACCTTAAAAGCCGCGTTCAATAGAGATCGCAGCTTTTTAGGGGTTAAGCTGCCATCGCCGGCCTGCTACACGATAGCGGCTGGCGATGGTGACTATGGCAACCGGACACCAAACAATGGCGTCCGGCTATGCCATCGACGGAAGCCTAGTGGGTCCTGACAAAGTCAGGACCCACTATGCTTGCTGTCAGTGAGTAGCTGACAGTTCTAATACACTGCACTACGCATGTAGTGCAGTGTATTAGAATAGCGATCAGGGCCTCCTGCCCTCAAGTCCCCTAGTGGGACAAAGTAATAAAGTAAAAAAAAAGTAAAAAAAATATGTGTCAAAATAAGAAAATAAAAGTTTTAAAAGTAATAAAAGTAAAAATCCCCCTTTTTCCCTTATCAGTCCTTTATTATTAATAAAAATAGATAAAAAAACAAATAAACTATACATAATTGGTATCGCCGCGTCCGTAACGGCCTGAACTACAAAATTATTTCATTATTTATGCCGCACGGTGAACGCCGTAAAAGAAAATAATAATAAACCGTACCACAATCACAATTGTTTGGTCACTTCACCTCCCAAAAAATGGAATAAAAAGAGATCAAAAAGTCGCATGTACCTAAAAATGGTAATGATTGAAACTACAGTTTGTTACGCAAAAAATAAGTCCTCGCACGGCTTTATTGATGGAAAAATAAAAAAGTTCTGGCTCTTAGAATATGGTAACACAAAAAGTGAATCATTTTTTACAAAACGTATTTTATTGTGCAAACGCCATAAGACATAAAAAACTATAAACATATGGTATCGCCGTAATCGTATCGCCCCGTAGAATAAAGTGAATATGTCATTTATAGCGCACGGTGAACGTTGTAAAAAAAATAGAATAAAAAAACAATAGTAGAATTGCTGTTTTTTAGTCATCACGCCACCTAAAAATAGAATAAAAACTGATCAAAAAGCCGCATGCACCCAATGAAAACTGCAATAAATTCCTCAAGGGGTCTAGTTTCCAAAATGGGGTCACTTTTGGGGGGTTTCCACTGTTTTGGCACCACAAGACCTCTTCAAACCGGACATGGTGCCTAAAAAAAAAAGAGGCCTCAAAATCCACTAGGTGCTCCTTTGCTTCGGAGGCCGGTGCTTCAGTCCATTACCGCACTAGGGCCACATGTGGGATATTTCTCAAAACTGCAGAATCTGGGCATTAAGTATTACGTTGCGATTCTCTGGTAAAACCTTTTGTCTTATAGAAAAAAATTGTATAAAAAGGATTTTCTGACAAAAATAAATATGTAAATTTCACCTCTACTTTGCTCTAAATTTCTGTGAAACACCTAAAGAGTTCATAAACTTTCTAAATGCTGTTGTGAATACTTTGAGGGGTCTAGTTTTTAAAATGGGGTGCTTCATAGGGGTTTCTAATATATGAGCCCCTCAAAGCAACTACAGAACTGAACTGGAACCTAAAAATAAATAAAAATGAGGCAATACTTCGCTTCTCCTAATGAAAATTGACTACTCCAAGACGACCGCAGTTTTGACTGTTTGTATAAACGGAGACCCCTATTAGACCGTTTCAGTGCCCGATTTTCCCAAGCATACACACCCGAGAAGTGTATTTCTATTGATGAGTCCTTAGTACATTTTAAAGGGAGGCTTCAATTCCGCCAGTACCTGCCGGGTAAGAGGGCAAGGTATAGTGTGAAGATGTATAAGCTGTGTGAGAGTGCATCAGGGTTTACCTACAAATTTAGGATATATGAAGGGAAGGACACCAGTATTCAGCCCCCAGAATGCCCCCCCTTACTGGGAGTTAATGCAAAAATTGTGTGGGATTTGGTGCACCCACTGCTGGACCAGGGTTACCACCTCTACCTGGATAATTTTTATACCAGCATCCCACTCTTCAAGTGCCTCGCTTCCAGAAGTCCTGCGGCATGCGGCACTGCTAGAAGAAATCTGAGAGGCCTCCCTAAGACTCTTTTTGGGCAAACACTAAGAAGGGGTTAGAGCAGGGCACAATCTAGCAGCAACATATTGTGTGTCAAGTACAAGGACAAGAGAGATGCCACACCAGTACGCATGTACCTGTACGAGGTACCAGTACAGAGACCCCCAAACCAGACTGCATCCTGGACTACAATAGGTACATGGGAGGGGTGGACTTGTCAGATCAAGTCCTGAAGCCCTACAGCGCCATGCGGTGTGGTATAAGAAGCTGGCCGTGCACATCATACAGATGCCATTGTACAATGGGTACGTGCTACGTCGATGTGCAGGCCAGAGGGGAACTTTCCTGGAATTTCAAGAGGTGGTTATCAAGAAACTAGTTTTTAGGGACCAAGAAGGGGGGGCACCCAGTACTTCTGGAAGCAGGGCCACATGCATCGTACCAGGGCAACACTTTCCAGGAGAAGTTCCCCAAACTGGCAAGGAGGGAAAAAGTCAAAAGCGGTACAAAGTCTGCTATAAGAGGGGGATAAGGGAGGACACAATATATCAATTTGACACGTGTCCCGAAAAACTAAGGCTCCGTATGAAAGAGTGCTTCAAAATGTATCATACATCCCTTGATTTTTAATCTACCCCAGTTTTACTTACCCTGATGCACTCCGCACGTCTTATCCCATTCATCTTTCCCTTCTGAGCCCTGCCATGTGCCCAGGCAACTGATAACAGCCACATTGAGGGTATTGCTATACCCGTGAGAACCCACATTACAGTTTATGGGGTGTATGTCTCTGGTAAAAATGCTCACTACACCTCTAGATGAATGCCTTAAGAGGTGTAGTTTTTAAAATGGGGTCACTTCTTGCGGGTTTCAACTGTACTGGTACCTCAGGGGCTTCTGCATACATGACTTTGCACCAGAAAATCCCCAGTAGGCCAAATGGTGATCCTTTCCTTCTGAGCCCTCTCATGGGCCCAAACGTCAGTTTATCACCACAAATTGGGCATTGCCGCACTCAAGACAAATTGGGCAATAAAATGGGGTATTTTATTTCTTGTGAAAATAAGAAATTTTCAGCCAAAACTACATATTATTGGAAAAAATTAATTTTGTTTGAATTCCCAGCCCAATTCAAATAAGTTATGTGAAAAAACTATGGGGTCAAAATGGTCACAACACCAATAAATGAATTCCTTGAGGGGTGTAGTTTCCAAAATGGGGTCACTTCTGGTGGGTTTCCATTGCTTTGATACCTCTGGGGCTCTGCAAATGCGACATGGCACCCGAAAACCAATCCAGCAAAATCTGGACTCCAAAGAACAAACAGCGCTCATTTCCTACTGAGCCCTCCCATGGGCCCAAACGGCAGTTTATCACCACAAATGGGGTATTGCCGTACTCAGGACAAATTGGGCAACAAAATGAAGTATTTTATTTCTTGTGAAAATAAGAAATTTTGAGCTAAAACGACATATTATTGGAAAAAAAAAATGTTTTTAAATTCCCAGCCCAATTCAAATAAGTTCTGTGAAGAAACTATTGGGTCTAAATGGTCACATTACCCATCAATTAATTCCTTGAGGGGTGTAGTTTCCAAAGTGGGGTCACTTCTGGTGGGTTTCCATTGCTTTGATACCTCTGGGGCTCTGCAAATGCGACATGGCACCCGAAAACCATTCCAGCAAAATCTGCACTCCAAAGAACACACAGCGCTCCTTCCCTTCTGAGGCCTCCCATAGGCTCAAACGGCAGTTTATCGCCACAAATGGGGTATTGCTGCACTCAGGAGAAATTGGGCAACAAAATGGGGTATTTTGTTCCCTGTGAAAATAAGAAATTTTTATCAAAAGTGACATCTTATTGGAAAAAATGACATTTTGTTAATTTCACAGCCCAATTCAAATACGTGCTATGTAAAAACTGTGGGTTCAAAATGGTAACAACAACCATAAATTAATTCTTTGAGGGGTGTAGTTTCCGAAATGGGGACACTTTTGTGGGACTCCTACTGTTTTGGCACCTCAACACCTCTTCAAACCTGGCATGCTGCCTAAAATATATTCTAATAAAAAAGAGGCCTCAAAATGTACTAGGTCCTTCTTTGATTCTGGGGCTTGTGTTTTAGTCCACGAGTGCACTAGAGACACATGTGGGACATTTCTAAAAACTGCAGAATCTGGACAATACATATTTAGTAGTGTTTCTTCTGTGTTACAGAAAAAAATTGAATACAATTGAAATTCAGCAAGAAAAATTTAATTAGCAAATTTTACCTCTACTTTGCTTTAATTTCTGTGAAATGCCTGAAGGGTTAAATAAACTTTCTAAATGCTGTTTTGAATACTTTGAGGGGTCTAGTTTTCAAAATGGGGTGTTTTATTGGGGTTTATAATACATAGGACCCTCAAAGCCACTTTGGAACCGAACAGGTACCTTAAAAAAAAGGCTTTTGAAATTTTCCTTCAAATATGAGAGATTGCTGTTTATGTTCTAAGCCTTGTAACGTCCAACAAAAATAAAAGAATGTTCAAAAAATGATGCCAATCTAAAGTAGACATATGGAAAATGTGAACTAGTAACTATTTTGGGTGGTATAACAGTCTGTTTTACAAGCAGATGCATTTAAATTCTGAAAAATTCTATTTTTTATACATTTTCTCTAAATTTTGCACTTTTTCACCAATAAACGCTGAATATATCGTCCAAATTTTACCACTAACATAAAGCCCAATGTGTCACGAGAAAACAATCTCAGAATCACTTGGATAGGTTTAAGCATTCCGACGTTATTACCACATAAAGTGAAATATGTTTGATTTGGGCTCTGAGCCTTAAGGCCAAAACAAGGCTGCGTCCTTAAGGGGTTAAAAAAAAGTGGTTTTATTTAGTAAAAAAGAAATAAAAGTACACATATGTGATATCACCGTGACCATAATGACCAAAACAATAAACTTAACTTGTAATTTAGACCACAAGATAAAATTGATTTCAATGGGAAGCGGAGACGGTTTTTTCCACGGTAGTTTTTAGCCGCTCGCGGTAATAAAAAGTGGCATGCTCTTTCTTGCCTCGGTTCCGCCTCTGACCTCCTTTTGAAATCAATGGAAGGCAGAGAAAGCGTTTTTCATTGCGTTTTTTGCCCATGGCGCTCAATGGCTGCGGGTGAAAAAGCCTGCGAAAATCACGGCAAGAATCTGCAGGCAGATCAAAACGCGGCAAGAATTTGCAGGAAGGTCAAAATCTGCCTCAAAATTCCTTCAGATTTTTCTGCGGGCAAAAAAACTTTGTGTGAACAGGGCCTTAAAAAGTTTGAGTTTAATGGGAGTGACTGATAAGCACATAAACAGGGAGGCCGGCTACTATTCTTGAAATCAGACATCTTTCCTTAATTCCATCACATGATGGGCCTGCAGACTTCTCATAATCAGGAGGAGGGATCGTGGGGACTGGCTGATATCTCCTGCAGCTGTGACTTGTTGAGCCCAGTTTAAATTCTGCTGTGCTGATCCCTGACAAGCTCATTCACCTTCCAAGATGCTGCCTGCAGTAGTGGAAGGTTTAGTGCTGCTGTGCCTAGTCGCAGCCATCCAGGCAGGAAACCGTAAGTCAGGTTTTAAGATCTGTATAGGAGTTTTACGCTTTGTTGGTTTAGTCATGGTGTAGAGTAAGGCGGTTAGCAGCTGTAGTACTACAAGATGTAGAGTGTATACTGGTGACTTGTATGCCCACAGAAAGTGAAACATTGCACTTCAGTAATGTAGGTCTGAAATCTATGTTTGTCTGTTCTTATGCTGTAAATAGACCCACCTCGAAGGATATAGTTGACATCACGTTGATTTTGTGTTTACTAGCACTGGTTGAATGGGTCCTACGTCCTGTAAGGGCTTGTCCACACGTAATGGAATTGCTGCCAAAAATTTCTGCAGCGTTGCCTTTAAAACTAGCAGACATTCCACTGTGGAAAAACCGCACCATTTCCCGCATTTTTTTTTTCCTCTTCCAATGCTGTCAGATGTTGACATCTCCTCTGAAAAAAATGCATAAATTTGTTCCTTTCCGCAGCCGTAATTAACATGATGCAGTACGAGAAACATAGAAATTTTACACAGGGTGTAGATGAGATTTGTTAAATCTCACCCACTTTGCTGCTACTGTATCTTCCGTCCGCTATTCCGGACGGGAAATACACATCAATTCCATTATTGTGAGGAAGCCTATGGGAAAAATGCCATATCCAGAGCACGCTGCGTTTGGAAAAAGCCACTGACCACCCCCATCCCCCCCAAAGTTGCCTTAAATGCCACAAACCAAAATGCAGTTGAATGTCGTGCATTTTATATTTCTTTAGACTTTAATGAAATGTTTGGACGCACTAAACTGACACCACCTGCTGTGTGAATCCAGCCTAAAGGGCATAAATTAGTTAAATACGTGTGTCCTAGAGAAATTTGCATGGTGTGTACGATTGCGCATAATTTTTAAATGGGAATCCTTTGTTGCTAAGGCTGTGGTCACATCAGTGTTGCCCTTCCATCAGGGTTCTGTTTTGACGGAATCAATAGCGCAGTCGACTGCACTATTGGTACCGTTAAAAACGGAACCCTGTCACAACGGTAACAAATGGAAACGGTTAGTAACGTTTACGTCACCATTGAGATCAATGGTGAGGGAAACGGAATCAAGGGTTTCAGTTTGCCTTTCTGTTGAGGGAAGCCTCAGGCGGAACCCCTCACCGGAAGGGCAATGCTGATGTGAACAGGCCCATGTGTATTTTGAGGGCATAAAACCTAATTCTCTTGTGTTGGTTATTGAAATCTTATTGCCGTTTCAAGTGAACTTATCTCATGCAGGATCGGCTTTAGACACCACAATGTGAGTCGACATGGACAATGGTTATCCTTCTCTCAATTGCCCACAACCGACCAATGTCTGCCCGAAAAAGTAATCAATCATGTTGTATGTTGATGGTCCAGTTACGACCGGACATCTGCTACTGTGTGCAATCCCATTCTGTGTTTATTTTAGAATGTATGTGCCCCTGATCTTCTAGTTACATCTGGTATGTTGATGGTAGGATCATTCATGTAACTGTTGGGGCTGATCATAATCTTGGGAAGCTGGCCAACCCTTGTCTCTAGTTTTAGATAAATGTGGTTTTTGGTTGCTACTGGGAACTAGCAGGACCAATGCTACAGTCCAGACTAGTCTAAAGTTCTATCTCAGTGTGAACCTTAATATTTTCACCTCATTATCATTAATGGATGGGGTGTTAGTGACTTTTACTGCCTGCGCCTAGAGAAGAGTAGTTTTTGCACTGGTAATAGGAATTTGCAAGTATGAGTAAACGATACACAGTTTTTTTGCACGCGGTAAAAAAACACCAGCACTGTGGCAAAACTCTGAACAGGGCCTAATATTTTCACCTCCTCATCGCTGATGGATGGGGTGTTTACTGCCTGCGCCTAGAGAACAGTAATTTTTGCACTAGCAATAGGATTTTGCAAGTATATTTGAAAACGATACACAAAAACCTGAGCAGAGATGCTGATCACTTAGCCCACACGACCGAATATTAGTACTCTTGATCAATCTGGCTGGCATGAACACCCTCTACTTAAACCCCTCATCCATGCCTCATTACTGAAAGGCTCTCCGGTTGCTCCTTCTGTACTCTGTGGGAAGAAATGGCACCTGGAGCCAGTATTGTTGATGGCACGTGCTAGGTGGGGTGGCTTTTGTAGCTACAAGTTATGTGGCACTTCCACAATAGCCACCGTACAGTTACCTAGAAGCTGCATCTCATTCAGTGTATGTTCTTTTATTGCCATTTTAATAAACTTTTCTGAGCTGTGAGTAATGTACATAGATGCTGTATCTCCTTAATACTGTAATTGAAGGTAAACTCTGTTCTTGTCAGTGGCGGATTAATAGACCATAGGCCCTGGGCTGTCCAAACACCCCCCCCCCCCCAAACTTTCGCTCGCTGCCACTATACCGTGTCTATAGTGAACACCACCTTTTTGTGCGAGCATTGACAAATGGGTGCTACGATTCCCCTTGTCAAAAAGTGGTGCCCCTACATACTGGCAGTCTACAACCATTGCTGATAGTATCACACATCCTCTTGACTGGGAATGGTCGCACACATTTGTCTATTAGTCCTGGCTACACAAAGCTATGTAGAATACAAGGATTTCCTACAACAGACATGTCAGGAGAGGGGACAGGACCCCTAGAGATCCAGTGACTCACAGGTGATGTAGTGTTCTTTTCGTGTCCATCTGACGCAGACCGTTATGGCGATTTCTCCTGATGAGACATCTTTGCCCATCACTTCTGCAGCCATTTCCAGCCTCTATAGAAACACACAAATTTAGACACCAAGGTCCAGAACCATACATTAAAGGGGTTGTCTGGGCACAGACCGTTTTTTAAACTGATGACCTATCGATGTGCCCGGACAACCCCTTTTACTTAAACTAATAAATTTGGACCCCAGACTAGATCATAGAATACATACAGAACCAGACCTTCTAAACTATTGCAGTCCCCAGACCAGACCCCCCCCTAAACAAATACAGATCTCAGAACAAGAAATCTAAATAAATACAGACCTCAGACTGGACCCTCTACACTAATAATGACCCCAAACCTGACTCCCTTAATACAGACCCGCTAAGCTAATAGATTCCTAAATTGCTAGACCTGACCCCCTACACTAATGACCCCAAACCTGACTCCCTTAACCCCTTCAAGACACAGCCTGTTTTGGCCTTCAGGACACAGCCAATTTTTTCAAATCTGACATGTTTCACTTTATGTGGTAATAACTCCGGAATGCTTTTACCTCTCCAAGCGATTCTGAGGTTGTTTTCTCGTGACACATTGGACTTTATGTTACTGGCAAAATTTGCTCGATACATGAAGTATTTAGTTGTGAAAAAACACCAAAATGTAGCGAAAAATTGCAAATATTTGCATTTTTCTAAATTTATATGTATCAGCTTGTAAGACAGATGGTAATACCACACAATTGTTGCTAATTAACATCACCCATATGTCTACTTTAGATTGGCATCGTTTTTTGAACATCCTTTTATTTTTCTATGACATCGCAAGGCTTAGAACTTTAGCAGCAATTTCTCACATTTTCAAGAAAATTTCAAAAGGCTATTTTTACAGGGGCCAGTTCAGATGTGAAGTGGATTTTAGGGCCTTATATATTAGAAACCCTCTAAGTCACCCCATTTTAAAAACTTCACCCCTCAAAGTATTCAAAACAGCATTTAGAAAGTTTCTTAACCCTTTAGATATTTCACAGGAATTAAGGCAAAGTAGATGTGAAATGTTCAAATTTCTTTTTTTTTTTTTTTTTTGCAGAAATTCATTTTTCATCTATTTTTTTTTTTTTGTAACACAAAGTTTAACCAGAGAAACGCAACTCAATATCTATTGCCCAGATTCTGCAGTTTTTAGAAATACCCCACATGTGGCCCTAGTGCGGTAATGGACTGAAGCACCGGCCTCAGAAGCAAAGGAGCACCTAGAGGATTTTGGGGCCTCCTTTTTATTAGAAAATATTTTAGGCTCCATGTCGGGTCTGAAAGGCTCTTGCGGCACAAACAGTGGAAATCCCCCAAAAGTGACACCATTTTGTAAACTATACCCCTTGAGGAAATTATCTAGGGGTATAGCGAGCATTTTGACCCCGCAGGTTTTTTGCAGAAATTATTGGAAGTAGGCCGTGAAAATGAAAATCTACATTCTTTCAAAGAAAATGTAGGTTTAGCTAATGTTTTTCTAATTTCCACAAGGACTAAAAGGAGAAAATGCACCACTACTTTTGTAAAGCAATTTCTCCCGAGTAAAACAATACCCCGCATGTGGTCATAAACGGCTTTTTGGACACACGGCGGAGCTTAGAAGGGAAAGAGCGCCATTTGGCTTTTGGAGCTCAAATTTAGCAGGAATGGTTTGCGGAGACCACGTCGCAATTGCAAAGCCCCTAAGGGACCAAAACAGTGAAAACACCAAAAAAGTGACTCCATTTAGGAAACTACACCCCTTGAAGAATCCATCTAGGGTAGTAGTGAGCATTTTGAACCCACAGGGGTTTCATAGATTTTATTAGAATTGGGCAGTGAAAATAAAAAATTCCTTTTTCTTCAATAAGACGTAGCTTTAGCTGAAAATGTTTCATATTCTCAACAAATAAAGGAATAAATGAACCCCAACATTTGTAAAGCAGCTTCTCTGGAGTACGGCAATACCCCATTTGTGGTTAAACTGCTGTTTGGGCACACGGCAAGGATCAGAAGAGGAGTGCCATTTGGCTTTTGGAGCACAGATTTTGCTGGATTGGTTTCTTGACACCATGTCCCTTTTGCAAAGCTAAGGTACCAGTACAGTGGAAAACTCCCCAAAAGTGACTATTCACGAAACTACACCCCTTGAGGAATCCATCTAGGGGTGTAGTGAGCATTTTGACCCCACAGGTGTTTCATAGATTTTATTAGAATTGGGCAGTGAAAATAAAAAATTCCTTTTTCTTCAATAAGACGTAGTTTTAGCTGAAAATGTTTCATATTCTCAACAAATAAATGTAAAAGAGCACCCCAACACTTGTAAAGCAACTTCTCCTTGTGTATGACAAAACCACATATGTGGTCATAAACTACTGTTTAGGCACAGAGTAGGGCACAGAAGGGAAGGAGCGCCATTTGGCTTTTGGAGTACAGATTTTGCTGGATTGGTTTCTGGGCGCTATGTTGCATTTGCAAAGTCCCTGTGGGACCAAAACAGTGGATTCCCCCCCCCCCCCCAAAAGTGACCCCATTTTGGAAACTACACCCCTCAAGGTATTCACCTAGGGGTGTAGTGAGCATATTAACCCCACAGGTGATTGGCAGAAATTGGTGTGCATGTGATGTTGCAGAGTGAAAATGGTTTTTCAATAGATATGCCAATGGGGGCACATGTAAGGCGGGCGGAGTATATAAGGGGCATAGTCAGGTGGTATAGTGGGGTAAAAAACACCAATAAAATAATCCATAGACGTGTGTTATGCTGTGACACAATCCTTTCTGCACAGGCCGGTGTCGCACTAATAAATGGTCTTTACTTATCCCCCTTTTGGTCTGCACTCCGCACCTTTGAAGTTTGGGGAATTTTGCTGGGAAAGTGTTGTCCTGGTATAATACGGGCACCCTCACTTCCAGCAGATATGTTTGGGCCCTCCCCTTCCTGGATCCCTAATTTTAGGGGCCTTGATAATTCGCCACTTGAAACGTTCCCCTCGGGCCGGCACAACTGCATATTTTTATTTCCTGGCTTATTGGTGCCTTGACTAATTTTTATTTTTTCATAGACTTAGTGGTATGAGGGCTGTTTTTTTTTTTTTGTTTTTTTTTGTGTGTGACGAGCTGTGGTTTTTATTGGTACCATTTTGGGGTACACGCGCTTTTTGATCACTTATCCCTTTTTTTTTTTTTTTTTTTTTTGGGAGGCAAGGTGACCAAAAAACAGCAATTCTGGCATATTTTTTTAGTTCTTTTTATACAGCGTTCGCCACGTGTTATAAATTACATGTTACCTTTATTCTGCGGGTCAGTCCGATTCCGGTGATACCTAATTTATAGCACTTTTTATGTTTTACAACTTTTTGCACAATAAAATAACTTTTGTAAAGAGTGGATTTTTTCTGTCGCCAAGTTGTGAGCCATAACGGTTTTACATTTTTCGTCGACGGAGCTGTATGGGGGCTTGTTTTTAGCGAGACGAGTTATAGTTTTTATAGGTACCATTTTTAGGTACATGCGACTTTTTGATCACTTTTATTTCAATTTTTGGAAGACAAAGTGACCAAAAAATAGCAATTGTCAGTATTTTTTAGTTTTTTTTTTTTTTTTACGGCGTTCACTGTGCGGAATAAATAACATAATAATTTTATAGTTCAGGTCGTTACGGTCGCAGCGATACCAAATATGTATGGCTTTATTATTTTTTTCAATAATGACAAGGGAAAAAGGGCGATTGTGTTGTGTTATTATTTGAAACTTTTATTGTATTTTTGTACAACTTTTATTTTTACTTTTTTGACACTATTTTTATACACTTTTCTTTTAGTCTCACTAGGGGACTTGAAGGTCCAACAGTTTGTTTGATGTTCTAATACATTGCATTACCTATGTAGTGCAATGTATTAGAACTGTCAGTAGTTCACTGACAGCAAGCTGATCAGGCTCCGCCTCTGGGCGGGGCCTAATCAGCTTACGTAATGGCAGACAGGAGTCCATAGTTAGGGCTCCTGTTGCCATGGTAGCAGTCGCCAGCCTTGCCATCGCGTGGCAAGGCTGACGATTTGCTACAAACCTCTAGGATGCAGCAATCACAATGGCTCGCTGCATCGAAGGGGTTAATGCCAGGAATCGGAGCTAGCTCCGGTTCCTGGCGATATAGATCGGGTGTCCGCTGTAACATACAGCGGACACCCACTGCTGATGACGCCGGCTCAGCTTCTGAGCCGGAAGCTGAGCCGGCGCCATCTTGCCGATGGTACCGGAAGCCTCCTGGGCCCCGCCGACGACGGGGCATAGGAGGATTCCGTTGCTGGCGGACCGGGAGGTAAGCATTAGCCCTCCGATCACCTTTGCAGCCACCGGCAACCCAGCGATCACATTGCTGGGGCGCCGGTGGCTATAAACTCCTCACATGCTGCGATCGCTATTCAATGCAGCATGTGAGGGGTTAATCGATCGGAGGCTAGCTCCGGTCCTGGCCGATACCTCAGAGTGCCAGCTGTAACATACAGCTGTCACCTGGCGGTGATGTCGCTGGCTCAGCTCCTGAGCCAGCTTCATCTCCATGACGTACAGTTACGTGGAGATGCGGGAACAGTCCATCTCCCATGACGTAACTGTACGTGATTTTGCGGGTAGGGGTTAAGTAATACAGACCCCTAAACTAATAGACCTTAGAGCAGGCCCCCTAAATAGACCCCAGACGTCAAACTAAAACAGACCCCTAAATATACAGACCCTAAACCCCTTAAACTGATACAGACCCCTTATACTTGCATAGCAGCTCAACTCCGTCTTCTCTGTGGAGTCTTGCTGCTGCTCATGGACCTGTGGTCATGTGACCAGCAGGTCTCTGAAGTTATTACTACTGTTCAGAGATGAGGTTGTGACCTTATGTCTAAAGGTCCTTTTGCAGGACATATACAATGCCGTTTCGTTGCTGTTTTTGCCGCGAATCGTGACAAAACTACGTTGTACTTTGGACAAACGCCCTATGATCCGCCATTGGTTCTTGTAGTGTCTTGGTGACAAGGAACGTAGGGGTATTTCACTGCCTTGTTTAATTCATTGCTGGGCATTTATCTGCTTGAATACACTTTGTAGAACAATTATCTGTAGATAATTTCTGGTTTTGCAATTCTGAATTGAGACACCATGTAAAACTTTACAGGGTTTCAGGATGTAATGGAGTTTGGAAGGAGATCTGGCTCTAAAGGTCACAGTAACCACATAAGTGGCTGGTCTCCTAATACCAACTCATGGGATGAGAAGCTCTACCCTGCCTGGAAGTCTGGTGATGCTAGATGGGAAAACTGCTGGAGAGGTGATAATTACTATATTCTCAATAAGAAATTGTAAATGTGACTTAAAATCATGCTGGCTTAATCTGTTATCTAGGTGGCAAAGTGGTGGCATTGTTGACCACTGACAGTCCTGTACTGATAGGGTCAAATGTGACTTTTGCCGTGACCCTACAGTTTCCCAGATGTCAAAAAGAAAATGAAGATGGAGACGTAGTTTATGAAAGAGGATGTGGAAATGGTAAATGCAGTGAAACCGTAGTGTACAATGCATAATAGATATTTAGATGGCATTACAATAAATTGTCTATTTAGTCTCCACCAGCTCCCCAGACCAATATGTGTATAACTGGACCAAGTGGATGGATTTCTGTGATGAAGCAAACTGCAGTTTTGCCAACAACTTTCCAGATGGAAGCTCGTTCCCACATCACCCCCAGTGGAGAAGACATAACTTCATTTACATCTTCTCCACACAAGGTAAGGATCTTGGGTAGCGCCTAAGACCAAGATCCAAATTTTAGGAAACTTAGTACTACAACCACGATTCAGAAATACAACCTTCTCAAAAGATCACAGAATTTACCAATCCCTTCCAATGACCAATGGAGGGAAGTCGATCATTCATCCAATGTTGTGCTATAGTTTTTTGTGCTAGAAACCGTTTCTCTCCAAAAAAATTCCATTATGGTGATTTCATGCCTCCCCATCCAATATACAAAACAAACATATCTTAGGACATAAAGAAATGCTTACATGTAATAAAGAATATAACGGTGATAGTATGTCTTTCCAAAAGTCCCTAATGAGGGTACATGACCACATCATATGCCAAAAATCTGCCTCTGGAACATGGCATCTCAAAAAGTCTGAAGAAGGCAATCACCCCATTTTGAATATCTTAACCGGGGTTAAATAGGCTTAGTGTATTATACATAACTGGATAATTTTATTTGTGGATGGGGAAACATGAAGATGGGATTCCAAAATATCATTCCAATCATCTGACTGAATTGTAGGAATCCATTGTTTCCATCTTTCTACAGCAAGCGGTGTTGAATTCACTGATGGATAAGTGGGTATATAGAGTGGATCAGTCCTTGCGGACCCTGTGATTTAAGAATTCCTGTCAGTGGGAAGGAAGAGATTAAGTTAATTCTCAAGTGATGGAATTGGGTTGGTAAAATATGACAAATCTGTAGATGCCTATGAAAATGGGTTCATGGTATGTCATACTTAGTCTGCGACTGAGTAAATTAAAATAAGACATTATCTTCATATAGGTTCCCTGTAGTCCCAATAGCTGGAGATAACCATGGTGGCATTAAAAGAAAGTAAGAAGCATTGTTCTAGAAAGGCACTTCAGACAGTCATTGTAACCCAGCTGTTTTTCCGCTTGTCTCCAAACCACACGAGCTAGCTTGTAAAGGGGCAAGGGTTTAATAGGGGCAGGGAGAGAATTTACTTTGAGGGAACCCAGCAAACTGACTCCCATGAGCCAAATGGTGCTCTGAGTTGGGAAGATCCTTTTCAGGCATCCAGAAACTTAAGGTTTTAAGCTGGCCCGCTAAATAATATAAAAAGAGAACCGGCAGAACCGTTCCCTCCAGTGACTTGGGCCTTTGGAGCGTGGATACCCTAAGTTTGGGTCTAGAATTACCCCATATAAACGGTGATAACCAGGATTAAGCTGTTTAAAAAATGATTTAGGTACAACAACGGGGCTATGTTGAAGGGCATATAAAAAATTAAGGCAACAATCATTTTAACCAGGTTTATACAGCCAGGGACCAATAAAGACAATTTACCCCATGTATTAAATTTAGAACGGGTCAAGTCCAATAGCGTTAACCAGTTTAAAGAAAGGTCAACATCTGGAAGTTTAGTTATAAATATGCCAAGATATTTGCAATTTTCTACTAAAGGCAATGGTGACAACTCAGACAGGCCAGGGGGCTGTACTTTGGACAGGGACATAAGAGATGATTTCCCCCAATTAATAGAAAGACCGGAATATTGTCCAACGTTCAATAAGATTTATAACCGAGGGAAGGGTATCCTGCACTCTGTCCATGAAAAGCAACATGTCATCTGCATAGAGACCAATGGTGTCTGTACTATCTGCTACAGTTATACCCGTTATAAGTGGAGAGGAACGTATCTGCAAAGCTAATGCCTCAATTGCTAAACTAAATAGAGCGGGCGATAAGGGGCATCCCTGACGTGTACCCCTTTGAAGAGCAAATGACAGGGATAATATAATCACCAAGACAGTATTTGGTAACTTTAAAACTGAAATGTCTCTGAATATAATTGCGTTACCCTAGGGGCTTCATGGGAACCATCACATTGTGCATGCTGTCCCATCAATGGGCAGCTTGTTATAGAGCAGGAGGAGCTGAGCAGATATTGTGGGAAAAGATTCAGTGTAACTTGTTAAATGGAAATGGGAGGAAACCTCCAGCTCACCAGCTTCACACTCCTGTGTCTGATATCGCCCGGATCAGCCGCGACGGCACACGGCAGGAAACTGTAGCAAAAAGAAGGAATGATCCAGCGATGTGTGATAAAGGTGGGGGAAACTCTGTTCCCACTTTATTAGAAAAATCAAATCACAATGGATAAAACGAAATAACGAACAACACCAGGAGGGTGACAAGGTGGTGGAATTGGCACGATATGAAGCCTACGCGTTTCAAGCACTTGAAGTGCTCTTACTCATGGCTCGGACAAATGAGCTACTGCAAGGCATGGGGGTAAATGTATCCTGGAGAAAGTGGGAGGATGTACTTGGAACGTAACAACGCCCAATAGAATGTTAATTTCAACTCCAGGAAACGAATTTCGTAGGAAGGTATGTATCCTATACGATATAGACATAATACTAAATAGGTTGGAAAGTGGCTGAAATGTAACCCCCCAGGAAAGTGTTCGAACTGTCAATGAAAATATATAAAGATGTACATATATTTAGCACTTGCAGAGCGTCATGAGTCGTAAACAGTTGTGTCAGAAAAAAGGAAAAGGAATAACATATGGGAAACATTTGCAATGAAAGTGACATAAAACAATAACTATACAAAATGCATAACACGATACAGAATATATTACACAAGAATATGTAAATATATAATAATAATATAGTTCTTCAGCCGAAATACTAATAAAGTCGGCAAATGAGAATAACAATAAACTTGCTAGTTGTACATTCTTGTTGAAATTTAAGTAACGAGTTGTGAAGTAAAAATTGTTTGGCAAATAAATGTGATGGATACTGATAAATGAAGGGGAATTAATTCCCATACGGGTGATATTTGCACTGGTAAAATATGAAAGATAAAAACGGAATATCTAGATAACAAATCATATATATACACTAGACTGATACATGCATATTATTATGAATGAATGTAATGCGACACTACAATTTTAGAGATCAATGAATAAAAAAATTGTAAGAACATTATGTCCCATAATTGGCCTAAATGATATATTGTTGGTTCAATATACAAAAAGAAGCTAGTATATGACACAAGACATGAAAACAATACCACCAGAATTCCCAAATATATAAGGGACTAGATGATATATAAATTTCAATAATGAAACATTAATTCCTTTCGGAGATTGAGACCTTGTGGAAATCTGGTGTTTAGATGGTAGATCCAGAATGCCTCCCGTGTTTGTAACCTATGTTTGTAATCTCCTCCTCTATTCATTTTAGTCATTTTTTCTATGGCATAAATTTGAAAGGAGTCGATGTTCCTGTTGTGACAGGTGATAAAGTGCCTACTAACATTTGAAATGTTGACAATGGCCGGGTTCCTGATGTAACTAAGATGTTCTAATATCCTGACCTTCAGTTTCCTCGTAGTGCAACCCACATATTTTAGATTGCAGTGTGAACATTCAACTATGTAGACAACATGGTCACTATTGCAATTAATATAGGTTTTGATGGGGAAACTAGTTGTTTCGTTGGAGTTAGAAAAAGTTTTGGTGATTTTACTGAAAGTGCAAACTCTGCACGGATGGGACCCACATTTATAGTACCCCGTATATTGTAACCAAGTGGGTGGCTTATTGATAGATGGCAAATGTGAAGGGGAAAGGATATTACCCAAAGTTGGAGCTCGACGGGAAACTATGCGGTACCCATTTTTTAATATAGACTCTAATTTTGGATCCTCAAACAGTATTGGGATATACCGGTGAACCATGTCCCGTATTTCTTTAAATTGGTTATTGTATTGCAAATTTAGCGTTGGTTTGGACGAATTATTATTTTTTATTACATCCCTGTTTGAATGGTGTATGGAAAGTAAGTCTTTCCTATCTTTTAGGTTGACAATGGCCTGAGCCCTATTAAGGGTCCATCTTTTATAGCCTCTGTTTGTGAGTTTGTTACATATATTAGCTTGTTCCAGCAAAAAACCTTGGTTGGTAGTGCAGTTTCAGAAACTGCACTACCAACCAAGGTTTTTTGCTGGAACAAGCTAATATATGTAACAAACTCACAAACAGAGGCTATAAAAGATGGACCCTTAATAGGGCTCAGGCCATTGTCAACCTAAAAGATAGGAAAGACTTACTTTCCATACACCATTCAAACAGGGATGTAATAAAAAATAATAATTCGTCCAAACCAACGCTAAATTTGCAATACAATAACCAATTTAAAGAAATACGGGACATGGTTCACCGGTATATCCCAATACTGTTTGAGGATCCAAAATTAGAGTCTATATTAAAAAATGGGTACCGCATAGTTTCCCGTCGAGCTCCAACTTTGGGTAATATCCTTTCCCCTTCACATTTGCCATCTATCAATAAGCCACCCACTTGGTTACAATATACGGGGTACTATAAATGTGGGTCCCATCCGTGCAGAGTTTGCACTTTCAGTAAAATCACCAAAACTTTTTCTAACTCCAACGAAACAACTAGTTTCCCCATCAAAACCTATATTAATTGCAATAGTGACCATGTTGTCTACATAGTTGAATGTTCACACTGCAATCTAAAATATGTGGGTTGCACTACGAGGAAACTGAAGGTCAGGATATTAGAACATCTTAGTTACATCAGGAACCCGGCCATTGTCAACATTTCAAATGTTAGTAGGCACTTTATCACCTGTCACAACAGGAACATCGACTCCTTTCAAATTTATGCCATAGAAAAAATGACTAAAATGAATAGAGGAGGAGATTACAAACATAGGTTACAAACACGGGAGGCATTCTGGATCTACCATCTAAACACCAGATTTCCACAAGGTCTCAATCTCCGAAAGGAATTAATGTTTCATTATTGAAATTTATATATCATCTAGTCCCTTATATATTTGGGAATTCTGGTGGTATTGTTTTCATGTCTTGTGTCATATACTAGCTTCTTTTTGTATATTGAACCAACAATATATCATTTAGGCCAATTATGGGACATAATGTTCTTACAATTTTTTTATTCATTGATCTCTAAAATTGTAGTGTCGCATTACATTCATTCATAATAATATGCATGTATCAGTCTAGTGTGTATATATATGATTTGTTATCTAGATATTCCGTTTTTATCTTTCATATTTTACCAGTGCAAATATCACCCGTATGGGAATTAATTCCCCTTCATTTATCAGTATCCATCACATTTATTTGCCAAACAATTTTTACTTCACAACTCGTTACTTAAATTTCAACAAGAATGTACAACTAGCAAGTTTATTGTTATTCTCATTTGCCGACTTTATTAGTATTTCGGCTGAAGAACTATATTATTATTATATATTTACATATTCTTGTGTAATATATTCTGTATCGTGTTATGCATTTTGTATAGTTATTGTTTTATGTCACTTTCATTGCAAATGTTTCCCATATGTTATTCCTTTTCCTTTTTTCTGACACAACTGTTTACGACTCATGACGCTCTGCAAGTGCTAAATATATGTACATCTTTATATATTTTCATTGACAGTTCGAACACTTTCCTGGGGGGTTACATTTCAGCCACTTTCCAACCTATTTAGTATTATGTCTATATCGTATAGGATACATACCTTCCTACGAAATTCGTTTCCTGGAGTTGAAATTAACATTCTATTGGGCGTTGTTACGTCACTAGAGTTGAAATTAACATACCATTGGGCGTTGTTACGTTCCAAGTACATCCTCCCACTTTCTCCAGGATACATTTACCCCCATGCCTTGCAGTAGCTCATTTGTCCGAGCCATGAGTAAGAGCACTTCAAGTGCTTGAAACGCGTAGGCTTCATATCGTGCCAATTCCACCACCTTGTCACCCTCCTGGTGTTGTTCGTTATTTCGTTTTATCCATTGTGATTTGATTTTTCTAATAAAGTGGGAACAGAGTTTCCCCCACCTTTATCACACATCGCTGGATCATTCCTTCCTTTTTAACTTGTTAAATCCCTGCTCGGTCTGGGCTTGGGAGTCCAGAGGTGGTGTCACTCCATGATCTACAGCCTTTCCTGTTTGATTGCATACAATTTAGTAGGATCGCCCACTTGACTCCATAGCCCAGAATAAACAGGGATTTAAATCCATAAATTGCTAGTTCTACTGAATATTTTCCCACACAACCTAAATACTAATCTACTCCGCTCTAACATGCCGCCTGCCGATCGGACTACCTGTTTTGGCGTGACCGGTACCTTTTTAAGATGCATCATGGAGGCCGACCATTAGACAACAAGGCTCTTATGATAATCATGCTTGGGCATTATACGTATTCTATGAAAGCAATACTAGCATATACATGTTTGTTTAATCCATATAGCCAATTCAAGACTTGTGTTCTTTCTTATTAGGCCAGTATTACCAAAAGATTGGGAGATCTTCTGCTATTCTGTCCATAAATACTACAAACATCACAGCCGGCACACAAATGATTGAGGTCACTGTCTTCAGGAAAGGTTATCGGAGACATTACCCAGTTGCTAAAGCAAGCAGTATCTATGTTGTAACTGGTAAGTTGTGAAATTTGCAAATATTAATTTTTATATTGTGGCTATTAAACTCCAGTGCACGCTTGAGGGAGGGCCTGGGTGGTTTACTGCCCTGTGCAGCTGAAATGTTTCTGGTAGCTAAACTTCTCTAGGCCTTCCTTCACTGTATACATGCTGCAGCAGGTATATTGCCACGTATCTTGACTCGCAGTTCTTGGACACAGTTCAGCCAGGTGGATAATTGCACCAAGCTAACTGGGCCATGCCAGTGAGCCAACACCTGTACAAATAAACAGCCCCAATCTTACAGTGCAATAAACTTCACCACAACCTAAGTAAACCAGGTTGCACAGGCCACTTCTGAAGACTGCACCTAGGGGGAATAAAACATGGCACCAAGCATAAATATGTAGACCATGCTATACATTAAGGTAAAGTTCCCCTTTTAAGAGTTTGAAATTCTCCCCCACACTCTGGCAGCTTTTTGGGTTTTAAAGGAGTAGTCTGATTTACAAAGCCCATTTTCAAATACCCAATAACAGAATTCTGAGTTGAGGGTGCCGTATAGGACCCTCCACATGTTAACCATGCAGCTACAAAGCTTCTCACTCTAGATACTTGCTGCATCTGTAGATAGCCCATTGATTTCAGTGAGAGCTGTGTAATGCTTCATTTTCCCCAGTGATGGCGCTGCAGGGCAATTGAACACTTGTCAGAGATTGCAGCCAATCACCAGGGGTCCCAGCAGCAGGACACCCTGTGATCAGCTTATTGTTGGAGGATACTTTGTATGCTTTTTCAACCACTGTTCAAGCACCACCAACACTCACAATGCTCTATTGTAGCAGTGTTTAGCTGAGTAATATTTATATCTAACTTTTTAAAATGTTTGATGCACAAACTGAATTATTTTTCTTCCTCTTTCCAAGATCAAATTCCATTTTATGTGAACCTTTCCCAGAAGAATGACAAGAATTCCTCAGACAGTATCTTCATTAAGGATTCCCCAATTCAATTTGATATCCAAATCTATGATCCAAGCCATTATCTTAATAAATCTGAATTGACATTTGACTGGGGCTATGGTGATGGTAGTGGATCATTTGTTTCCAATAACCCAGTATCTAGTCATACTTATACATTGCTTGGAAATTTTAGTGTTCATTTGACCATCAAAGCTGCCATTCCTGGCCCATGTAAACCTGTTACACCCACTCCAGTCCCTACAACATCCACTCCAGTCCCTACAACACATCTACTAACAACCACCAGAACTCTCACCACTGACAATTCCACTGGTAAGCAAAAACCACATTTATTCACGCTTATTCTATGATTGCAGGTTGTTTTAGGGCTCATGGAGCCACTGGGACTTGAATATTGTGGGGTGCTATATGTAGGGAAGATTTTGCCAAAGTTCTAGGGAAGAATTTCTCCATTATATAACATATGCAGTGATCTCTGCTTTTTTTTTTTTTTTTCCACTGGATTCAGTACAAAGAAATCTGAGGCATATGAACATGTACTTGGGCCTTACTATACCTCTTCGGGTGATCTAGTAAAGCTCTGCAACACTGGGCTGTAATATGGCTTCGTGCACGGGGCTGTAATCTTTGTTTTTCCTCATTGCAGATAACTCTACAGAACTGCCACCGTCTGAAACTGAAACTTTTCCAATGACAACTGAAATGCCAAATGTTACTACTGTTCATACAACCATGCCACCTAGAACTCCTGCCCCTGGCTGCTTCATATACAGATATGGATATTACAACACCAAGATTACAGTTGTAGGTTAGTCGCTGACATTTTTGACACTGCTACTGTAGCTTTAGAATGATCAGTGCCTAGAAGAGCCTTCATTCCTTTTCTCCACTATAGATGGTATCCTTGATGTCAACATTGTTGAAATGACACGTGTTCAAGTATCTACACCTCAGACTGAAAACTCTGTAATTGACTTTGTGGTGACTTGCCAAGGAAGGTATGTCTATAAACAGAATGAAAACAAAATTCTGTGACACTGAAAATGCTGTTCTTTGAGACGACCTCTGTTCTTTCAGCTTGCCTACAGATGCCTGCACAGTAGTCTCAGATGCTAGTTGCATGGTTCCCCAGGACATGGTCTGTGATGTACTTCCATCTTCTGATCAATGCTTGCTGACCCTGAGAAGAGCATTTGAGCCTGGATCCTACTGTGTAAATATTACATTGAGTGACGGTGCAAGTTTGGCTCTCGCTAGTACTCTGGTGTCTATAGATGATGGTAAGTGATGCCTATGAAAGATTGTCCATTCTATACAAGCTAGGTGATAGTCTTAACAATATCCCCCTTACAGCAACATCTTGTGTAAGTTGAAGACTTTTATAATAATAATAATAATCCTAGCTCTTCCCCCTCCAATTGCAATTCAAAGCAGGAATATAAAAGTTAATCTTGTGTTCCAGGAGATCAGCCATGGCACAGGAGCCTCTGCTCCCCACCCAAGTCACTCACCAGCCAAAAAATATGGAAAAGATAAGCGAAAAATAACTTGTTCTCCATGATTTCTACAAGTTTGTTTTGGGAACATGTAGAATATCCTGCAGACTGACTGTGGACCAGTTCACGTCCCATTTAGTTGTTAGGTTCATTGTTCCTTTAAGGGGCCTTGAGGTGGTGTTGCTCTCCCAAATGTTTTTTTAAAACTCCTGCCTAAAATGAAGGGACCAAAAAATAGCTTAGAAGAAAAATGCAGTTTGGTGGTTACTAATTGGGACATGTAAATAAGGAACAAACAGCTGCAGCATCTGTCACCCATTAAATGGATAAAAACTATTTATTTTACTTGTATAACAGTACATATTAGAAGCCACTAGTATTTTGACAATTTCATTTTTTTTCTCCTCCCATTTCTAGGTTCTAGATCACCACAGACTGTTTATGCAGTACTTTTTCCTATAGGTTTGGTTGCTCTTGTTGCTTTGGTAATTGGCATTGCCTTGTACAAGTGAGTTATTACTGCATTTTCGATTACCCATGTAATGGTATTAAAGTAGTCTAGATTTCAACGTCCAAAACCTCCACCGAAACCTAATGTCCTCTCTATAGCATGCTTACATATTCCCCTCACTTACTGGCCTAAGGATACTATATATATATACTACATGATGCCAGGCTCCTCCTATTGAGCTGACGCTCATGTGAGACCCCCCCCCCCCCTCCTATAGGTTAACATTACGTGATGACATGCTGATCTAGCACAATTGTAGATTGCCTTGTGCAAAACTGTCAGAACCCTGTCATAAAGACCGCCTTGTCTTGGTAGCCCATTAACTGCAAATCTATATACTTTTTACTAAAGTGTGCAGTAATTTTTGTTTCCTAATCATATAAATTTATTTTTCTCCTAGGAAATCCAAGCAATACAAACCTATTGCAAATGCATCAGCTGGAAGGAGTGGTGATGGAATCTCTGTGTATTTCAGTCAGATCAAAGATGTTCTCTTCAACCAAAACCATGAGAATGATCCACTCCTGAGAAGCAAGGCTACAATAATATAACTCTGCTTAAAACTTGAATGTCTGCCGTGTGTTGGTATTCTGCTGGTCATGTAAAGTGATTACTCTGTAGTAGGAATACTTGTCAATAAAGTAGCTCATTTATTTAAATTCTTGCAGTCTGAAACCATAACAGATGCAATATTTCTTAACAGTATTGTTCTATAATCTCCTGTTTACTAAAGTCCTAGAAGAAAAGCCGATAAGCATAGGAAAGTATGTCCTTGTCCAAATATGAGGAATCCTCCCGTTTAAAAATACAACACCTACAACAATCTAAGACACAAATACATTTAAATCAGATTAAACCTGTTAAAAAAAAAAAAAAAAAAAAAAGCACAACAAAAAAACTTTGGTAGACTAAACCTGCCTAAAGGTGACCATGCCCCAGGTGAGATGGGTTCTTCATTGTGTGCCATGCCACCACACCTTTCCTCAGATACTGGCCAAATTGCAACGAATTTATGGTGCTGCCTGCTTTAACCAGTCTACCCAACAAACGCTGCTCCCTTAGGCCCTATGCACACGACCGTAAAAAACCTCAGTTTTTGCAGACCTCAATTGCGGTCCGCAAAAAAACGGACCATTCACTTCCATTGTAATGCTACGGCTGAATGTCCGTTCCGCAGAACTGTGCCCGGAATTATGGCGAATGTCTGGTTTTGGTCCGCAATTGCGGCACGGACTCCTTCATAGAAGTCTATGGGGAAGGCAAAAATGCGGATGGCTACGGAGGTGTGTCCGCAAAAACGCAACGGATAGCCATCTGCAAATACAGAAGTGTTGCGAAGCAACACAAAGGGGATTTCCCATCAACCAGACATTTATTTATTTTTTGCGGATCCGTATATACGGATGCACTATGGACCGTATTTGCGGATACCATTCAGCAGAAATGGGTACGTTGCTGATGACCATCATAAAGCAAAATGGAACTGTATTTGCAAATACGGTCGTGTGCATGAGGCCTTAGTCCTCATGCCAAACCAAGCAGCGATCCTGTAAGTTAAAAAGCTCTAACATGGCCTGTAGGGCCTAAATCTGATCTCAAATTCATCTTATGCCTCAGACATGTTAACTTAAATTCTAAAAGTGATCTGGTTTACTTTGAAACAGATGTGTAAAATAAGCTTTTGTTTTTCCCACTAGACAAACTGCGATCTCTCGAGTCCATAAACAATACTTTGGAAAACCTACACTTACAAGAAATAATGCTTTGGAATGCTATCCATAACGGGCTATCTTATGTGCCTATTAGATGTAACAGACAGGCTTGGGTCTTTGTTAGGCCCCAAGCTGCTGTGGAAAAACATTAACATGCTGATGACCTTACTGTAGCATTTAAGGGGTTAAACTGTTGGCATCAGAGGGATCTCTTATCCTGGCAGAAGTATGGCTGTGTTACGCTTGGCTGTATCTAGATCCCAGTGATTTATAAATCCTTTATGGACAAAGGTGTTGGGACACCTGCACACTGCACCTACAGGTGCTTTTGACATCCCATTCGAAGTCCATAGGCATTAGTATGGAGTTGTGTCCCATTTCCCCCCCCCCCCCCCCCCCCCCCCCTGTACAGATAAAACAGCTTCCACTCTTCTGAGAAGGCGCTCCAAGATTTTTCTGTGGGAACTTTTGCCAGTTCATCCGGAAGAACATTTGTGAGGTCAGACTATGGGCAAGAACGTCTTCCTAACCATTTCTATTCTAGTCCATCCCAAAGGGGGTTTCATGGGGTTGAGGTTAGGGCTTAGTGTGGGCCAGTCATGTTCTTCCACACTAAACTCGCACAGCCATGTCTTTATGGTCCTTGCTGGGGCACAGTAATGTTGGAACAGAAAAGGACCTTCCTCAAACGGTTCCCACAAAGTTGAAAGCAAAAAATTCTCAGTTTACTGAAGCATTAAAATCTCCAATCACTAGAATGAAGCCTAGGCCAACCCCTGGGAAACAGCCCCCATAGCATTATCCCTCCTACAAACATTACAGTTGGTACAACGCAGTAAGGCAGGTAACAGTCCCCTGGTGTTCACCAAACAGACTCCTACATCAGGCTGTGAGAGCAGTTTGATTCGTTGCTCAACAGAAAATGTTTCCACTGCTTCAGAGTATAGTGGTGGTGTGCTCTATGCCACTTCATACGCTGCTCGGTGATCTAAGGTGTGGATTCAGGTGCTAGGCCATGGAAACCCATTCCATGGCCTTCCCTGTGCACAGTATTTGTTCTGATGGCAGTAGAGGTTTGGAACTCTGTGGTTGCTTTGTCAGCAGAGCACTGGCAGCTTTTATGTATCTCAGTCCTTGGCACCCCTGCTCTGAGTTTCTGCGGTTATTAAATATTTCCCAATCGCAAGGATACCACTCAGTTGATTGTAGAATATCTAGGAGGGAAAAGCAATTCACGAATCGACTTGCTAGAACACTGGTATCCTATTACAGTAACACAGTGGAGATCAGGGAGCTTTAGAACATCCCATTCTTTCACAAATGTCTGTAAAGCCAGACTGCATGGCTAGGTGCTGGAACTATATATATATATATATATATATATATATATATAGTTTTATACACAAAACAAATCCACTAAAATGCATAAATAAAACTAAAGACAAAAATCCTTAACCAAAAAAATGTCAATAAAAAAACAAAAACCTGGCCCCACATACTCCAGTCATACAGCCACACCCACATCCCATCCAAAACCACAACAACTAGCTAGACTTCTCCAGAAAACAGCAAAAAACAACCCACACCTACCTGCGTCAGCCAAACGGCAAAAAAAACAAGCA
Organism: Rhinoderma darwinii; assembly: GCF_050947455.1. NCBI lineage: Eukaryota > Metazoa > Chordata > Amphibia > Anura > Rhinodermatidae > Rhinoderma > Rhinoderma darwinii. Next base: position 292,516,857 of record NC_134691.1, on the reverse strand, counting down.
ACAAAAACAAATTGACAACACCCCAAACAGCAAAATCCACTTACTTTTTCGAAGAAAAAGTATTTCTAAAAAAATTCTAACTTTTTTTTGTTTGTTTTTCTATCTCCAGCACAATAAGGGTATGTTCATACGCAGTGTTTTCAGATGTAATTAGGGTGTTTAACTCAGACTTCGTTCCACCAAGATCCAATAAAGGTACCTGGCTCTGAAGAAAATCCTCAAAGGCCTGTCTTATCTCCGTTTCTTCCAAGAGAGTTGAATTCTGTCTCCATATACTTCTTCCCATCTGGAGGGACTCTGCAATATTCAAAGAAAACATAATCATACAGTGGTCGGAGAACTCCACCTCAACAACGGACACTGATGAAGAGATGTCGTCCTCCTTCAAAAAAAAACCAAAACCTATCTATCCTAGACCTACAATTACCTCTATGAGAGGCGAACCCCAAGTGAACTGAGGTATGCCTGATGTGGATATCCACCAGGCGAGCATCGCTAACTATGCTATTTAATGTCACACTATCATAAGCCAGTCTATCTCTGGAACCTCCTCTGTCTTGGAGTCTAATGACAGTATTAAAATCTCCTGCAAAGATGACTTGTCGGCTCGTAAAAAGGATGAGGAGGCTATAAGAAAAGGTACAATGCACACCGAAATCGTTCTCCAAAGATAGATTTTTAATATTCGTAATTATGCCAGTATAAGTACGACGTTTTGGTCATGTCTCTGACCATCACTAAGCACCATTACGCAGGATCCAGGATATTACAGTGCCTGATGAAGGTCAGAGGCATGACCGAAATGTCGCACTTATACTGGCATAATTACTAATATTACAAAATCTATCTTTGGATAACGACTTCTGGTGTGCATTGTATTTTTTCTCATACTATACGGGTTGGGCCCCTACCCATGCCAAGACCTAATGCGGCCTGAACACCTTCAAAAGGATGAAGAGGCTCTTCCTGTCCCACTCAGTCTGGGGACCATAGATATTAATTAATCGTAGTTCTTGTCTCCTCATGAGAACATCTAAGATCAAGCACCTCACCATTTCTAACTGAATCATCCGTCAGCATATTACCAGTGAAAAGGACCGCTATATGGCTCAGCCACAAGAGACCAGTAGGAGGGCCCGCGTCGCCAATCCCTCCTAGTTTTTACGATGTCTGCCAAAAGTGACAGCTTGGTCTCCTGCAAAAACAAACTGTCGGCTTCAACTCAGTCAAGAAAATCAAAAGGAGCAAATCTAGCCATATCAGACTTAATTCTGGCAATGTAAATCGATGCCAGCGTCAATGGTGTGGGTGCCGCCATCTAAGATGATTAAGTTAGGCTGCTTTCCTCTTCCCACTCTTCTTTTACTTATCTGAGTAAGACCCCTCGGAATTCCTCCTCTTCCTTTTTTTTTTTTTTTTTAGAAAGAAGAGTCCATCTCACAAATTACCTTACCTTCTTTATCCTCTGACTCCAGGGCAACCCCCACCCCCTAGGCCAGTGCACCTCGTAAGGGAGGAGGTTTAGCATCCTTGGAGGCCCCTACCTTGTCCTCCTTCTTGCTTTGAAGAGCTGGAACCTCCATGAGGGCTTGGTAGCGGTTGGGGGAGAGACCTAGGGGGGGTGCAGGTCCTGCCTTCCTTGGTCAGGGCAGAGCCAGATGTTCTTGGCTCTTTTAAGTTCTTTCCCTGTGTCCCTTTTTTCTTTAGGCTGAACCCTCTTCTCCTCACCAATACTTTCACAATGGGAGGACTGAGAGTCTTCAGCCACTTGCTCTCTCTAGATCCTCCTGATCTCCTCATTCAAATCGAGCTCCTCAAGGGCATCTGTTTCCGGGGCAAGGTCCAGGTCAGGGCCAGAGATCACCCCAGTTGCCTGGGCTTCACCGTGATTCCATTCCTTTCGCCGTTTCTCCTGCCTTCGTTGATAGGAAGGGGGGGGGCCTCTCTTAGCATTCTTCACTTGCCCTTTGGCCCCGCCATCTACACATGCCTCCTCACATGCAGAAGCCACCCCACTTTCCTCCTCCACAGGTTTAGACACAGCATTGACCATGGAGCGAGGACATCGACTGAATGGGTGACCTAAGTCACAGATGGCACCTAATCTGGTCACAGGTTGCAGCCAGATGGCCTACCCCTCCGCAATGAGCGCACTTCTGCACAGTGCAGCCCGCGCTCAGATGCGAAGGGTCGCCACACCAGTAACACAGCTCCGGTTGCCCCTGATAGAAGACCAGGATTCGATCCCTCCCAAGAAAAGCGGAGGATGGTATGTGGAATCCATAAGGTTAGCCATCAATATTTTACAGCAGGGGGACTTTCTAGCATCAATCGACCTCAAGGATGCATACCTACACATTCCTATTTGTCCAACTCACAGGAAATTTCTGAGACTAGCAGTAAAAAGAGGCAAGGACATAATTCACCTACAGTTCAAATGTCTTCCATTCGGCATTTCAACTGCTCCCAGGGTCTTCACCAAGATCATCATAGTCCTAGCAGCAGCTCTCAGAATGCAGGGCATCTACCTGGTCCAATACGATTGGCTATTAAGAGCTCCAACCACACATCTTCTTTCTGTTCATTTAGCCACCACTCTCTCATGTCTAAATCGGCACGGGTTCCTGATCAACAGAAAGAAATCTCAGCTTCTTCCTTCTCAAAGGTTGACTTACCTAGGATTTCTGATAGACACAAGGTCCTTTACCATCACTCTATCGAGAGAAAAGAATCCTAAATATAAGACGAGGTGTCAACTTCCTTCTACATCATCAGGGGATATCTCTGAGATCTGCAATGAGAGTCCTGGGCCGTCTGATGTCGTCCATAGAAGCAGTTCCCTGGGCCAGGATACGCTTCAGAAGTCTCCAGTGCAATATTCTGTCCCAATGGAATAGACATCATCAAGTTCTTGGCAATACCCTAAAGATCCTTCCACAAACCAAAATAGACTTGAGGTGGAGGCTCAAGAAGAAAATTCTCTCTTCAGGCAGATCTCTGGTCCCCCTTGTCCAGTCAGTGGTAACCACAAATGCTTCAATTCTCGGCTGGGGATCTCATTTCGGTGCCCTTTGGATACAGAATAATTGATCTCCCATGGAGAGAGCACGCTAATCCAACTTGATGGAACTCACGGCGGTGAAATTAGCCCTTCATCATTTCCAACCTCTCCTCAAAGGGAAAGCTGTTCTTGTTCAGTCCGACAACTCTCCCACAGTATTTTACATAAAGAAGCAAGGAGGGACCAGCAGTCAGCTTCTGTTGAAGGAATGCAGGGCCATCATGACATGGGCAGAGAAAAATGTGACAGATCTCTCAGCCGTACATATCAGAGGCATCCTCAACCAACGAGCTGAGTGCTTGAGCAGGAATTCTCTCCTCCCAGGAAAATGGAATCTAACTAAATCAAGAGGTTTACCACAGCATCATATCCCGGTGGGGGACTCCCTCCATAGACATACTGGCCACAAGGAACAACAGGAAGATTTCGAGATTTGCATCGCTGAACCGTCTGGACTTTCCAACATTTTTAGACGGCCTCTCAGTCCCCTGGAAAACAGAGTTCATTTATGCCTTTCCTTCCATTCCTCTGGTTCCGAAAGTCCTCAAAAAGTTCTGGGAGGAACAAATAGAAGCCATTCTAATAGCCCCATTTTGAGGGCTTGGTTCCCTCTCTTATTAGAGCTTTCGAGGGGAGAATATTGGAGACTACCAGTCCAACAAGACCTTCTCACTCAGAATGGGTTTCACCAACAAGACATCAAGTTCCTTCATCTTACGGCCTGGAGACTGAGAGGTCATTACTAGCAGATAAAGGGCTGTCAGAAGAAGTCATCCAGACACTATTGTCATCCAGGAGACCTTCAACCATTAAATCTTATGGCAGAATTTGGAAGGTTTTTAATGAATGGTGCCATCAAAGATCTATATCCTCCATCTCTGTTCCCGTGATTTTACAGTTTCTCCAAGAGGGGTTCTCCAAAGGTTTAAAGCCTAACACATTAAAAATCTCATTTTTCAGCCATGAAGGTCTGTTCTCCAATCAGTCCCTAGTCCGTAGTCCGTGTTTTATTCTGTGCAGTTAAGAATTTGAGGCCTCCAGTTAGATCTCCTTTCCCTTCCTAGGATTTATCTATGGTCCTTAACCACCTTACAGGTCCACCCTTTGAACCTCTACCCGAGGTCCATTTAAAATTCCTCTCCTGGAAGACCTTACTTTTAGTCGCCATCTCTTCAGCGAAGAGGGTGGCAAAATTTCAAGCCCTATCATGTAGAGAACCATACTTTGGAATTCTACCGCATTGTCTCATTATCCGAACTGTACCATACTTCTTACCAAAGGTCTCTTCTGATAGTAACATCCTTCAGGAAATTCAGTTACCCACCTTTTTTCCAGATCCACAAAGTGAAGACCCAGAAAGATTACATCTTTTAGACATAAAAAGAGCTGTTACTACTTGCATAGAAAGAACACAGGAATTCAGGGATTCCGATGTGTTATTTATTCAATTCCAAGGCAAAAATAGAGGCAAAAAAGCCAGTAAATCCTCGCTGGCTAGATAGATTAAGGACACTATTTTCCAATGTTATTCCTCTGAAGGTCGCCTGTTTCCAGCAAACATCAGTGCTCACTCTACTCGTTCTACCGCTACCTCATGGGCAGAAAGTAATTATGTATGTTTTGACCAGATTTGCAGAGCTGCAACATGGGCCTCTTCATCAACGTTTGCAAACCACTATAGATGGGACATCCCTACCTCTAGAGATGCAGCCTTTGGCAGACCTGTGCTTGAATCAGTTGTTTCATCTCCCCCTTAATATTGCTTCTCAAGTCCCATTTGTATTGTGCTGTCGAGGATGATAAGGAAAGCTAAAATTTTAGCTATATTCGCATATATATCCAGCAAAATTAAAAATCTCCCACGAAGGATCTACGATTTTTTTTCAATCAAAAATGGAGGCTGGTCACTGGCTGGACTCTAAAGGGTTCTAAATATAAATCCGAAATCATTTGGGATATCGGGTCCTTTCTTGACGGCGCTGAGTGGTCTCTACTCCACCCCAACAGCGGCAATTAAACTCCCACACTCCACCTCTCCCCCGTTTCAAATCTGGAATGGTACGCGTCAGGGGTGCCCCCTGTCCCCTCTCCTGTTTGTGCTCTGCATCGAACCCCTAGCAGCTCAAATACGGAAATCCGGCGATATAGCGGGGATTAAGATACAAGATAAAGAGTTTAAGGTCTCCCTGTTTGCGGATGACGTCCTTCTGACTATTACTAAACCCCATATCTCCCTCCCTACCCTTACTACGGCTCTCCGTAAATATGGGCGGCTCTCAGGGTATAAAACGAATACATCTAAAACGGAAGCGCTCCCGCTTAACGTCCCACGAAGGGAACTCATGCTCCTCAAACAAAACTACACCTACAACTGGAAGGAAACCTCCTTGACTTACCTGGGGGTTCAACTTATTTCCTCTTATGCATCGGCCTACAAGGCTAATTTCCCCTCTCTGTTTGTGGATCTACGTCGACTGATGGCCAAGTGGGATCCTCTTCCCATGTCATTTTTTGGGCGCATAGCGGCGGTCAAAATGACCTTGCTACCTAAATTATTATATTTCTTTGAGACCCTGCCAGTGGCAGTACCTATGAGGGAATTGCGGGCTTTGCAGTCTTCCATCCTCAGGTTCATATGGCACTCCGGCAGACATCGAATCCCGAAATCAGTTTTATTGTCTGGACGATCTGCGGGAGGGTTATCAGTTCCTGATGTGGTGAAATACTACTGGGCGACCCATCTCCGCCGCATACCTTGTTGGGTGTCCTTAAGGGCATACAACAAGTGGACCGAAATAGAGAAGCTATGGATGGCTCCGGTTCACCCAAATTCCTTGTTATGGGGCGATCCGCTGGCAATGCCGTCTTCACTTCTGCTGGGTCCCATGAGATTCCAGAGGGAGGTGTGGGAAACCTGTAAAAAACGCTTTCATTTGGCGTCGGGTTGTCCACCCTTGACCTCGGTACTCTACACTCCCACTATTCCGGGCGGTACTGTCTCCCGAATAGTACAACTGTGGACGGGAATTGAAGTATTCCATTTGGCCGACATGGTTGACCCCCACACACTAGAACTTCACCCGTTCTCATATTTTCAACGACATCATAACGTCCCCTCTTCCGCATTTTTCCATTACCTTCAGATTAGACATTACATGCAACAAACGTTCAAAACCACGCGAGTCACTACGCCTACAAGTTTCGAAAAGTTGTGTAGGTATGCTACCACCACTAAGGGGCTTATATCCGCTATCTACACAATACTGCTGTCTCCGGATGACTCCCCGGGCATAGATACATGTTGAAATGGGAGACCCTGCTGAATAAAACTATCCCACTCTCATTGTGGCAGATTATCTGGTCACAAGCAGCTAAAACTTCCATCTGCACTGCATATAAAGAAAATCAATACAAAATTCTGATGTTTTGGTACCATACCCCTGCCTTTCTGCATAGCTTCAATCCGGGTATTCCTTCGGAGAGTTGGCGATGTAGAGATCAGAGAGGAGACCTGTTCCATATTTTTTGGGGTTGCTCACTGGTCCACCAGTATTGGTTGGAGGTGAGGAATTTGGCGATGGCGGTATTACAGCAGGATATTCCTCTAGACCCTCTTCATTATCTCCTGAATGTCCCCCCTAGGTCCCTGGAGAAGCCACTAGCCCGACTTTTTCGACACTTTCTCACCGCTGCTAAGACATTGATAGCTTGGAAATGGAGACAGACCGACCCTCCCTCTCACATCGAATTAATGACTAGAATTAGGGAAATTCGCACTATGGAGTATATGACGGCCTCTATTGATAACACGCTAGACAGGTTTAAAGTGGTGTGGGATCCGTGGGATAAGTATTGGCTTCCGATATCTCAGGACTAGGCCGTAGCTTGATCTCTGATTATCCCCTCCCCCACCTTTTTTGTTTTTCCCTGGTGTCTTGTTTTGTCTGTTTGAATTTACTGCTATGTCAAATGGATTGTATGGCTTACCCATGCGTCCTAATGTTATGTGTATATTTTGAAAATTTTCAATAAAAATACAGTTGAAACTAAATATAAATCCGTAGTTTACTATCACTATAAACGCCTAATAGGGGGGTCGGCAGCAGTGCTTTTAACTTTTTGCCTTTTCTTTTTTTATTTTGTGCTTCTTACCTTTATTATTGGCACATTGGGTCCCCTAGTGGTGACCTATTCTATTTACCTTTGGTTGCGGGGGTGAGAGATGGTAGAGGGAGATGATAGATGAGGAGTTTTCTGGTGTACTGGTAGTTGGTGCATTAGCGAACTATGTGTGGGGTCTTGGGGGAGGTTGTTGGTGGGTGGGGGGAGACAGAGAGAGGATTTTTCTTTCTTTTATTCTCAATTATTCGCCATTTATAAATAAGAACCATGCTGAAAATATTGTCATGGAACATTAGGGGGGCCACTGCAGGACTAAAGAGGTACGCTATCTTTAACTTAAAGAGGCTCTGTCACCACATTATGTGCCCTATCTCCTACATTATGTGATCGGCGCTGTAATGTAGATAACAACAGTGTTTTTTATTTTAAAAAAACTATCATTTTTGAGGAACTTATGAGCAATTTTAGATTTATGCTAATTCGTTTCTTAATAGACAACTGGGCATTTTTTAGCTTTTTACCAACTCAGCGTCATACACTTCTCTTCATTTATGTCCATTTGTATTCACTGCATAGTGTGATCTCGTGAGATCATGCTGTGCTGTCCACATACACTCACATTAACTTTACTGAAGTGTGTTGAGAGTGAATAGATATCGCCTCCAGCCAGGACGCGATGTCTATTCACACTCCCGACACTTCGGTAAAGTTTCTGTGAATGACAGCACAGTGTGATCTCGCAAGATCACTCTGTGCTGTGAGAGTAAGTCCCACACAAATTTTACCGAAGTGTTGGGAGTGTGAATAGACATTTCGTCCTGGCTGGAGGCAATGTCTATTCACTCTCAAGACACTTCAGTAAAGTTAATGTGGGTGTGTGTGAGATCACACTGTGCAGTGAATACAAATGGACATGAATGGACATGAATGGAGAGAGGTGTATGATGCTGATTGGACAGCGTCATACACTTCTCTTTACAACGCCCAGTTGGTAAAAAGGTAAAAAACGCGCAGTTGCCTATTAAGAAACTAATTAGCATAAATTGCTCATAACTTTCTGAAAAATGATAGTTTTTCAAAATGTTTAACTGTTGTTATCTACATTACAGCGCCGATCACATTATGTAGGAGGTAGGGCACTTATAATGTGGCAACAGAGCCTCTTTAATTATGAATTACCTCCCCGCGGTTATATTTCTTTAGGAGACCCATTTGGTCAAAGATAAAATTAGCACCTTTCAGAGAGCTGGATAGCCCAGTCTTATCATTTGGTTTCCATGTTTTCTTCCAGGGGAGTTTCCATATTAATACATGTAACATCTATGGACGCGGTCCGACGTTCTGACTTATCTCTCGACGGCCGTGGAAATGGACATGTGAGTTCCCTGCAGCGCCGTCCCCATGTGAGGCGCCGGCACTCACTTCCTGGTATCGAGACTGTCTCCCGGAGGGCGCGCGTGCCCGTGCGTGCACGGTCTTAAAGGGCCAGTGCGCGCATAATTGCAGGAAGTCTGCAATCAAGCCCAGAATGCTACTGGACTATAAAAAGGGCTCTGCCCTCTTGTTCTTTGCCTGAGCATTGTTTGTTACCCAAAGTTTGTCTTGCAAATGGTCTCCTAGTGTCTTCCAGTTTCCAAGTATTCCCTGTTCCTGTATACTGTATCCCGTGCTGTCCTGGTCAAGTGCCGTGCTGAGCTGTTGTCATGTTGTGCTGTGTTCAACGCCTGTTCTGCTACTCCATGCCTGACGTCTACCTGCTGCCTGGTCCCAGCCGAGCCTGCCTTGCTACTGTCCGATTTGCCACAGGTACCCTTTCTGGACTATAGACTCTGTACTATACCTGTTTGGCCAGCTGCCATCCAGCTACGTGGTACGGTCTAGTGGGTCCACGCCCCACATCGTGACAATACACAGGAAAGTAGATTCTCAGATTTATGACACCCTTATCGATACAGAAGGAAGGTATATCATCCTATTTGGTTGATTTAATGGAGTAACCTGTGTTCTTGCAACGGTATACATCCACCCCCTTTTTCGTCATGTGTGATCAAGGTAGTCTCACAATATTTGATATCGAAACCAAAATGTCCTTTCTTAATAATTTCTAGATTTCAATGAAGTCATGGATGCCGAGTTAGATCGATTCAGGAAAAATCATAGGTCAGCAACTAAGCTAAAAGGTTTAACATCTGAATTGGGCTGGCTTGATATATGGCGGATGAGGAACCCCCATGTTAAGAAATGTTCATGCTTTATAAGTTGTAGGGAGGTGATGTCAAGAATTAACGTTAATGAACTAATGTTGAAGTATATAAAGAAAGTGTCTTATGAACAGCGTGGGGTCTCAGACCATGCTCCTCTCATGGTCGAGCTTGATCTGAGCCCAAGACGGGTTAGTAAGGTACATAAGATTTCTCCATCAGTCTTGGTGAAAATTCTATTCCACGAGATAGATAATGAATTGTCATTGTTTCTGGAAGCCAACTCGGGTTACCCGGATTCAGCGATATTATGAGATACCTTAAAAGCATTCATTAGGGGTATTGTTTTCAAAAGCAAAACATAATTATGAAAACCCAGTATATTCAAAGAGATATTATTAAAAAACAACTAGAGGAGGCGGAAAGGCAATATGTAGATAATCCTTCAGGAGCTACTGAATTTCAATGGAAAGTTCCCCAAATTAATTATGAAAACTTGATACAGGAGGAAGCACAATCAGAATTTTTTTTGAGTTGCAAAAAATACTATTTTGAAGCCAGTAAATCAAGTAAATTTTTGGCCCATATGGTAAGTAACCAACGGCCTTCTAATTCTTTTTTCTCCATTAAGAACACAAAGGGGCAACTTGTTCAAAATGCTAGGGAAGTAGTAGAAGAATTTAGAGGATTCTTTCCAGACCTGTACTGCGCTAGGTTAAAAAACTCTGAGGATAGCATAGATAGTTATATGGATGGAATGGAATTCCCTTATATTGATAGCGAACAAAGATCAATGTTAGATCCCCAGATAACATCAGAAGAATTAAGAGCGACCTTGCTAGAAACGCCAAGTAACAAAGCTGTGGGGCCTGACAGAATTCCATTTGAACATTATAAGTTATATCAGGATAAATGAATCTCTATTTTAGTGGAAACAAAAAATTGTTCCTATGTTAGAGGTAGGCTTCCCGAATCTATGAAGGTCTATTTCATTGTTGAATACCGACGTCAAGCTGTTGGCCAAGGTTTTGGCCAGCAGACTGATGAAGTATAATTAACAGTATAATTCACCTGGATCAGACTGGGATTATTACGGGCAGCGTTATGGTAAAGAATTTACCATAACTTTGCTAATTTACAATATGGGAAAGTATACGCTAAGAAGGGTGCTATCCTCTTAATCGATGCTATGAAAGCTTTCGATACAGTCGAATGGCATTTTCTTTTTAGGATTTTGAGTTGTTTTTGTATATGGGGAAAAATTTATAAATTGGCTTAAATTACTGTATAGACAACCAATGGGAAGAGTAGGCATGAACGGCCAGAAATCAGCTTATCTTAATTTAGACAGGGGAGTGCGGCATGGTTGTCCTCTATCCCCCCTCTTATTGAGGTTTTGGCAATAAAGATAACAACCTCTAAGGATATAGTGGGTCTCCAAATGGGTAATAAGATTGATAAAATCTCGTTATACGCAGGCAATGTTCTTTTCTTTATAGTGGATTTATTCTCGGTCGATCATGTAATTAAGCTATACCAAGAGTTTGGTGAGCAGGCTGGCCTTTAAATCAATTGTCAATTATGTAGTTTGTTAAATATTCTGCCTGGAGGAAGTACTTTTTAGCTTCTCAGTTCCCACAGTTTCGGGACTGGGAGCTAAGAGATTTTTGTTGAAAACACTAGGAGACAAATGGTCTAATATATTCGAAGCTCTAGAAGCCGGGTTTCAGAATTTCCCTGATTTGGGACTTGGGCCTATTTATGATAACCAGCAGCGGGTCTGGGATGCTGTCAAACTCATTGGAAAAATGAATACCTTTATTGAAGTCACAACTCTATGGGACAATAGGAATATTGGTGAGTTTGACGGCCCCCCGGACTCTTTGTTCTGGAAAAAGCATTACATCTCAATTATATCACATTTATTTAATAATGCACAATTAAAAACTTTTACGGAACTTGCATAGACTGTACAAGGTCCCTCATTATGGTCTGTTTAGATATTTTCAAATTAAACATGACTTTTTGGTCATTAAATATAAAGCACGGTTCGTTCTTCCACTTTTTCAATCATTAGAAAGTTTAAAACATAAGAAAGGACTTTTCTCCTTACTGTATAAAAAATGTATTTTAGGGGATGAAGGAAATCATATTAAATCACAAGGAAAATTGGATAAGGATCTTAAGATTAGGATCGATTGCGGGTTCGTTTATAAACATATCGGAGAAGCATCATTAAATCACGATCACTGATTTATTTGTTTTATGATCAATCATAGACTTTATTATACACCAAAGCTTTTAAAGATTATGGGGTTAAGGAATAACGATAGTTGTCAGAAATGCGGTATACATTAAGTGGATCTTATCCACTTGTTGTGGCGTTGATACTGGACTGGAGTAGCAGCATCTATTTCAAAATTAATTGGAATGAGGTACCAATGGAACAGATGCTATTTATTTTTGGCATCTCCGGTCTTTTGAAAGACTGTAGTTGTAGCAAACTAATTAGAAAGATTTTGTTTCTGGCAAGATTGGTTATAATTTATAAATGGATCTCAAAAGATTTCCTACTGGAATTAGAAAGGCACCATAAGGTGAATAGAGTGATGCTTTTGGAACGATCATATTACTTGACGGTAGGTAAAGAGGCAGGGGAATTTTTTTTTTATAAGATCTGGAACAGATGGATAGTAGAACTATCCACCGAACAGAAAAAGACCTTAGATCTGGTTTAAAATGTGTTAGTTGTTGTTTGAATAATGTGTGTTTTTTTTCCCCCCTCTTCTTCTCTCTCTCTCTCTCTCTTCCCTATCCCCGCAATATTTTCCAGGATTTGAGTGGGCGATTGTTGATTTTTCAATATTATCTGTTTGAACCCCTTTCGGGATAGTGTCTGTACTATATAATACTTTGTTTAATATAATGTTAACTCAGAACATTTTCTTCTTTTTTTTGTTATGTAATATATAAATAGACAGCACGGTGGCTCGCACTGTTGCCTTGCAGCGCTGGGGTCCTGGGTTCAAATCCAACAAAGGACAACATCTGCATGGAGTTTGTATGTTCTCCCTGTGTTTGCGTGGGTTTCCTCCGAGTACTCCAGTTTCTTCCCACACCCCAAAAACATACTGATAAAGAACTTAGATTGTGAGCCCCAATGGGGACAGTAAGTGTGGACCTTTATACAGCAGTGCGGAATATGTTTGCGCTATATATGTAACAGAAATAAATAATGAAATCAGTAATATGGAATATTTTGATATAATTCAACAATAATAAAAAATTATATTCTAAAAAAATATATATGTCTTCCCTCTAATCCCTCTAATTTCCCGGGTACTGAGGAAAATCCGCGACAAAAGAGTAGAAGCCATTGCCATACATCCACAATGGCCCAGGATCAAGAGGCAGATTGTGGAAGCTTCCTCTGAGAGAGGACTTACTACTTCAGAAGGGATTCTATTACCCATATCCAGCTTACCTACATCTGAAGGTATGGAGACTGCGCGGGTCTCCCTAAAAGCTAAAGGTCTCTCTGATGAGGTTGTAGATACCCTTCTGGCATCCAGAAAACCCAGCACCTCGAGAGTCTACTCCAGATTTTTTTCTATATTCTACTCCTGGTGTATGACAAATTCCAAATCTCCAAGGGAGGTCATTACTTCTACAGTTCCTTAAAGGTCATGAAAGGGGACTGAAGCCAAATACTCTGAAAGTACATAGAATCGCGATTAATGCCCACTCAGTAGGGATCTTCTCTCATCAACCTTTAGTAACTAGGTTCATGAAAGGTATTAACCCCTTCCCGACATTTGACGTACATGTACGTCATGGAAAGTACTGACTTCCCGCATCTTGCCGTACATGTACGTCAAACGTTTGGCACCGGCTCAGAAGCTGAGCCGGTCCCATCATCACCGGATCTCAGCTGTATCTTACAGCTGACATCCGACTGTAACGGCGGGGACCGAAATTAGCTTCGATCCCCGCCATTAACCCCTTAAGTGCAGTGCTCAAACGCGATCGCTGCACTTAAGGTGTTTGCAGCTCATCGGAACCCCAGTAATGAAATTGCCGGGGTTCCGGTGGCTGCAATGGCAACCGGAGGCCTAATACTGGCCTCCCGGTCTGCCTAGCACCGAAGCCGGTCAAGATCCGCCCGGCGGCGGAGCCTGATCGGCTTCCGTAGCTGCCGGCAAGATGGCGCCGGGTCAGGAGCTGATCCGGCGTCATCAGCGGTGGAAGTCAGCTGTACTGTACAGCTGACATCCACCTGTAACGGCAGGAACCGGAGCTAGCTCCGATCCCTGCCATTAACCCCTTCGATGCAGCAATCGAAAGCGATTGCTGCATCGTAGCGGTTACAAGCAGATCGCCAGCCCTGACAGGCAATCGGGACTGGCGACTGCTGTTATGGCAACAGGAGACACAATGGTCTCCTGCTCTGCCATTACGGAAGCCGATTTAGGCCCCGCCGGGAGGCGAAGCCTAAACGGCTTGCTGTCAGTGAATGACTGACAGATCTAATACATTGCACTACATAGGTAGTGCAATGTATTAGAAAAAAAAAAATCTGACCGTTGGACCTTCAAGTCCCCTAGTGGGACTTGAGAAAAAGTGTAAAAAAAGTATAAAAAAGTGTAAAAAAAAGTGCAAAAAATAAAAGTTTGAAAACAATAAAAGTTTCAAGTAATCAAATAACACACAATCCCCCTTTTACTCTTATCAAGTCCTTTATTATTGAAAAATAATAATAAACCATATGTATTTGGTATCGCCACGACCGTAACGACCGGAGGTATCAAAATATTATATTATTTATTGCACGCGGTGAACAGCGTAAAAAAAACCCGTAAAAAACGTTACCAGAGTTTCTGTTTTTTAGTCACTTTGCCCTACAAATATTACAATAAAAAGTGATCAAAAAGTCGCACGTATCCAAAAATGGTACCTATAAAAACTATAGCTCGTCCCGCAAAAAACAAGCCCTCATACAACTCCGTCGACAAAAAAATTAAAACGTTATGGTTCTCACAACTTGGCGACAGAAAAAATACAAAAGTAATTTTATTGTGCAAAAAGTTGTAAAACATAAAAAAGTTCTATAAATGAGGTATCGCCGGAATCGTACTGACCCGCAGAATAAAGGTAACATGTAGTTTATAATGCGTGGTGAACTCTGTATAAAAAAAAACCAAAAAAAGCTGTGCCAGAATTGCGTTTTTTGGTTTACCTGGCATCCCAAAAAATAGGATAAAAGGTGATCAAAAAGTCACATGTACCCCAAAATGGTACCAATAATAACTACAGCTCATCCCGCAACAAACCAGCCCTCATACCGCTACGTCTATGAAAAATAAAATTAGTTATGGCTCCAATAAGTCAGGAAATAAAAAAATATGCAGTTGTGCCCGAGGAGAACATTTCTTCTGTTTCAAGAGGCGATTTATCAAGGACCTAAAATTAGGGAACCAGGAAGGGAGGGCCCAATCATATCCGATGGAAGCGACGGTGCCCGTATTATACCAGGATAATACTTTCCCAGCAAAATTCCCCAAACTACAAAGGCGCGGAGTGTGGACCAAAAGGGGGATAAGAAATGACACCATTTATCAGTGCGACACCGGCCTGTGCAGAAAGGATTGCTTCACAGCGTAACACACATCTATGGATTATTTTTATTTTTTTATACCACCTGACTATGCCCCTTATATACTCCGCCCCGCTTACATGTACCCCCACATTATAAAACACCAGCAATACTCAAACAAATATAGTACCAAGCAAAATCCGCTTTCCAAAAGCCAAATGGTGCTCCCTCGGCCCTGAACCCTACAGCGTGCCCAAACAGCAGTTTCCTTCAACATATATGGCACCGTCATACCCGTGAGAACCCTTTTAACAATTTTTGTGGTGTGTGTCTCCAGCGTCATAAGCTGGGCATGACATATTTGCCACTGAATGGCATATCTAGGGAAAAATATAAATTTTTAATTTGCACCATCCGCAGCGCATTCATTTATGGAAAAGACCTGTGGGGTGAAAATGCTCACTACACCCCTTAATAAATGCCTTGAGGGGTGCAGTTCCATAATGGGGTCACTTATCAGGGGTTTCTTTTTATTATTTCACATCTGAGCCTCTGCAGTTGTGAACCAATACTTTGTAAATCGCCAAATTAGGCCTCCACTCCGCATGGTACTCTTCACTTCTGAGCCCTGTCATATGTCCAGACAAAAGATTAGGGCCACATGTAGGGTGTTTCTAAAACCGGGAAACACCGCATAATAATTAGAGAGCTGTCTTGTTATGGTGGCACAAGCCGGGCACCACATATTGGCATATCTATGGAAAAAAATCCCATTTTCACTCTGCAACATTGAGCGCACACTAATTTCTACAAAACACCTGCAGGGTTAAAATGCTTACTACACCCCTTGGTAAATGCATTGAGGGGTGTAGTTTACAAAATGGGGTCACTTCTGGGGGGTTTCCACTGTTTTGGGCCCACAGGTGCCCAGAAACCAATCCAGCAACATCTGCACTCCAAATGGCGGTCCTTCCCTTCTGAGCCCTGCCGTTTGCCCAAACAGCAGTTTATGACCACATATGGGGTATTGCCGTACTCGGGAGAAATAGCTTTACAAATGTTGGGTTCTTTTTTTCCTTTATTTGTTGAGAAAATGAAAAAATTTGCGCTAAAGCTACGTCTTATTGAAGAAAAAGGACTGTTTTTATTTTCACTGCCTAATTCTAATAAATTCTATGAAACATCTGTGGGGTCAAAATGCTCACTACACCCCTAGATGCATTCTTCAAGAGGTGTAGTTTCCTAAATGGAGTCCCTTTTTGGGCGTTTTCATTGTTTTGTCCCCTCAGGGGCTTTGCAAATGTGACCTGGCCTCCGCAAATCATTCCTGCTAAATGTGATCTCAAAAAGTCAAATAGTGCTCTTTCCCTTCTAAGCCCTGCCGTGTGTCCAAACAGCCGTTTATTACCACATGTGGGGTATTGTTTTACTCGGGAGAAATTGCTTTACAAATTTTGTGGTGCTTTTTTTCCTTTAGTCCTTCTGGAAATGAGAAAAAATTAGCTAAACCTACATTTTCTTTGAAAAAATGTAGATTATTATTTTCAGGGCCTACTTCCAATAATTTCTGCAAAAAAACTGTGGTGTCAAATCGCTCACTATACCCCTAGATAATTTCCTCAATGGGTGTTGTTTCCAAAATGGGGTCACTTGTGGGGGGTTTCCACTGTTTTGTCCCCTCAGGGGCTTTGTAAATGTAACATGGCCTCCGCAAACCATTCCTGCTAAATTTGAGTTCCAAAAGCCAAATGGCGCTCTTTCCCTTCTCAGCCTCGCCGTGTGTCCAAACAGCCGTTTATTACCACATGTGGGGTACTGTTTTACTCGGGAGAAATTTCTTTACAAATTTTATGGTGATTTTTCTCCTTTAGTCCTTGTGGAAATGAAAAAAAATTAGCTAAACCTACATTTTATTTGAAAAAATGTAGATTTTCATTTTCACAGCCTACTTCCAATAATTTCTGTAAAAAACCTGTGGGGTCAAAATGCTCACTATACCCCTAGATAATTTCCTCAAGGGGTATAGTTTCCAAAATGGGGTCACTTGTTTGGGGTTTTCACTGTTTTGTCCCCTCAGGGGCTTTGTAAATGTGACATGGCCTCCGCAAACCATTCCTGCTAAATGTGAACTCCAAAAGCCAAATGGCGCTCTTTCCCTTCTCAGCCACGCCGTGTCTCCAAACAACCGTTTATTACCACATGTGAGGTATTGTTTTACTCGGGAGAAATTGCTTTACAAATTTTGCGGTGCTTTTTCTCCTTTAGTCCTTGTGGAAATGAGAAAAAAAATCGCTAAACCTACATTTTCTTTGAAGAAATGTTGATTTTAATTTTCACGGCCTACTTCCAATAATTTCTGTAAAAAACCTGTGCGGTGAAAATGCTCACTACACCCCTAGATAATTTCCTTGAGGTGTCTAGTTTCCCAGATGGGGTCACTTTTGGGGGATTTTGACTGTTTTGGCACCGCAAGAGCCCTTCAAACCTGACATGGTGCCTAAAATATATTCTAACAAAAATAAGGCCCCAAAATCCACTAGGTGCTCCTTTGCTTCTGAGGCCGGTGTTTCAGTCCAGTAGCACGCTACGGCCACATGTGGGATATTTCCTAAAACTGCAAAAACTGGGCAACAAATATTGAGTTGCATTTCTCTGGTAAAACCTTCTGTGTTATAAAAAAAATTGTATTAAAAATGTATTTCTGCAGAAAAATATGAAATTTGTAAATTTCACCTCTACTTTGCTTTAATTCCTGTGAAATGTTTAAAGGGTTAAGACATTTTCTAAATGCTGTTTTGAATACTTTGAGGGGTGAAGTTTTTAAAATGGGGTGACTTTTTTGGGGTTTCTAATATATAAGGCCCTCAAAACCACTTCACAACTGAACTGGCCCCTGTAAAAATAGCCTTTTGAAATTTTCTTGAAAATGTGAGAAATTGCTGCTAAAGTTCTAAGCCTTGTGAGGTCATAGAAAAATAAAAGGATGTTCAAAAAACGATGCCAATCTAAAGTAGACATATGGGGGATGTTAATTAGCAACAATTTTGTGTATTATAACTGCCTGTCTTACAAGCAGATACATTTAAATTGAGAAAAATGCTAATTTTTGCAATTTTTCGCTAAATTTTGGTGTTTTTCACAATTAAATACTGAACATATCGAGCAAATTTTGCCAGTAACATAAAGTCCAATGTGTCACGAGAAAACAATCTCAGAATCGCTTGGATAGGTGAAAGCATTCCGGAGTTATTACCACATAAAGTGACACATGTCAGATTTGAAAAATGAGGCTCTGTCAGGAAGGTCAAAAGTGGCTAAAGAGGGAAGGGGTTAATAAGTTAAAACCAACATTTCACATTTGCCATATTGGGACTTGCCTATAGTTCTGACACATTTGTGCTCAGTCCCCTTTGAACTTCTACAAGAAGCTTCTCTGAGAAATCTGTCTTTAAAAACCTTCTACCTGGTAGCAATCACTTCTGCCAGAAGAATAAGTGAACTACAAGCTCTGTCCTCTAAAGAACCATAATTGAGAATTTTATCTGAGGCCGTCTTTCTTAGGACCATGCCTGGGTTCCTATCCAATTTATCCCTAGTTTCCTATATAAATCAGGAGATTGTCCTTCTGGTCCTTTCTCAACAAGATACTTGCACTGTGTATCTACAACCTCATAGCATGCTATGAGTAAGAACATTTTGTTTGAAACGCGTAAGCGGTAACACACCCTACCTGTGTCCTCTATGGACTTTTAGACTAATTACCAAATAAAGCTCTTTTTTATATTTCACATTGTGGATGTGCTGAGGAATATTTTTCACTTTTCCCAACATACTGATTTACCTTCAGATGTCTCAATCCTTCAGACAGTCTGAAGGCTTATTTTAGCAATTTCAAGGCCCAAACAAGGGGAAAAGGGCAAGTAAGTCCACTCTAGCAAGGTGGATTAAAATTATTATTAAAGAATGCTATTTTTTAGATGGCCAAGATTCGCCATTACATGTGAGAGCCCTTTCTACAAGATCGACAGCAGCCTCATCGGCAGAAAAGTTCTACATGTCCCTGGATCAAATATGCAAAGCTGCAAAGTGGTACTTACCTTCAACCTTTGTGAAACATTACCGTCTAGATTTGCTATCTGCAGAGGATTCACCCTTTGGCGAGTCAGTTCTAAGAATGACAACTACGTCTTCCTACCCCTGAATATTGCTTTGTAAGTCAGCCATGTATATGCTGCTACAGAACGAACAGAAGGTAGAAAATTTACTTACTTGAAATTTTTTATTACCGGGATTCCGTAGGCAGCACAATATTCCCTCCCAAAAGTGTCTACTGCTTAAAACTATGCAACTTGATACTCCTCCTGCTGGAGCCTTAATATGGCCTTCTAGTAATTGCTTAAAGAGACTCTGTCACCACATTATAAGTGCCCTATCTCCTACATAAGGAGATCGGCGCTGTAATGTAGGTGACAGTAATGCTTTTTATTTTAAAAAACGATCTTTTTTCACAAAGTTAGGAGCGATTTAAGTTTATGCTAATGAGCTTTCTTAATGCCCAAGTGGGCGTACTTTTACTTTCGACCAAGTGGGCGTTGTACAGAGGAGTGCATGACGCTGACCAATCAGCATCATGCACTCCTCTCCATTCATTTACACTGCACTAGCGATATAGATATATCACTATGTGCAGCTACATACACAAGCCCTAACATTACTACAGTGTCCTGATAATGAATACACATGAAATCCAGCCTGGACGTCATGTGTACTCAGAATCCTGATACTTCTGACTCTTTTTTTGTGAGATTCTGGCAAGTGAAACCAAATCTCGTTTAGCTCCGTGATTTTGCGAGATTTCGTATCCGTTGCTGGAATCTCACAAAAAGTCAGAAGTGTCAGGATTCTGAGTACACATGACGTCCAGGCTGTATTTCATGTGTATTCATTATCAGGACACTTTAGTAATGTTAGGGTTTGTGTATGAGGCTGCACATAGCGATATATCTATATCGCTAGTGCAGTGTAAATGAATGGAGAGGAGTGCATGATGCCGATTCGTCAGCGTCATGCACTCCTCTGTACAATGCCCACTTGGTCGAAAGTAAAAGTACGCCCACTTGGGCATTAAGAAAGCTCATTAGCATAAACTTAAATCGCTCCTAACTTTGTGAAAAAAGATCGGTTTTTTAAATAAAAAGCATTACTGTCACCTACATTACAGCGCCCATCTCCTTATATAGGAGATAGGGCACTTATAATGTGGTGACAGAGTCTCTTTAATTTGCATGTACTGCTAATTAACCATGTCTCTTCTATCCGGCAGTCAATTGACTTTAATCCCTATGTATGTGCTGCCTACGGACTCCAGGAAGTGCTGTAGGGTTGTCCTCTATCCCCCCTCTTATTTACTTTAGTAATTGGGGTTTCCACGGACTCCACAAAATGACGATTTCAAGTAAGTACATTTTCCACATACCAAAGCATTATTGCCTGTCAGTGTAAAACTGACAGGCAATCTATTAGGCCATGCTTCTTGCACGGCCAAAAAGGCACATAGCTAGGGCAGGCTTCGGGGCATTTTTTAGGCCCCCAGCTGCCATGGCAACCCATCGAAGGCCCCTCCCTTTTTAAACCACTTTGATGCTGCAGTCTCTACTGACCGTGGCATTTAAGGGGTTAAACGGTCACAATCAAAGGAAACTTTGATTGCTACCATTAGAGCAGGAGCCTGGCTGTCATAAGACAGCCAAGCACCAGCTCCAGCCTGCATGGCACACCCGTGCAGGTCTTAGACTAGGCCACTGACTAAGGCCTGTTAATGACCGCCGTGAAAACGCGTTTTGGTGGTCACTATGGGGTAATTACTAACGTTGAGATGAAAGGTGAGAAATTATAGATTCGCCCCTTAGGAAGGCTGGAACATGGAATAATATCAATTGCACAGTTTATAAGGTGGTAGTTTCCTTTTCAGAAAAAACATTGGAAAAACTTCAATAAGGCTCAGGCAAAACTACAGGGATGGTTTTAAAGGAACTTAACGACAAGGCCAAGCAATGACATTTAGGATTCAAGTTAATTATATACCCCAGTCGCCAGTCGACCATTCGATTGTGTTTATCCCCTTAGTGACCACTGATACGCCTTTTCACAGCTAAGGGGCCTTAGGCTAGGCCGCCATCTTTTCACGGCACCCTAATCTAAGTCCTGCACGGGTGTGCCGTGCAGGCTGGAGCAGTTACTCGGTTGTCTGATCGAAGTTTACTTAGATCGCGGCCGTTCAACCCCTTAAATGCTGTGGTCAATAGCGGCTGCAGCACTTAAGTCATTTACAGAGGGAGGGAGCTCCCTCTGTCACCCATTGGCGGCCTGCAAATGCAAATGCAAATGCAATTGCGGGCCTCTGATGGGGTGTCATGGCCGCCGGGGGCCTAATAAAGGCCCCCAAGCTTGCCCTGGCTATATAACAATTAGGCCGTGCCAGAGGCACGTCCTAATAGATTGCCTGTCAGTTTTACACAGACAGGCAATAATGCTTTGGTATACCAAGTACTAAAGATCGCATAGTGAAGTCCACTAGTGAAACTAAAAAAATAAGTAAATACAAATTATTAATAAAGATTACAGTTAAAAAAACAAAACATTTTTTCCATTAAAAAGTGGTTTTATTTAGTAAAAGTGTAAAAAAGTACACATATATGGTATGACCACGACCATAATGACCAAAACAATAAAGTTAACTTGTAATTTAAACCGCAAAACACTATGGCGGAATTGCTATCTTTTTTCCATTGCCCCCCAAAAAAGTAATAATAAAAATTAATCAATAAGTCCTATGTACCCCCAAAAAGTACCAATTAAAACTACGTCTCATCCCGCCAAAACAAGCCCACATATATCTAAGTTGACGGAAAAATAATAAAGTTATGGCTCTTGGAAAGCGACGATGCAAAAACAAATAATTTCAGTTCAAAAGTTTTTTTATTGTGCAAAAGTATTAAAACATCAAAAACCTATACATATGGGGTATCGTCGTACTTATACCGACCCATAGAATAAAGGTAACATGTTATTTACGCCGCACGGTAAGGCTTGGTTCACACGAGCACATTAACGTCCATAATGGACGGACGTATTTCGGCCGGAAGTCCCGGACCGAACTCAGTGCAGGGAGCCGGGCTCCTAGCATCGTAGTAATGTACGATGCTAGGAGTCCCTGCCTCTCTGCAGGACAACTGTCCCGTACTGTAATCATGTTTTCAGTACGGGACAGTAGTTCCACGGAGAGGCAGGGACTCCTAGCATCGTACATAACTACGATGCTAGGAGCCCGGCTCCCTGCACTGAGTTCGGTCCGGGACTTCCGGCCGAAATACGTCCGTCCATTACGGACGTTAATGTGCTCGTGTGAACCCAGCCTAAATGGTGTAAATTTAAAATGCATAAAACAATATCGGAATTGCTGTTTTTTTCTATTCCTCCTCAAAAAAAGTTAATAAAAGTTAATAAAAAAACTATATGTACCCCAAAATGGTGCCATTAAAAAATACAACTAATCCCACAGTAAAAAAAAAGTTTTCGTACAGCTATGTCAACAGAGAAATAAAAAAGTTATAGTTCTTTAAATGCGAGGAAGGAAAAACTAAAAGAATTGCTTGATCATTAGGCCTAAAATAGGCTGGTCACTAAGGGGTTAAGCAACCACGGAAACCCCAACACAACTGCGGCAGACAACGCTTTCAAAACAAAAATGACATGGATTCTATATGCATAGAGCCCACTAGGACAGACATTTCAGGGGAGACTTTTTGGGCCCGCTGTAATAAACGCATCAAAAATTTGCAGCTGTTTTTGCCCGTGCCTGCGAAAACTGCATCGCAAACCGCTGCAATTACACGGTTTTTCCGAGATTTTTGATGCGTTTTTTTTTTTACCTGGAGTCCAAAAAGTCTCATCTGAATGCAACCTTTAGGCCCAGTTCACACAGTTTTTTTAACGCTGATTTTGACACAGAAACCGCGTCTCAATCAGTGGTAAAAAAAACGTCCAAAACCACCTCCCATTGATTTCAATGGGAAGCAGAGACGTTTTTTTCCACGGCGGTTTTTAGCCGCTCGCTGTAATAAAGAGCAGCATGCTTTTTCTTTTTCCATGCTTTTTCCACCTCTGACCTCCTTTTTCAATCAATGGAAGGCAGAGAAAGCTTTTTTCACTGCGTTTTATGGCCACAGCGCTCAATGGCTGCGGGTGAAAAGGCTGCGAAAATCGTGGCAAGAATTTACAGGCAGGTCAAAATATGCCTCAAAATTCCTTCAGGAATATTGAGGCAGATTTTTCTGCCTGCAAAAAAACTCTGTGTGAACAGGGCCTTAAAAAGTTTGAGTTTAATGGGAGTGACCCATAAGCACATGAGCAGGGAGGCCGGCTCCTATACTTGAAATCAGACATCTTTCCTTAATTCCCTCACATGATGGGCCTGCAGACTTCTCATAATCAGGAGGAGGGATCGTGGGGACTGGCTGATATCTCCTGCAGCTGTGACTTGTTGAGCCCAGTTTAAATGCTGATATCTGACAAGCTCATTCACCTTCCAAGATGCTGCCTGCAGTAGTGGAAGGTTTAGTGCTACTTTGCCTAGTCTCAGCCATCCAGGCAGGAAACCGTAAGTGAGGTTTTAAGACCTGTGTACGAGTTTTACACTTTGTTGGTTTAGTCATGGTGTAGAGTAAGGCGGTTAGCAGCTGTAGTGCTACCAGATGTAGAATGTATACTGGTGACTTGTATGCCCACAGAAAGTTAAACATTGTACTTCAGTAATGTGAGTCTGATATCTATGTTGTCTGCCAGTTCTTATGCTGTAAGTAGACGCATCGGGAGGAATATAGGGGACATCTCGATGAATTTGTTTACCAGAACTGGTTGACTGGCTCCTACAAAACCTAGTCCATATAAAAGTCCTATAAGGGCTTGTCCATGCGTAATGGAATTGCTGCAGAAAATTTCTGCAGTGTCTCCTTTAAAAGTAGCGGACCTTCCACTGCTGAAAAACTGAACCATTTCCTGCAGCTTTTTTTTATTTTTTTTCTCAATGCTGTGAGATGTTGACATCTTCTCTGAAAACTGTGTTAATGGCTTGATGGTCCAGTTACAACTGGACGTCCTCTGCTGTGCAATCCTATTCTGCGTTCTTTATTTTAGAATGTATGCCCCTGATCTTAACAGATGGAACTGGAAGCCTTATTTACACGACTGTTTGTGTTTTGCGTGCGCAAATAATGCTGCATTTTTTGCGTGTTGCAGTTATGTGTGTTTGATGCGTGGCTGCGTGATATTCGCGCATATGCCATCCTTATGACACGCGGTTTTATTTAGAAAAAGACATGAAGGAGGTGGTTTTATTTTTCCCTTCATCTACTGTTGCGCAAATCACGCACCGCACACGGAAGTGCGTCGGTGTACCGCGCGTGATTTTCAGGCACCCATTGACTTCAATGGGTGCGTGATGCGCAAAAAACGCTTAAGTATAGGACATGTCGTGAGTTTCACCCAGCGGACACACGCGTGAAAAACATGGAATGTCTGAATGTCCCCATTGCCTTACATAGGTCCGTGTGACGCGCGTAACAGACGTGAACTACGCTCGTGTAAATAAGGCCTTATGTTGATCATTCATGTAACTGTTGGGGCTGATCATAATCTTCGGAAGCTGGGCAACCCTTGTCTCGTTTTAGATAAATTAGTTTTTTGGTAGCTACTAAGAACGTCAGGACCAATGCTACAGTCCAGACTAGTCTAAAGTTATTTTTCGTTTTTTTTTTTTTTTATCTATTTTTAAAAAAAAAAAATTCTTCAAGAGTAAGTGCCGAAAAACGCGTCACAAATCTTGTCAAAATACCCGGTTATATTCGTCTCCCATTGGTTTCAATTGGGTTTTTAAGGCGGGAAACTCCTCAAGATAGGACATGTCGCTGCTTTTTCCCGCGAGTTTTTTTTGCACGTGGTAAAAAAACACCACCACTGTGGCAAAACTCTGAACAGGGCCTAATATTTTCACCTCCTCATCGCTGATGGATGGGGTGTTTACTGCCTGCGCCTAGAGAACAGTAATTTTTGCACTGGCAATAGGCTTTTGCAAGTATATTTGGAAACTATACACAAAAACCTGAGCAGAGATGCTGATCGCTTAACCCACACCCAATATTAGTACTTTTGATCAATCCGGCTGGCATGAACACCCTTTACTCAAACCTCACATTACTGAAAGGCTCTCCGGTTGCTCCTTGTGTACTCTGTGGGAAGAAATGGCACCTTGAGCCTGAGAAGGCCCTAAGACACATCTGCCACGACGTGAGATGCCAGTATTCTAGATGGCACATACTAGGTGGGGTGGATTTTGTAGCTACAAGTTATGCGGCACTTCCACAATAGCCACTGTACAGTGTTTCCTAGAAGCTGCAGCTCATTCAGTGTATGTTCTTTCACTGTTAGTGATGTACTACTTTTATTGCCATAGTAATGAACATTTCTGTCCTTCTTCTATGACCTGTGAGTAATGTACGCAGATGCTGCATCTCCTTAATACTGTAGATAGAAGGTAGCCGCTGTTCTTGTAGTGTCTTGGGGGCAAGAAACGTAGGGGGCATTTCACTACTATAGTTTAATACATTGATGGGCCTTTATCTGCTTGAATATACTTTGTAGAACATTTATTCTGCACATACTTTCTGGTTTTACAATTCTGTATTCACACATGTCCAACTTTACAGGGTTTCAGGATGTAATGGAGTTTGGGAGGAGATCTGGCTCTAAAGATCACAGTAACCACATAAGTGGCTGGTCTCCTAATACCAACTCATGGGATGAGAAGCTCTACCCTGCCTGGAAGTCTGGTGATGCTAGATGGGAAAACTGCTGGAGAGGTGATAATAAAAATGACTATATTCTCAACAATAAAAAAATAAAAAAACTGTAAATGTGACTTAAAATCATGCTTGCTTAATCTGTTATCTAGGCGGCAAAGTGGTGGCAATGTTGACCAGTGACAGTCCTGCGCTGATAGGGTCAAATGTGACTTTTGCCGTGACCCTACAGTTTCCCAGATGTCAAAAAGAAAATGAAGATGGAGACATAGTTTATGAAAGAGGATGTGGAAATGGTAAATGCAGTGAAACCGTAGTATACAATGCATAATAGATATTTAGATGGCATAACAATAAATTGTCTATTTAGTCTCCGCCAGCTCCCCGGACCAATATGTGTATAACTGGACCAAGTGGATGGATTTCTGTGATGAAGCAAACTGCAGTTTTGCCAACTTCTTTCCAGATGGAAGACCATTCCTACATGACACCCAGTGGAGAAGACATAACTTCATTTACATCTTCTCCACACAAGGT
This sequence comes from Rhinoderma darwinii, assembly GCF_050947455.1. Lineage (NCBI taxonomy): Eukaryota > Metazoa > Chordata > Amphibia > Anura > Rhinodermatidae > Rhinoderma > Rhinoderma darwinii. The sequence goes on along the minus strand of NC_134691.1, from coordinate 292,490,487 downwards.
AAAGATCTTGGGTAGCATCTGAGACCTCATTCATACTGGTGTATTGTATAACTGTTTGCATTCTAGATGTAGCTACCAGACTCATCCCTTGCAGTTATACTGCACCATGGTGGTCTATGAGGTTGTGTATAAATAAGATGCATTACAAACTCCGTGTTTTACACTCTAGTCATACAATTGTAATTGGTGTTCACTTTAAAACTGAAATGTCTGAATATATAATTGCGTTACCCTAGGCGTTTCATGGGACCCATCACATTGTACATGCAATCCCATCTATAGTCAGCGTGTTATAGAGCAGGAGGAGCTGAGCAGATATTAGTTTTGTGGGGGAAAGATTGTTTTGAAACTCCTGCTCAGTCTGAGCTTGGGGTCGCGTCACTCCATGATCTACAGCCTTTCCTGTATGATTTCATACGATCATTTAGTAGGACCGCCAACTTGACTCCATAGCCCAGAATAAACAGGGATTTAAATCAATAAATTGCAAGTTCTCCTGAAGCTTTCCCCACACAACCTAAACAATTTACTCCTTTCTAACATGCCACCTGCAGATCAGACTACCTATTTTGGTGTTACCGGTTCCCTTTAAGATGCATCATGGAGGCCGACAACTGCACAACAAAGCTCTTATGATGATCATGCTTTGCTACTATTGCTTTCATAGAATATGTATGGCTTATACACGTTTCTTTAATCCACATATCCGACTCAAGCCTTGTGTTCTTGCTTATTAGGCCAGTATTACCAAAAGATTGGGAGGTCTTCTGCTATTCTGTCCATAAATACTACAAACATCACAGCCGGCACACAAATGATTGAGGTCACTGTCTTCAGGAAAGGTTATCGGAGACATTACCCAGTTGCTACAGCAAGCAGTATCTATGTTGTAACTGGTAAGTTGTGAAATTTGCATGTAAATAAATTGTGACGTGTTGGCCCTTAAACTCCAGTGCACCATTGTAAGGGAGGGCCTGGGTGGTCTACAGCCCTGTGTTGCTGAAAAACTTCTCTGGCAATACAACTTCTCCAGGCCTGTCTTCACTGCAGCAGGTAAAACACCACTAATCGTAAGACTCCATTCTTAGACAGTGCTCAGGCAGGCGGATGATGGCAGCATGCTAATTAGACCATGCCAGTGAGCCAACATCAAACGCCTGTTCAAATAAAAAGCCCTAATTTTACAGTGCAATAAACAGCATCACAACCTAAGTAAACCAGTAGGAAAACAGGGAAACAAAGATAGGATCCAGCGCTGGGATGCGTTTAAAATGGAAATCGATTTTTCCAAGTTTAATGTCATAAGTTAAAAGGAAGTCCAGTGGTATAGGTCCAGGGTGTGCATGAAGTGGAGGGAGGGTATCCTCTGTGGCCTACGCGTTTCGGACGACGCTGCGTCCTTAAACTTGGCTGTGGTGGACCAGTAAACCAGGTTGGACAGGCCACTCCTCAAGACTGCACGTAGGGAGAATAAAACCTGGCACCGTGCATATATATATCATTTGTGTAGACTATGCATTAAGGTAAAGTTCCCCTTTAAGAGATGGCAATTCTCCCCCACACTCTGGCAGCTTTTTTTGGTTTTAAAGGAGTACTGTTTTAGAAAACCCATTTTCAAATACTCAATAACAGAATTCTGAGTTGAGGGTGCCGTATAGGACCCTCCATGTTAACATGCAGCTACAAAGCTTCACTCCAGATACTTGCCAGATCTGTAGATAGCCCATTGATTTCTGTGAGTACTGTGTAATGCTTAATTTTCCCCAGTGATGGTGCTGCAGGGCACTTGAACACTTGTCAGAGATTGCAGCCAATCACCAGGGGTCCCAGCAGCAGGACACCCTGTGATCAGCTTATTGTTGGAGAATACTTTGTATTCTTTTTCAGCCACTATACAGGCACCGCCAACACTTGCAATGCACTACTGTAGTGGTTTTTAGCTGAGTTTATCTTTAACTTTATAAAGTGTTTGACGCACAAACTGAATTATTTTTTCTTCCTCTTTCCAAGATCAAATTCCGTTTTATGTGAACCTTTCCCAGAAGAATGACAAGAATTCCTCAGACAGTATCTTCATTAAGGATTCCCCAATTCAATTTGATATCCAAATCCATGATCCAAGCCATTATCTTAATCAATCTGAAGTGACATTTGACTGGGGCTATGGTGATGGTAGTGGATCATTTGATTCCAATAACCTAGTCTCTAGTCATACTTATACATTGCTTGGAAATTTTAGCGTTAATTTGACCATCAAAGCTGCCATTCCTGGTCCATGTAAACCTGTTCCACTCACTCCAGTCCCTACAACATCCACTCCAGTTCCTACAACACATCTACCAACAACCACCAGAACTTTCCCCACTGCCAATTCCACTGGTAAGTTATAACCAAATCTATTCACACTTATGCTATGATTTCAGGTTGTTTTAGGGCTCTTGCACATGGCATGGAGCCATTGGGACTTGTATGTTGTGGGGTGCCGTATGTAGGAAAGATTATGCACTACTTCTAGGGAAGAATATCTCCGTTGTATGTGTGTGGCTTTTTTTTTGGGGGGGGGGGATTCAGTACAAAGAAATCTGAGGCATATGAAGGTGTCAAGTAAGGCCCAGGTACCTCTCTCTCTATTGCAGAGCCTTAATAGATCACCCAAAGAATTGTAATATTTCTTCGTGCACCGGACCTTTTGCTTTTCCTCATTGCAGATAACTCGACCGAACTGCCACCGTTTGAAACAGAAACTTTTCCAATGACCACTGAAATGCCAAATGTTACTACTGTTCATACAACCATGCCACCTACAACTCCTGCCCCTGGCTGCTTCATATACAGATATGGATATTACAACACCAAGATTACAGTTGTAGGTTAGTTGCTGACATTTTTGATGCTGCTACTGTAGCTTTAGAATGATCAGTGCCTAGAAGAGCCTTCATTCCTTTTCTCCACTATAGATGGTATCCTTGAGGTCAACATTGTTGAAATGACACGTGTTCAAGTATCTACATCTCAGACTGAAAACTCCGTAATTGACTTTGTGGTGACTTGCCAAGGAAGGTATGTCTGTAAACTGGAAAACAAAATTCTGTGACACTGAAAATGCTGTTCTTTGAGACGACCTCTGTTCTTTCAGCTTGCCTACAGATGCCTGCACAGTAGTCTCAGATGCTAGTTGCATGGTTCCCCAGGACATAGTCTGTGATGTAGTTCCATCTTCTGATCAATGCTTGCTGACCCTGAGAAGAGCATTTGAGCCTGGATCCTACTGTGTAAATATTACATTGAGTGACGGTGCAAGTTTGGCTCTCGCTAGTACTCTGGTGTCTATAGATGATGGTAAGTGATGATGCCTATGAAAGATTATCATCTAGCTTGTATAGAAGGGACAGTCTGAACCAACTTTCCCTTACATCAACATCAAGCCTAAAGGCCCTCTTATACCGGCTGGTGCAGCGAACTCCGATCAACGAGACCTCGATCGGCGCTCGTATGCGCCTATCACATGGAACTATGGATGGGGATGGGTGGTCGTTACTACAATCGCTCATTCTCCCCCCCATTTATTATGTCTGCAGCATGTCTCCCTCTTTACACAGGTAGATGTGCTGCCAACAAGGATTTACTTTTTTTTAAGATGATACAACCAGCAGATGGTTGAGCGTTTGCTGTTTACACAGGGCAATTATCGGCAACGAGTGTTGTATGAACGCTCCTCTGCCTGATCGTCCTGTGTAAAACCCCCTTAAGTTGAATACATTTAAAAACAAACGGTTATTTCAAAGGTCTCTTCTACAGGACTGTTTTGGGAACATGTAGAAAATCCTGCAGGTTGATGGTGTGGACCAGTTCATCTCATTTTTATTTGTTAATCAGTACACAGGCTAATGTACTGGCATATAGATCTATGCCAGTACATTACAGTTCAAAAATCTAAATGAAAAATCCCTTTATGGAATTAGCATAAAAAAAAATTTACGTTTGCTTTTTTTTAAGCAAAAAAAAAGTAAATATACACAAACACATTTTGGAGTTTATTTATTATAAAAAAAAAATGTGTCCCAAAACATGAAATAATATAGACCTATTTCGTATTGCCACAACCGTAACAACCTGTACAACAAATGTATAACATTATTTATGATCGGTGTATGGTATAAAAAAAAAATAATATTAAAACTGCAGCGGAACAGTTTTTTTTGTTTTTTCTTTCTCCATTTTCACCAAAATAAAAATTTACATAAACTAAACTATGTATAACTAAAATTGTACCTCCATAAAGTACAACTTGTCTCGCAAAAAAACAAAGTTTCATACAGTTACGTCGTACAAGAAATCAAGTTATGCGTGTCAGGATGCAAGGAGGGAAATATAAAAAAATAGTTCTGTCCTCAAGGCCAAAATTGGCCGTGTCGTTAAGGGGCCTTGAGGTGATGTCCCTCTCCCAAATACTTCTTAACCCCTTCCCGACATTTGACGTATCCATACACAAGTCGGGTAGGGGAAGTATGGAGCGGGCTCACGGAGTGAACCCGCTCCATACGATGCGGGTGTTGGCTGATTGTTACAGCCAACACTTCAGAGTAACGAGCGTGATCCCGCTCATTTAACTCATTAAATGCTGCAGTCAATAACTACCGCATGCATTTAAATCGTTAGAGGGGGGGCAACCCCCTCTAACAGCTCATCGCGCTCCCTGTAACGGGCTTACTAGTTGCCTGTCAGAATCACGATATACTGCAATACATTAGTATTGCAGTATATAGTGCAAGCGATCTAACGATTGCTGGTTGAAGTCCCCTGGGGGGGACTAATAAAACAAGTTATTAAAAGTCATTATTTAACCCGCACGGTGAACGCCGTAAAAAATTGTAAACGCCAGAATCTATTTTTTTTGGTCATCTAATCTCCCACAAAAAAAAGAAAAAAAAAAGTGATCAAACTGTCGCATGTACACCAATGGTATTAAAAACTGCAGCTTATCCCTCAAAAAATAAGCCCTCCTACCACTTAATCGATTGAAAAATTAAATTTATGGCTCTCAGAATTTGGCGACACAAAATAAATTTTCGTTTTTACTTGTAAAAGTAGTAAAATATAGAAAAAACTATATTTTGTATCGGCGTAATCTTATTTACCCACACAATAAAATTAACATGTTTTAATTGCACAGTAGAATTCCGTAAAAACGGCACGCAAAAAAACATGGAGGAATCGGTTTTGTGGTTTTTCTACCCCACAAATTTTTTTCCCGTTTCTTAGTACATTATATGGCTAAACAAATGGTGCTATGAAAAACCAACTTGTCCCGCAAAAATAAGGCCCTCCTAGTACTAGATCAACATAAAAATAAAGACGTTATGGCTTTTGGAAGGTGGGGAGGAAAAGACGAAAAATGAATAAGGGCTGCGGCGGGAATGGGTTAAACTCCTGCTTAACATGTAGGGGCCAAAAAAATTAAGAGAAAATGCAGCTTGTTGGTGGTTACTGATTGGGACATATAAATGCTGTAGCTGTTTATTCCCAATTTACATCACCCATTGAATAGATCAGAAGGCTAAAAAAGAAAAAACAAAACTCCGCGCCACATGGTTTGGATTACCCATTACGGGGATGTTTCAGCCTGAAAACATCCCCGTAATTTCAGCCGTACCGGCATGTGCAGGCGCTTGAACGCCGCGTCGATTACGGCCGTAATTAGCGCTGCTATTCATTGGAGTCAATGAATAGCGGCTCCAATTACGGCCAAAGAAGTGACAGGTCACTTCTTCTACGCGGGCGTCTATTTACGCGCCGTCATTTGACAGCGGCGCGTAAATATACGCCTCGTGTGAACAGACAAACGTCTGCCCATTGCTTTCAATGGGCAGATGTTTGTCAGCGCTATTGAGGCGCTATTTTCGGGCGTAATTCGGGGCAAAAACGCCCGATTTACGTCCGTAAATAGGCTGTGTGAACATACCCTTATAGGAATTGCTGCAGCCAGGTCCAATGCTCGCAACAGGAATCTTGCCATAAAGTATAATGGATAAGGGGAGAAAAAGTATAGGAAAACAGTGCTGCTAATCCAATAGTGGTAATGTCCTAAATCTTTTGATAATGAAGGGCTACATGTTTGGACGCTGGACAAGCGTCTTCATCAGGCCATATTGGCCTGATCAAGACTCTTATCCAGCATCAAAAGGCGTAGCCATTCATTATTAAATTTATGATATTACCACTATTGGATTAGCAGTGCCGTTTTGTGGTCCTATACTGTTTTTTTTTTTTTCTCCGTTAAATAGATAACACTGTCACACTTCGTATTCTTACATAAAGAAAAGAAACGTGTGGGTCAGGGTCTCCCTCTAGGAGCGGGATCTCCTGCCAGTGTCTGGAACACTATGGCCAGGGATTCCGCTCCTAGAGGGAGCCCCTGATGTCAATGGCCATATATGACAGGGACATCAGGGGCTCCTCCAGGAGGGGATTGGTGGCTGGTGTAATTACAGGGGGGGGGGGGGTATTGGGTGGCTGGTGTGATCCACGGGGGGATGGTTGGCATTATCTACAGGGGCACTGCGGCATTATCTACACATGATGGTCATCTGTTTTTAACCCCCTTCCCGACATTTGCTGTATCCATATATCAGTTGGGTAGGGGGAAGTATAGAACAGGCTCACGGAGTGAACCCGCTCCCTACGATGCGAGTGTCGGCTGTATGTTACCGTTTAACCTGTTTAATGCCGCAGTCAATAACGACCGTGGCATTTAAATTGTTAGAAAGAGGGGGCGACTCTCTCTAACAGCTCATTGCAAACCCCCACCCCGCGGGGTGGCGATGGCTGCCTGGGGTCCTAATGGAGGCCTGCAGGTCCACTATCTTTGTGACTAAAGTAAAAAAATTGTAAATTGTAAAAAATAAAATATTCAATTAAAGAGAACCCATTCTCTCCCTAGAGCATAGTAAAAAATAAATTAGAAATAAACTTGTGGTATCGCTGCATCCGTAAATTTCGGAACTATTACAACATCATTATTTTGACCCGCACGGTGTACGCTGTAAAAAAAATATGTAAACGGCCGAATTTTTTTTTTTCTTGTCACCATCTCCCACAAAAAAAAATGATCAAGTCGCATGTTCCCCAAAATGGTATCATTAAAAACTACAGCTTATCCCACAAAAAATAAGCACTCATATCACTTAATTGCCAGAAAAATGAAAAAGTTACGGCTCATAATTTGGCGACACAAAATAAATTGAACTTTTTACATTTAGTTTTTTACTTGGAAAATATAGTTAACATTTTATTTTAATTGCACAGTGAATTCCATAAAAACAAAGCGCAAAAAGCAATTGAGGAATCGCTTTTTTTTCACTTTCTACCCCACATTTTTTTTTTTCCTAGTACATTATATGGCACAATAAATGGCACTACGAAAACCCAACTCGTCCCGCAAAAATTAAGCCCTATTAGGACTTAGACGGCAAAATAAAAAAAGCTGTGGCGTTTGAAAAGTGGGGAGGAAAAAACAAAAATGAAAAAATAGCTGCTGTGGGAAGGCGTTAACCTTCAGTGAAAAACTGATGCAAAATCGGTCACAATTTGCTGTCGGAAACACGTAATACAAAACAATTGCAGAGCAGACAGCAGTTTTTAATGGCTGACACCCGGACCCTGTTTGAATAGAAACCGCAATCCCAGTGTAGTGTGGGGTGGGCAGGAGATGCGAGGTGGGATTGGGTAGCTGTAAAGGCAGAAAAAACTAGCTCCTTCCTGAAGTTAGGGCTAGTTTTTGGAGTCTTTGCAGGTTCACAAGGCTACTTCAAAGATCTGAGGTGAGTGGACAGCAGCTGTCGTCTCCATCTCAGCGCTGCACTGACACCTGTGATGTTACAATGAGTCCGATTTCATTGTAGTGGCGGAGCAGAGAAGGAAAGCCCGAACATGCCAGGATCAAGTCCGAAGTTTTGTGAAATGACAAGTACACAACATATATCCAATCTATCAAACTATGCGCCACTCTGGCACATTTTCAGACCCTACATCACCTGTTTGGTGGACCATTGTGGTAAACACTGTCTTGTAGTAAAAATTGGGAAAGCCTGACTGCAACTGATACATTTTTGTATCAGTTGTAATGACTTGAGACAAAAAAAAAACTGATATGTGAATGCACCCTTAGAAACCATTCTCTTACAGGTTTTTCACTTTTTTTTTTTTTTCTCCCATTTCTAGGTTCTAGATCGCCACAGACAGTTTATGCAGTGCTTCTTCCCATAGGTTTGGTTGCCCTTGTTGCTTTGGTAATTGGCATTGCCTTGTACAAGTGAGTTAACGTTATTGCATTTAAACATAGTTTTGGGTTCCCTGTGTAATGGTATTCAAGGCGGACATTTACTTCAACTAGTACAAATTCTACCCGCCCCCCCCCCCCCCCAATATTCCAATGTCCTATCTATAGCAGTTGCAGATTCAAATTCTGCTTCCCATCATGTAGCCATATTTTAAATGTTACAATTCTGGCACCCTTTGGCCATGTTCACACAGGGCCAATACACTGCGTGAGTACACCGTGTATCTCCTGGAACCCGCAGGGAGTTCCACCTGAAACTGCACCAAACTGGTGCCATTTTTCAAACGCAGTCTCTGCTGCATAATGGTTGAAGAAAAAGTTTATACTTTACCTGTGACCAGTGGCGGATTATCATATGGGCGATTCGGGCGGCCGCCCGGGGCCCGAGGCTCCCAGGGGGCCCATGGCAGCCCGAACCGCACATCATCTTGCAAAGGCACCTATTCAGCGCGCTAGCGCTGCTAACTAACGAAGATGAGGAGGGGAGGAGCAGGGAATTGGCCGGGAAAGGGGTAGGACACGCCTCCCTGACAAGTGCGGGCCGCCGCCATTGAGTAACAGAACAGCGACGGACGGCTGTTCTGTTACTCCGAATCTGCAAGACAAGAGCCGGGCGGTCGGTCACCGGCGCTCAGGTCAGTACAGCAGGCTTATCCTCCTGCCCAACTGGTTCCCGACCGCTGGCTGTATTTTTACGGCCAGCGGTCAGGGACGGGTCCTTAAAACCCGAGCCATAGACTTTCTACGGCTCGGGTTTTAATTTGCTGCCCGCGCGATCGGGCAGCTGAATGTCGGGTCTCCGGCTGTCAGTGACTGCCGGGGACCCTGAGGAGAAGACAGAAGCAGCTTTCGCTGCTTCTGTCTTCTCCGATGTCTTCTTACACAGCGTTCAATGAACGCTGTGTATAGGAATAGAGACAGCAGCAGCAGCGGCGCTGTCTCTATTCCTCCCGGTGATCATGTGACTGGTCACATGATCGCCGGGTGCCGTTAGTGGCAGACTGTTGCTGGGTCTAACAAGACCCAGCACAGCCCTATTAGTGACAATCGTCACTATGAGAGGGCTGATTTCCCCTGTAACTGGGGCTGCTGTGCAGCTCCAGTTACAGGGGAAAAACATGGTGTAAAAGAAAGAAAAAAAATATATAAAGTTCCCCAAAGGTCTTTTTTGACCTTTGAGGAACAGACCACAGTAATAAAAAAATAGGAAAGTAAAGTGCAAAAAAAAATGAAATAATAAATACACATAAAATACCCACCCCAATAAAAACCGTCGTCCCCCCCCGCCAATCATTGTTGTAACGCTAGCGCTGACCCAATTACCCTAATATAGACATGTAATATATAAAAGATTTACGGAAAACAATGACGATTACAAATAAAAGGTCTATTTTAGGGTAAAACTATGTTATTACCAAAAAAAATAGCTGAAACGTAAAAAAGCTTATTTTTTTATTATTATTTTCAAACTTTATGAATAAAAATTCTAAAATAGCAAAAAGGTGCGTATAAAAACGATTAAAAAAAAGAAACCTGCATTATCTACGGAAAAAACGTCGCAAAAATCACGTCGTTTTTATTTATTTTTTATAAAAATGTGTGTTTGCTGCAACTTTGTAATTACGTTTTCTTAAAAAATATTTTCACTTTTTGAGAAACAGCTACTTTGTATCCTGTATCCGTCAGGTCAGCAGGACTGACGGGATCAGTGAAACGGGCCCTGCGCTAAATTATAATCTTAGATGTGATAGATTTGAGGTGGATCCTGCGTGTCACTGATCCTGTCAGTCCTGCTGACCTGACGGATACAGGATACAAAGCAGCTGTATCTCAAAAAGTGAAAATATTTTTTAATAAAACGTAATTACAAAGTTGCACCAAACACACATTTTTATAAAAAAGAAATAAAAACGACGTGATTTTTGCGACGTTTTTTCCGTAGACAATGCAGGTTTCGTTTTTTATCGTTTTTATACACACCTTTTTTGCTATTTTACAATTTTTATTCATAAAGTTTGAAAATAATAGTAAACAAAAAAGCTTTTTTACGTTTCAGCTATTTTTTTTGGTAATAACATAGTTTTACCCTAAAATAGACCTTTTATTTGTAATCGTCATTGTTTACCGTAAATTGTTATATATTACATGTCTATATTAGGGTAATTGGGTAATATATATATATATATATATATATATATATATATATATATATAAAATTATGATATTAAGTTTTTAAATGTGTACATAACCTTGTGGCACTATATACAAGGGGGAGCGCTGTGAGGCACTATATACAAGGGGGAGCGCTGTGTGGCACTATATACAAGGGGGAGCGCTGTGTGCCACTATATACAAGGGGGAGCGCTGTGTGCCACTATATACAAGGGGGAGCGCTGTGTGGCACTATATACAAGGGGGAGCGCTGTGTGCCACTATATACAAGGGGGAGCGCTGTGTGCCACTATATACAAGGGGGAGCGCTGTGTGGCACTATATACAAGGGGAGCGCTGTGTGGCAATATATACAAGGGGGGGCTGTGTAGTGCTATCCACAGTGGTATGTGTGTGGCGCTCTTTATAGGGGGGGCTTTTTGGTGCTATTTACAAGAGGGGGAGGGTTGTGTGGCGCTCTCTACAGGGGGCTGTATGGCACTATCTATATGGGGCTGTGTGTAACGCTCTCTACGGGGAGGATGTGTGATATATAGAGGGGGCTGTGTATGACGATATCTATGGGGGTGTGTAATATCTACAGGGCTGTGTGTGGCACTGTACAGGGGGCTGTGTGTATGTGGTGTTTTACAGTGTGTGGTATTATTATATTCAGGCACGCAGTGTTTGGTGCTATTATATTTAGGGGCACAGTATGTGGCACCATGATAACTTTATTTTCGTTTATAGGTGTGGAAATGTTGGAAAAGTGAGGAGACGTCTGAGTGGCAAATTCTGCAGAAATGAGTCATGGCCGGGAGAAGTCGTCATGAGCGCTGGACCGGATGGAGAAGAAAAGAGGAAAAAAACTACTAGAATCTGAGACGTCGTCACCTGTGAGTCACTAGATTTATAGAGAATCTGTCACCTCTCCTGACATGTTTATTATAGGAAATCCTTGTATTTCACAAAAAGTATTTCTGCAGTCCAGGACTGATAGACAATTCCCCTTGTCAGGAGGTTGTGTCCCTGCACAGTGTGATCCTGTCAGTATGTAGGGACACAGCCCTGTGACAAGGGAAATCGTAACACTGTTAATGCTTGCCCAAAAAAGTAGTGTCAAAAATAGTTACGGCAGGGCGGCGGTGAGGAAGGGGGGCCCAAGTTTGGGTAACAGCCCAGGGCCCATGGTCTACTTAATCCGCCACTGCCTGTGACAGCGATGCTTTCTCCTGTTCTCATCCAGGCCAAACTCCTGGAATACAGCTGCTGCAGTCTGTGATTTGGCTGCAGCAGTCACATGGGATGAAAAGTCATCCCAGGAGACCAGCCTGGACAGAAAACAGAAGAGCGCTTCTCTAGGACAATGGCCGGACTTTGAGGGGGGGGGGTTTACATTTTCCTCTTGCTTACTGGTCTAAAGATCCCATATAGACTACATGCTGCCAGGCTCCTCCTATCGAGCTGATGTCCATGTGAGACCCCCCCCCCCCCCCCCCCCGCCTCCTATAGGTTAACATTACGTGATGGCACTCTGATCTAGAACATTTGTAGAATGCCTTGTGCAAAACTGTCAGAACCCTGTCATAAAGACCGCCTTGTCTTGGTAGTCGGTTATCTGAAAATCTAAATACTTTTTGCTAAAGTGTGCAGTAGGTTTGGTTTTCCAAACATAATTTATTTATTTGTTCCCCTAGGAAATCCAAGCAATACAAACCTATTGCAAATGCATCAGATGGAAGGAGTGGTGATGGAATCGCTGTGTATTTCAGTCAGATCAAAGATGTTCTCTTCAATGGAAACCATGAGAATGATCCACTCCTGAAAAGCAAGGCTACAATAATATAACTCTAATTAAAACTTGAATGTCTGCCGTGTGTTGGTATTCTGCTGGTCATGTGAAGTGGTTACTCTGTAGTAGGAATACTTGTCAATAAAGTAGTTCATTTATTTAATTTCTTGCTGTTGGAAAACCATAACTCAAATGCAATATTTCTTAACAGTATTGTTCCATAATCTCCTGTTTACTAAAGTCCTAGAAGAAAACCAGAATCTACCAGATAAGAATAGAAAAGTACTTCATTGTCAAATATGAGAAATCCTCACATTTAAAATTACAATGAGGTAGCGCATGTACAACAAACGAACGTACAAATACATTTTAAATCAGATTAAAACCTATTTTAAAAAAAACTTGCAATGCAGTAGGGTAAAACTCTGAACCTACATATGGGGCGTTTAGGGCACATACCCAGGTGAGACTGATGTGAAGCGAAATGAAAGAGAGGAGCAAAATGGCACTCTAAGGTGATACTGTTTAATAAAAATATATAGGTAACTGTGCATGGTGAGCTGGTCTACTCACCTAGTTCTGGTGTGCAAGTATAGGCACAATGCTACGGCTTTTTATTGATAACAGTATTTTATTTTTTTTCAAGGTGCAGGCTGCTGCCAGTTATCCCTCAGGTGAATTCTGTGCCTGGGGAGAAGGAATCAATAGATGGGAGAAAAAAAAGTACAGTACTCGGGACATGGTGCCAGTGTGACAATAAAACATATACCTATGAAAAACATACTACTTCAGGAAAAATTACCTGCCAGGTGCCATGTCCCGAATGCTGCACTTGTTTCTCTCCCACCAGGTGAGACTGGTTCGTCATAACGGTTAGCCATGCCTACGCACCTTTCCTCAAAGATACTGGCTGAATCGCAACCAATTATCACAACCAACTATAGTATAGCCAATTTTAAGCACGCTACCCAACAAATGCTCCCTCAGTCATCATGCCAAACCGTGATCCTGTAAGTTAAAAGGCTCTGACATGGCCTGTAGGGACGAAATAGATCTCAAATTCATCTTATTCCTCAGACCTATTTGTTTTGGTCACAATTTTAATAAAGTGATCTGGTTTACGTCTAAACAGACTTGTGTAAAATAGAAACTTGTAATTTGTCCCATTAGGAGACTTGAAACTGCAGTCCCTTGATTGCATAAATACTATGGAAAACCTACACTGACCAGAAATAATGCTTTGGAATGCTATCCATAACCGGCTGTCTAATGTGCCTATTAGGTGTAATAGACAGGCTTGAGTCTTTTGTTAGATCCCAAGCTGCCATGGAAACTCATTAGCATGCCAATGGCCAGACTAGCATTTAAGGGGTTAAACTGCTGGTATCGGAGGGATCTCTGATACTGGCAGAAGTATGGCTGTTACATTTGGCTGTTTCTAGATCCAATTGATTTATAAATACTATATGGACAACGGTGTTGGGACACATGCACCTACAGGATCGCTTGACATCTCGTTCTAAATCCATAGGCATGAATATAGAGGAGTTTTCCCCTTTCACAGATAAAACAGCTTACACTCTTCTGAGAAGGCTTTCTACGAGACTTCTGTGTCTGAGAACTTTTGTCCATTCATCCAGAAGATCGTTTTGGAAAATCGGCCCCATATTATCCCCCCTCCAAACTTTACAGTAGGCACAATGCAGTCACGCAGGTAACGGTCCCCTGGCATTCACAAAACCCAGACTCTTCCATCAGTCTGCCAGACAGAAGAGTGATTCGTCACAACAGAATATTTCCACTGCTTCGGAGTCCAGTGATGGCGTGCTTTACACCGCTTAATATAACGCTTGGTGATGTAAGTTGGGCATACAGGTGCTAAGCCATGCCAACCGATGCCATGAAGTTCCCAGCACACAAATTTTGTGTAGCTGTTCATGCCAGAAGAGGTTTGGAACGCTGCAGTTATTGAGTCAGCAGAGCGTTGGTGACTTTTATGCATTTGGCATCAGCACTTGTTGACCTTCTCTGTAACTTTATATGGGCTGACACTTAGGGGCGGAGTTTCTGTGGTTCTTAAACGCTTCCACTTTGCGATAATACCACACAGTTGATTGTGGAATATCTAGGAAAGAAGAAATGTCACAAACTTGTTACGAAAGTGGCATCTTATTACAGTACCACACTGGAGATCGGTGAGCTTTAGAACAGCCCATTTTTTCACAAATGTCTGTAAAGGCCACTGTGTAGGTGCTGTATTTTATACGCCTGTGGCAATGGGACTGAATTTAACACCTGAATTAAGAGGTATGTCCCAATACTTTTGTCCATATAGTGTATGTCCTTATGCAGGATCAAGTACCAATCTGAGACTGATATCAGTTAAAGGGGTTTTCTCATCAGGGACATTTATGACATATCCACAGGATATCTCTATAAAGGGCCCCCCCTAAATTATGTTCTACCTCTGTGTAGTGGCTGAAGCATGTGATTTCTGACCATGTAGAAGAAAATTGTGGAGCTACACTATTTCCGTAAGTCCCATAGAACTGAATGGTAGTTACGAATACAGCATAGATCGCATGTTACGTTGCTTTCTTAACTGTCATTCACTATTTTCGGAGTTATAGAAATGGCGTAGCTCAATGAGCTATGCTGTTTTCTTAATGGTCTGAAATCACACACTTCAGCCGCAACACAGAGAGGTAGCAAGGGGTTTAGGGGGGCCCTGTTCTAGAGATAGGTGTGGTTCCCAGAGGTGGGACCCGCATCTATCTGACACTTATGACATATCTTGTGGATATAATCCAAAAAATAAAATATTTGAAGCAGCACAAATCCCGATATCAGGAGCGGTGACGCTGTAAATTCAGACAAACCCAGTCTGACAATGTAATCCTCAGAAAAAGTGTGGTTGAACAGCAGCACACGTCTCCCAAATTTCAATCAATATGTTCTTTTATTGGTCAAACATCCAGTAAAAAATGGCAACGTTTCAACCCGTGACAAGTGGAGGCTTAAGAAAGACCGTCCACTTGTCACGGGTCGAAACGTTGACATTTTTTACTGGATGTTTGACCAATAAAAGAACATATTGATTGAAATTTGGAGACGTGTGCTCCTGTTCAACCACGCTTTTTCTGAGGATATCTTGTGGATATGTCATAAATGTCCCTAATGGGAAAACCCCTTTAAGGTTCCTAATTTCTACGAAAAAGTTCCCATACAATTGCACTTTTCCAAAACCAGCAACTGCAGCCATAAGACCGAATTGATCTAAGTTGTTTACTGAAGTAAAGCATCCCAACAACATGCTGCTACCCCCCACACCTTAGGGCCCATTCACATCCGTGTTGTCTTTTCATTCATCTGTTCCATTCAACCTTTCCATCAAAGGAACAGATGAATGAAAAGCCTATTGCTTCCATTTCCATTACCTTTGATTTTAATGGTATTTTGTTTTCTATGGTTTCCTCCATTCTGCTCGGTTTAAGTTTTTTTTTCATAGAAACAATATCATAGTTGACATTGCACTCTGACTGCCCCCCCCCCCTTTACATCCACAAAACCCACTTTATCTCATCCTGCAAACCTGAGAGGAAGATGTCTAGCCCTATGGGGTTAAGATGAACACCATCCTGCAGCAACAGGTCCCCATTGACACACACATGCTTAGCAAGCATCTCATCCTCTCCAGAGCAGCTAGATCTCTGACACCCCTCTACACCTTTGTTGGCAACACCTCTGACCAAACTAAAGACGCTGCCTTAAGAAACTAGTAAAGTCTAATTTAATTAAGGAAATCAGTTTCACTGGTTTTACCTTGCCCAGATCATTCCCCCTGGCATGTATTACCAGTGACACAGGCTTCTGACTCCAACTGAGGCTTGATTTTCCTCCAGTGCATACCCCTAAGCCCACTCAAGTAAACTTCTGCCGATGTGAAATCCAATGAGGTAACACCCGGACGCAGCTCTACTTTCTTCTTTGCACAATACACGTAAGATTGCCCTATAACCCAAGATATGTGGGCGGGGGAAACCTGGCATGAAAATTAAGAAAATCGCAAAGCAAACTATTGGGAACATTTTAAAACGTCCTCACCCATTCTACAGGAGCCAGCCACTGTGGCTGTCCCTATCCATGGATGGATGGATGAATGAAGGAATGAATGAAGGCCAAACTCTGTAGGAACTAACCCCTACTCTACTAAGCCATGTTTGAAAACTGTTGAAAACTGATATTTGGTTAAAGGAAAAAACCTATTCATGTACTAGAAAATGACTACCAGCAGGCCGGCGTGCACAAAATCCCACTCGAGCCAAACTGAGCAGTAGTGAACCTTAAACCGCCAATAAGAAGCCAAGTGCCCCTTCCCTCTTGATCTATTTTGGATTTGTGTGCACAATCTCACTTACTCCTTCATAATCAAAGGACGACAGTGATTGCCGCCTACCTTGACTATAAGCCATCCCTTGACTAACTGCAGAATCATGAAATGCTTGGTCATGTCGTGCAAACCATGTAATTTTAACAGACAATACCCTCTGAACTGCTCCAGCTGACTCACCCCTCTGGCGTAACAAGACTGAATAATCTAACGTGGCGCAAAGCCTGCATTCTGCATCACTTGGGATAACTCCACCAGCCCATGCCAACCACCCTGACCATGCTTTACCGTCACTCCTCCGCGTGGCTTACGACACCGAGCTCTGGACCCACCTAAGTTCATCTCAACAAGTTGGTGTTGCTGAAACATGGCTAGACTCTTCACATGACTGGGCTGTAAATCTACAGGGTTTTATACTGCTTCGGAAAGACAGGACAAATAGGAAAGGTGGTGGTATATGTCTGTATGTGAGAAGTGATATGAAGGTGAGTGTGAAAAAGACATTAGAGGGTGAAGATTGTGAGGAGGTTGAAACATTGTGGGTGGAATTACAAAGGGAGGTAAACACTGAAAAAATTACTTTTGGTGTAATCTATAGACCCCCCAATATAACTGAGGAGATGGAAGGTCAGCTATATAAACAGATGGTGCGGGCTGCACAGGCGGGTACAGTAGTGATAATGGGAGATTTTAATTGCCGGGATATTAATTGGTGTCATGGTTCGGCTTCAACTGCAAAGGGGAGAAATTTCCTCAACCTGTTGCAGGAAAATTTTATGGGCCAGTTTGTGGAAGACCCGACTAGAGGTGAAGCTCTGTTGGATCTGGTCATTTCTAATAATGCAGAGCTTGTTGGGAACGTCAATGTTCGTGAAAACCTCGGTAACAGTGATCACAATATAGTTATATTTTACCTATACTGTAAAAAAACACAGGCTGGGAGGGCAAAAACACTTAATTTTAAGAAGGCCTATTTCCCCAGGATGAGGGCTGCAATTCAGGACATAGACTGGGAAGAACTAATGTCAAATAATGGTACAAATGATAAATGGCAGATTTTCAAATCTACTTTAGGTAATTATAGTGCAAAATTTATTCCTATAGGTAACAAGTATAAACGACTAAAATTAAACCCCACATGGCTTAC